>NC_077227.1:197099356-197425070 GCF_027887165.1 Monodelphis domestica
CCTCCTTCTCCTCCTCCTCTTCCTCCTCCTCTCTTTCTCCTCTTCCTCTTTCTCCTTCTCCTCCTCCTCCTCCTCCTCCTCCTCCTCCTCCTCCTCCTTCCAAGATTAAGAGCAGTCACTCTATATTGTTGCTGACTTTATCCCGGACATATAAGAAGAGGTGAGTTTTTCTTTTCTTTTTTTTAAGTCTCTAGATTCTAGATTTGTTTTTTTTTAAATAATGATTAGGCAAATTCAGTTTACTTGGGGGGAGGGGCGGGAGTGCAGAAGGAGAAAAAAAAAGCAAAAGAACTAACCTGGTCCTTCTTGTGCAGTATTTTCTATTTTGTAGTATAACTCAGTAACACAGTTCACGATATTCATGGCTATGAGTTCTTTGGTTAGTCCTTTCTGCTGCACGGAGACCGACAGAGTAGTTTATGCAAATCCTTTTTCACTCTTCCAACTGTGCTTATTAGCAATAATGAGTAATTGTTGTTGTTACTGTTATTATCTTTGCTTAAAATGTCGTCATAAGTGTAGGCCAATTATATGATTTTTTAATCTCCTAAATTTCCTGTTAAGCTTTTTTTTTAAAATAAAGCTCCAGATTCGTATAAAACCTTTGCACTAAAGTGATCGAGTATTTGTAAGAGTCTGATTTTCCTCTCTCTCTCTCTCTCTCTCTCTCTCTCTCTCTCTCTCTCTCTCTCTCTCTCTCTGTCTGTCTCTCTGTCTCTCTGTCTGTCTGTCTCTGTCTGTCTGTCTGTCTCTCCCCTCCCCTCCCTCTTCTATCTTTTTTTTTGGTGGCTTAATCATAGTATGAAATGCGTAAGAATCTCTTCAGAGTTTCTTCATTGAGAAAAGTCACTGCCATTCAAAAAGGCACCTTACATGATAATACTTGAGTACACGAGATTCAGTCCATTTGAAGTTTCCTATATTTTAGTACCGCTGTAAAGTTAATAATAGGATGGTTGTTCACTGAAAATCGTTTACTTTCCTCAAAGATGGGAACTTTTAACCCCAATTTATTTACATGAGACAAGGTGCTCAGTGACAAAAAATAGTTTCAACCTCAAGTCTGCTTAATAGTCTGGGAATGCTTTCGCTTTTTCATTAGTGTTTGAACAATTCAAGGGATAGAACAAAGCCTGTGGGGTGGGGGGGGGGGGTGGGGACAAAAATAGAAGGAAGATCTGTTCAAAGGAATAATATTATTTCCTTCTAAAGAATCTTAGGGAACGAAGGTGAATTAGGGAACTAGTATTATAAAAAAAAAGAAAGCAAACGTATTTGGAAATTCTCTTCAGTATGTTAAGGTGACCATTTGTCTAGCAGAATAAGTAAAATTTCATGTCACTGAAGGTTTTTGCATTATCCGATGTGAATCCTGTACACTCATCGTCTGGAAAAAGGATGCAACTTTTCTCCGTATAGAATTCCAGTAGATTGAATACAAGTTCAGCTGAAGAGTTGGAAATGCTACAGTGTAATTCTTAGTGTAGTTTCCAATTTATTGAGCTCAAATGACCAATGACTTATTGGTCATACTGATTGGTCAGTGATTAGAATAATCACTTATTCTTGACATTTTTAGACAGAAAAAGGAGCATCTTCTAATTTAGAAATAACTTGTTCCCCATTTTATTTTTTAAAACTAATTTATGACTTTTAAATCAACCTAACACTTCGTGGCTTTAAGGCTCTTGAAAATGTTTTGGTTATCCTTTCCCAACCTAGATACTCCCACCAAAAATGTGGGGAAGTAGGTGGGGCAGACTATCAGAAGAGAGAAAAGAAGAGAACTAGGTGTCCTGGTAAGACTGCACACCTCTGTCAACAGTGAGCTCCTTCTGCTCAGGCTGGAAATGGTTTTAACAGGCGGTAAAATTTCATCTTGCGGTGTCAAATTGGGGTCATTTTGGGGTTAGAGCTCTCAGTGTCCGAGAAGGAGCTGTCCAGCTGCATGGGGACTCATTAACAGCGAAAGATCTGTTTCAGAAAAACAATTCAAAGATATCGAAGAGACAAAAATCCTCTATACAAGCGGACCAGAACAAATATGGATACGGAAACCTATTCCCCCCAAAATCTTAAATCGGAGAAAGAAAGAGAGGGAGGAGAGAGGGAGTGGGGTGGGAATGGGGGTGTGTGGGATAGTCTCTTAAATTCGAGTCTGTTTTTAATCAGTTCCTCTTAAATGTAGTATCTCTAAGCTCTTTGCTTACTTTTTCTATTAAAAAAAATCTGCTAACTAGGAATTTCAAAATCAGGTAATATTAAGGATTAAAAAAAAAAAACACCTTAATTTCCATTGTAATTTATTTTGAATGCATCTGCCTTTTATAGGCTTAATTTTAAAGGGAGACCTTCAGGACTTAGACTGTGCTTTAAATGACATTACCCTGGCTCATTAGGAGGCTGTCTGTTTTTCTTTCTATAAAATTATAGATTGGGAAAGATAACTTGGAGTTCCTAAGAGTGTGGGAAATACACATTGTTAATCTGGTTTATTAAATTCGCGTGGTTTAAATCCTTTAGCCTTCTTACATCTGTTAGAACAATTGATGTCTTGCCGGAGGAACAAATAAATCCAACCTTAATCTTATTTGTTACTTTATTCACTGTTTGTAAATTGAAGTATTTTTGGATTATGCAGATTTTCAGATGTTACTTTTACTTGGATTTGTAGTCTGATTCTTATCAGTTCGGAAGAAAGGGGATTATTACTTTTGTTACTAAAATGAAGATGAAACAAAGTTTTAAAAGAAAGTTTAAAAGTGCAATTATTAAATTTTTATGATAGCCAACCTAATATTATTGCAATGTGTCTACAGAGAGATTAAAAAATAAAATTATGTTGGATCAAATAAGTAAGAATAGGAGGATATTCTCTCTCTCTCTCTCTCTCTCTCTCTCTCTCTCTCTCTCTCTCTCTCTCTCTCTCTCTCTCTCTCTCTCTCTCTCCTCTCCTCTCCTCTCCCCTGTGGTTATGGTTTTGCTCAACTATTGCCTCTTTAGGGATCCACCTCCAAGGCCAATTTCTGTATTCCCCACCGCCTCATCAAAGCGTAATAGAAGGATTATTCAGTCTGGTTTCACCTTCAGAAGGCATGGCATGGAAAACTCGGACAAATATTCTCCTTGATACGGGTGAGGTGACATTTAAGATTATTGATAAAGCCCTTTCCTTGAGCTTTCTTTCTTTCTTTCTTTCTTTCTTTCTTTCTTTCTTTCTTTCTTTCTTTCTTTCTTCTTTCTTTCTTTCTTTCTTTCTTTCTTTCTTTCTTTCTTTCTTTCTTTCTTCTTTCTTTCTTTCTTTCTTTCTTTCTTTCTTTCTTTCTTTCTTTCTTTCTTTCTTTCTTTCTTTCTTTCTTTCTTTCTTTCTTTCTTTCTTTCTTTCTTTCTTTCTTTCTTTCTTTCTTTTTTTTTCCTTCCTTCCTTTCCCTTCCTTTCCTTGTCTTCTCTCTCTCTCTCTCTCTCTCTCTCTCTCTCTCTCTCTCTCTCTCTCTCTCTCTCTCTCTCCCCTCTCTCTCTCTCTCTCTCTCTCTCTCTCTCTCTCTCTCTCCCCTCTCTCTCTCTCTCTCTTCTCTCTCTCTCTCTCCCCTCTCTCTCTCTCTCTCCTCTCCTCTTCCCCCCCCCCCTTCCTTTTCAGGCATCGAATACTCTTCGAAGTATAAAAGCCCTGTCTTCTTAAAGCCCCATCCTAAGATTCTTGACTTCCTCTATAACTTGACTGGTTTCTTTAGAAGTTGGATTAGGAAAAGCCTCATCCATTTAGTTACTTGTTAACTTTGTTTCCTCTCCCCTCCTTTTTCCTCTGGTGGATTAGTAAGAGAGGAGAGTGCTTTTTGATTCTTCTATCCACTTTCACCTTCCTGTTTTCCTTACACTCTTTTCTCCCCAAACTCCCATCCTGAAATACTCTCCCCTCTAGATTTTTAAGCCAGTTGGTTGGATTTATTGGTTTTCTTTTCTTTTTTTTTCCCTTTTTTTCTTAGCCCAGTTTTATCCTGTGAATCATCTTGCAGAAGAAAGGAAGAATTTCAATAATAGCCCTCTAGCGCTATCTGGCGGGACTCCAACACTAGAAGTACTCTTCCCTTCTCTCAGTTTCTTCTTAATCTCTCCTCTCCTCTTCTCTCCCCTCCTCTCTCCTTCTCTTTTCTTCTCTCCTCTCCTCTCCTTTTCTCCCACATTCTACTCACTTGTCTCACTCCCACCCAACTCTGAGGGAAAAATTCATCCAAAGGGAGTGCTAAAATGTCCCAGGAACCAGGTGATGCTAAAGAGAGATGTCCCCTGCCCTGCAACTCCCTCTCTGTGGGAGGAGGGATGGCATAAGAAATAATACAGTTGCTTGGATTAGCATTTTAATTTTAAGTCATTAACACTGCTACTGATTTTGAGGGAGTAATTTTGACTCAAAGGAACTGTGATTTTGGACTTTGGGTTCATTATTTAAAACTAAAATCCCACCCCACAGGTCCAAATTAGTCAAGACTAAATTTTAGGGATCAAGGAACAGTTTCAATTGTTTTTTGCTTAATCAAAACTAGCTCCTGATTTTGTAAGGAATGAAAGGTGTAAACACAGCAGATCGAGATGAGCTTAATTGAGGAGGGAAACATTCTTCTAAGCTCTCTCCATTTGTCTCTTTCTCTGTTTTTGTCAGTCTCTTTCTCCTTGTCCCTTTCTTCAATCTCCCTCTTTGCCTCCCCCCTAAAAAAGGATAGGCTTATTTTCGTTCCTATCACCAGCTGGAATCTGTCATATTCAGGGTTAGATCCAAAGAAAAATGCACACATATTCTTTTTCCAAAATGAGATGAGAATCAGGACAAAACCAGAGGTTTTAAAAAGAGGATTGAAGAAGAATTTTAAGAGAGACGTGTGTGTGTGTGTGTGTGTGTGTGTGTGTGTGACATCCCAAATGATAAAAAGAGAGAAAGGAAAGTCTTCCCCAAATTGGGGACGTTTTACTCACTAGCATGTTCCCCTCATGGTTGTATGCAACTTCTTATTTGATTTTTGGTGACCTGTGTACCATGAAAGGTGTGTGCTTGTGTTGAGAAGAAGGGTGGGGGGAGCAGGAGACAGATAGTTCACTGAAGTTGGGCTTTAGTTTGGCAAGAAGGTAGTGCTTATACCATTTAGAATTCTCCCTCTCTCTCTCTCTCTCTCTCTCTCTCTCTCTGTGTGTGTGTGTGTGTGTCTCTGCCTGTTTGCCTGTCTGTCTCTCTTATATACACACTGAGCTGAGGGGAATAAACACACACACACACACACACACACACACACACACACACACCTCCAACATGCCCTTTTGTCAGCTCTCTTCCTCCTAGTTTTTGAAATACAACAGAGACAGGGGCAGCTAGGGTATGGGGGAGGAGAAGAGAGGGAGGTAGAAGCAAGACATAAGGAGATGTAGCTCAACTTCTTGTGTTAATGTTGGGTTTTTGTTTTATAAATTTAGTTTGCCTTTTAAAAAAATAAAGCAGTGTGGGCTGGTTCTCCACAAAAGTAACCACTGGTCAGATAAATCCCTAAGTGATAGTTCCCTATAGAGATTGCACATATCTAGATCAGTAGATATGGACTATCCAAGGGGCCCATTGCCTATAAGACCAAAACATATCGAGCTCTTTTTTCCCCATTCAGAAATATTTCTCAGAAATGTATCCATAGATGCAGCTAAAACCTCAATCACAACCGTAAGGCTAAGGAAATGGAAAGTCAAGACACAGATTTGGGCTCTGTCCCCCAAGAACTTCGTTCACTATGTAAGGGATTCAGGGTCCTAGTCAAAGAAAAAAAAAAGGTAGTTTGCCTGTAATTAATTGAAAACAGTTATTAGGTCATCATCAGCCACGGAGCAAATAATTGCAGCAGATTTTTAGTTAAAATTGACCAGCCTCTGAATGATAGATCGATTGGAGGTATAAAAAATGATGTATCAAAACATCAATGTCGATTATTTGAAATATTGTAGTCGAATTTTTTTATTGCTTCATCGGTTAAGTGTCTGAAAGTGCAGTGTTCAAACATATATTTATGTTGTCAATACTGTCAGAACTGTCACTTTTACTACACTGGATTTGTACTACATTTCGAATTGGCTCATTTACATAAAATGCCCACCCTGGATTCTCTCCTCTCTCCTCTCTCTCTCTCTCTCTCTCTCTCTCTCTCTCTCTCTCTCTCTCTCTCTCTCTCTCTCTCTCTCTCTCTCTCTCTCTCTGTCTCTGTGTCTCTGTCTCTGTCTCTCTCCCTCTCTCTCTCTCTCTCTGCCTCCCTCCCCCTCCCCCCCCCAATCGGTGTCAATTTGTTTTATCAAAGGGTTCTGGAATACACTGAAAGTATACACTGCTTCATTTAGTCAATTTTTCACGTCGGATTATATGTCTTTTTCGCCACTTCCAACTCGAAGAGGGTTTGTCTCCACGCACTTCACCTCCCTCAGAAATAGGATTTAAACACTTTGTAGCAGTGGCGTTTTACCACTGAATCCCCGCTTTCTTTCCCTGCCCCCAACCACTTTAATAGAAAAACTAAAATCTACTGCACCTCCGAGTTTGTGCACATATACCTACGCAGGTACATCTACACCACATACTTTCACGCAGGCCATGGTCCATCCTCAAATTGCCCGGAAGATTGACGGTATACAAGGGAAAACGAATTTGGAAACATACTTCCCCCCTTTTTTCTTAAAAGCTGTGATAAGAAGAAAGGAAGTAATACATATAAATGATCGGCACATTTTTGCCTTTAAAAGCTTTTGAACTCAGTCGAAAAGCATGTTAGAAGCAGAATTGACAGTTTTAATTCTACCCACTTTCACCAGGGCGCATCAGATCAGAGACAAGCAATTCTTGGTGTGGGGGGTAGGGGAAGGAAATGGAAAGCTGGTAGTCACTTAAGTTCCTGCCGTGAAAAATTACTAGAAAGTTAAAGACCATCGAAAAGCAAACATTTCTACAGTTAATCAACTAATTGCAATATACACAGATAAGTGCACTTCTGTCCAATTCTATTCCTGTAGGCTCCCATTACCCTTCCCTATCCCTAAACCACGATAGGAAAGATATGGGACAATTCTGGCCTGGCTGGGCGGACCTGTTTTCGTTCCTGACACGCTTAGGCGAATTTGAAAACCTTTTAATTTGAATACTCCGTTTGGAGGTTAAGAGATGCTACTCAAAAAGAAAGCTTGCTTTGCTGCTTGCCGTCAATTTCAGCAGGTATTTTTTTTTTAAAGAGCAGACCTTATAATCTTCTTCATCCTCATGCCGGCCTTTTAAGAAATGTGGAAAGCAAAGGTTTTGGAAAGCAAAGTTTCGTGAGTGCATCTGTGGATATATACACATTCACACATGTAAGCACATATAGACCATAGACTTATACATACATTACATGCTTGTATGCCACCTTCCACCATTCATAGGCAGAGGCAGAACTGTATTATCACCACAAATGCTTTGTTTGCTTAGTTCCCCCCTCCCCAATCTGTCCGCCATGTATGACAAGTGTTTCTTGAGGAAAATGCATCAGCCTTCTACAAATACTTTGAGTTTGGCCATAATGATCTGTGGAAGAGAATGGCCATCATTTTCTCACATCCCAAGGTGTTGCAGGAACTGGGAGAGAAGGATTGAAGTGCTTAATTATAACGTGGAGGGAGAGTGCTGAGACCTTTACAATGACCGTACCTGTAGAAAGCTCAGTCTCCTAGAGAACATTTGGAAAAGGTATGGCTGATTTTTTTTTTTGCCTTTGGGGAAAAGAAATACTTTTGTGTAATAATTAGCTCAGACAATAAAAATAATTGGAAAATCAGTTGGAATTTCTGAGTTTTTAATTATGCTTAATTTTGTGCTAAGCTGTAAAATTATGAATGCCCCTCAATTAAGGACTCTCCACTTCTAAAGCATTTAACAACAATTATTCCCTAATCAGTCTGAATGTGAGTCACAAATGAAGCTACTCTGCATCAAAGGGACGTCTTTAGACGTTACCTTTTAGTCATAAGTAAGAGGATTAATTTCTATAATTAGGGGGATAAATATGTGCATAAATACATTTTTTTTTACCCGTTTTCACTCTGAGAGACACGACTGGCTTATAGTATCATGTGCATTTTTAATTGTCCGAGTTAGCTTGGAATCTTTAAGCGGGCGTATGGAGAGGGTAGGACGGGCGTGCAGACTGAGAGTCATGCAGAGAACACACACGTGGGAAGGCAGCGGTTAGTAGCTGGCTCTGGCAGCACTGGTTGACTCCAGGATGCTATCCTTCCCAGGAGATTTTCCTCCCAGCTCTCCGAAGTAGTGTCTTTTCTTTTTACTTTTCAGTTTCTCCATCTCCAGAAGGACAGGTCCTTGCCCCAAACTGAAGCTCAAGGCTGACTTTTAATGATACAAATAAAAATTGAGTCTGACCTTCTTAAACTCCCGTGTGAATATCTCATTTACCTAATGACTTTATGTCACCTAGGAAGAAGGTCAATTTCCTCTTAACCTTTTCCCCACTGCTGCAGTAAGCATTCTTTCCTAATCAATTGTGGCTGGAATAATCAATTCCCGTTTTATGATCGCTGAGAAACTCAATCTCTGAGCCAGTCTGCTAGGCGGTGTTCACTTGGGTTGGGATAGCCTCATACACCCAAGCTTTCCACTATTCCGAGGAAAGTCTCACTCTCGCCAGTGCAGTTCCTAGACTTTGGCAAAGTTCCCTCCCCCAGCCCCTAGGGGAGTTTGAGTTGTCACTAATCCGAACCTGATATTCCCCAGAATTCCTTCAGTCATTGACAACGCTCTCTGGCTGGCTGCTTTGCCTCTCAAGCCCAGGCTCCTAGTCTGTGCTTGTTTTCATTTCCGAGCTGGTCAGCAGGATGGAAATGTTTTGCCCTCCCCGGCCGGTTCCCTTCATTGTAGGCAGATGTAAGCCTTGTGTATCCAATCCAACCTGTATACCAATATCAGAGCAACTAAAACGTCCAATGTGAATTCCCAAAAGAAAGAAAAGCAACTGGTAAACATTTTGTGCCTTCTCTCACTCCTAAAATTACAATTGGAAGGGACTTCTCTTTCTAACCACTACCAGCTCTCCAACAGCACCCTTACTAGGGTTGGTCCAAACCTCTAGCTTAAAGTTCTTTTTCCAAGCAGGGGACTCACTACTTCCAGGGACAGTTTATTCCAATTTTTGGATAGCTCTAATAGTCCGGAAATTTTTCTTTTTATCAATCTGAAATCTGCTTCCCTGTGACTTCCCTCATTGGTACCAATTATGCCCTCTGAAATAAAGTCAAATCTCTCCCAAATGGCAGCTCTTCAAATATTCTAAGATTAGTGATAGCGTCCCCCTGTCTCAATTGATCCCCATACAGACTGATTTGGAGCCTCCTCACTTTCCTGGTTGCCCTTCTTTGGACTTTCTCAAAGTTGCCAATGCACTCTCCCCACAACAGATCCGGACTAGATCACTATCCCTCATATTTCCACCTCCCAAGTTCCAGCTTTTTTTTTTTCTCATACTAAATACCTAAAAGTTTGTAAGAAACTGGCTTAGAACTTGCGCTTTACCTCCCTGTAGAAGCACCAAATAGTTAAATTATAAGGTTCCTAGACCAGTCCATAAATCCTGTTTTACTCATAATTTAACTCTACTATCAACACTGAATTTTGATAATGTCTCTTGAATGAGAGAAGTAAAAAAAGAGAGAAAAAAAGAAAAAGAAAAGACAAGGAAAACATTCTCTTTCCCTTTTTCCCCTAGATAAAGTGAACCTTGGGCAATAATCATGAAAAAGCTGGTTTTTCTTCAGCACTCACTTCACACTTCCTTTTCTACATTCCTCTCTCAAAGATTTCAAGTATCTCAAATGGTCCTAAACTCCTCAAAATTCCACCTTGTTATCATCGTATGCTCCAAAGTGTTTTATGTAAAAAAAATTCTCTCTTTACTTCACTCCTTCCATAAAAATATTCTAACCATTCATCCCTACAGCTAGGGGGTTGAAGAAAGCAACCTGATTGGATCAATTCACACTAATACACAAATGACTCATAAAACACCAAGTCTCCCGATCAGTGTTTGAATTTGTAAATTGGGGCATTTTGTTAATCTAAATGAATCTCAGATTAATAGTATTTCAGCTATTATGCATTTCTAAAAAGAGAAATAAAAGCTAATTCCAGCAAACAGGGAACACCTGTAATTAATATAGAGAGTATTTTGGGACAAGTGAGCCACATTTTAAGCAGGCTAGTCTTGACTATCAGTTTTCACCCTTTGGAATTAGGAGGGAAGAATTCTTGTTCCCCTCCCCTATTTTTGTTTATTCATCTCCACTTTGTACTGGATGTCTGGATTTATAGGTTCTCTAAATGCATCAAGATCGCCACCATGACAATGACAGTAGTCCTTCATAGATGGGGAAACCAGGCTGACCCTAGATGTAAGAATGGATAATTTGTAAATTCCACCTTAAGTAAAAGATTGTATATTCCTAGAATCTCTCTTGATCCTAGTGTCTCCAGAGGTTGCTTTGACTTTGGGTCTTCTGAAGAATAAGAATACATGTAACAACACTTAATGGAAGTGGGGATTTTATTGAGATAGGCTGTGAACTCTGTAATCTTGGGCTCTACTTTGGGCAAGTCCGGATACTTAACTGGGTCTCAGTTTCCTTATCTATTAAAGGAAGGAGTTGTATTTCATGATTTCTAAGACTCTGTGAGGATTTAATCTACATATACTATGATGTATCCCTTTAACCAATATTTTAAGATTGCAAGAATTGATCCTAGCCTATCATTCTGATTTACATTAATCAAGGAAATAATTTTTCCCACTACTGTGTAAAAATAACAAAGATGGAGAAAATGATCAGTAAATGATGTAGAAATTTCCAATAAACTTGAAATGGATAGTAAGAACATGCTGAATTTGACATCTGAAGACCTGTGTGACAATGGAAAAAAACATTCAATATTCTGAGTCTTAATTTCCTTTCTGGAAAATGAGAGTATTAGGCTAAAGCACCCCCAAAGTCCTCTTTTGTCTCTACATTTTATTAATAAACTTCCAATAGGAGAAATATTTAAAGATTCGGGCTTTTTGAAAACTTCTTACTAGACTCCTCTGTACCACTCTAAATTTCTTATAGACTCCTGTAGCACAGAACTTGGAACTATAGTGAGCATGTAAATGCTTGTTGACTTGTCTCTGATTTTTTTTCCTTCTTCCATATAACAGAGATCTGTTCTCCTTAGTTTATGAAAATGTAATTAAACTTTCATTTTTCCCATAGCAGGCTCACTACCCTGGGGTAAAAGTACCAGCCAAACCCGGAGCATCTTCCAACAACTAATATAATATAATATATATATATATATATATGCACATATATATATATATATATTTACAAGATGAGTGTGATGCAAGTGAGACATCATGAAGCTGAAATGGGAAGGGGAGGGGGCAATACCCTCCCCCCCATGAAGAATATTTCCTTGAGGGATAATGATACTGGGTCAGTGTATCTCTACTGGGAGGATATAATTACTGAAGAGACATTTGACAAGTTCAGGAACATTTGAGTAATAGAAAAGACTGACATACCACAGAAGTTGGTGATGGGAGTGATGGAGGAGTTCCTTGTTGGGCAGAAGAATATGAAACATCCTCTGGACGAAGTCATTCTCTTGTCTCACAATAGAAGGCTAGTTCTTGTTCTCTGTTCAACTCCATTCCAGCTATGACAAATGAGGGGAAGGAGTAGAACAAAGAGAGAGCTAAGGCAGTCCACTGGCCCTCTGGCTAGAGTGGAAAGTGGAAACCTTGGGGAAGGGGGATAGATAAGCTTTCAGGATCTTCTTGCCTTAGGCCTTGGAGGTTACTGTCCACTCTCATTCAGCGATTCTCCCCACCCCCCACCCCTTAGGATTTCTGATTTCAGTTACCTCTGGGTTAAGGAAACTCCCTTAACTGATGCATGGTTAGCTAACCTTTCTGTAATCTCTCACATGGAATGTTTCCTGGGTTTCTAAGGAATTAAATGATTAGCTCAGAGTTACACAGCTTAATGTGCATCAAATGCAGAAGAAGATGAACCTAGGTCTTCTTGACTCTGAGACTGGCTCTCTACTACTCCATGATATCGCTTAATGCAGGCATATAATAAGAGAAATGGGTTTTGTGGGCCTTTTTCTAAGGGAAAATGCACTGTGATCTCCCAACACACTTTTGTTTGTATTTATGGGCTACTTGTAAATTAAAAAAAAATGATATTTCTTATGGTTTTTTTTTTACCTTTGGGTCTATGAATGTACTATATTAAGAAAAGCCTTGGGGCAAGTAGGTATCTTACCAGGTAGAGAGGCAGACTTGATGATGGGAGGTCCTGGTTTCAAATTTGACCACAGACATTTCCTAGCTGTGTGACCCTGGGCAAGTCACTTAATGCCAATGCTTAGCCCTTTCTGCTCTTTTGTCTTGGAATCTATACTTAGTATGGAGAAGGTAGGAGTTAAAAAAAAAAAGAAAAAATCCTTGTTGGCATCATAGGTATGAATAATGCAGGATAATTTGGTGAAGCATGTACAAATGAATGAATTAATGAAAAAGCATTTATTGAGTGCTTACCATATATGCCAAGTACAAAAATGAATATTGAGGATACAATAGAGAAGTAAGATACACATGTAGAAATTGAAGAAAATTACAATAAATTCTTTCCTCCAACTTGGTACAGTTGAAAAAGTACTAAATCTTGAGTAAGAGGGACTGATTTTGAATTCTAGATTTTTCATTAACTATCAGTGTGACACTGGGTAATTTTTTAATTCCTTTGGTCCTTAGTTTCTTAGTCTGTAAAAGATGGAGTAGATGATTTTAAGGTCCCTTCCATTTTCAAGTCTATGATATATAATCCTATGATCTGATAATGAAATGTGCATTTCTATAACTTTCATGCATTATTCCTAGGTCTGTCTGTCCTCTGAGGCCAACTAGAATAAATAAAATTCCTTTTCCATGTGACAATCCTTCAAATATGTGAAGACAGCTATCGTGTTTCCCCCTATGTCTTCTCTTCTAATGCAGCAAGCATTATTAAGCATTTAGTATGTTCTAGGGAAAGAAAAGATCCAAAGAAAAATCTCTGCTTCTTCCCACCTATTCTCATGTGACATAATCTCTAGGCTCTTCACTGTCCTGTTACCTTGCTTTGTACACTCTCTAATTTGTCAATATTTTCACTAAATGTGGAGTCTAGAACAGGACACAACACCCCAGATGTGGTCTGGTCAGGACAGCCTACAACACGGCTACTGCTTCCCTTGTCGTGGGCACTGTAATGGGACATAATGCAGCCCAGCATTAGCTTTTTAGACTCTCAGGATGTACCTATGATTTAGCTTGAACTTGTAGTCAATTCAGACTTCAAGATCTTACATGATAAGTACTTTATATTTCTGATGTATAACAGATTAAATAGGTCTAGTTGGCTGTCATGGCAAATATCACCACATATAACACTGTTCCTATGGAAAAAATGGATTTGAATTGTTTCAAAAGTCATTATTTGGAGATAAAATGTATATGTGTATATATATTTATAAAGAGATATATGTAATATGTATATTTGCATGTATATATATACAGATATATATGTATATATATGAATATGTGTTTAGATGTAGCATATATTTAGACTTAATATATATTATAAGATTTATGTTTGAATATATTATATCTTTTTATCTAAGTAATAACTTTATCATTTGTCTGGGTATATAATATATCTAAACAATGCCTTTCGAAATAAACTTAGAATACATTTTCCCAAAAGCACCATGTATATATTTATATATCATTGATACATACAGGGAAGGAAGTGAAGCAGATAAAGAACATAACAAAAGATAGGAGAAAGATTTGATTGTTCAGTCCTGTAGAATCCAAGGAAGAAGAGTTTAAAGAAGAATTTGAACATTTTATCTATCTATCTATCTATCTATCTATCTATCTATCTATCTATCTCGCTATCTTTATCTATCTGGATGCACATATAAATATATACATATATTTAGACATGCATTTATAGAATATATACATATGATATATGTGTGTATACATATAAGTAAAGACAGACAGATAGATAAATATAGATAGATAGATAGATAGATAGATAGATAGATAGATTGATAGATAGATAGAAAGGCAGAGAGACAGATGTGCATCGTCTTTAAACTCTCTCCTCCTTAGGATTTTAAGGGGCTGAACTATTTGGATCTTCTTCCTTAGAAGGTTTACTGACTTCAGTGGATTTACCTATTATTTAAAAAATTTAATTATAACCTTAATTTACTTCTTTATTCTCTACAGAGAGCTCCAGTTTCATACTTCCAACTATCAATGGGGCATCTTCATTTCTCTCTATGCCCCAATACTTTAAAATAAATAAAATTAAATTACCCATCTCTCTCCAATCATCTCTTCCTCACTTCCTTATTTCTTTTAGCACAATCATTATTTTCCTAGTTCCCTGAACTCAAAATTCTAAAGACTTTGATACTTTCATGAATCTGTGAATTATTCAGTATGGGGACTCACTTCCAACTCTTGCCTAACCATTCCTGTCTGTCATATTTCACCCTTGTTCAAATCTTTTAGATCCTCCGTGGGAGAGCTACCCAGTATTGGGATCTTTCCTCTAGATTCCTTGACATTGCATAGATACTTATGAGCATATAGGCTGTCCTCACTTACCCCTAACTCTCATCACATGATTGTTCCACTTGTAGCTAGCTCTCTGATACCATCCTTTATGCAGCTTCTCTCAACTTATTTTAATGGTAATGAACTACAGCCTATTAATATCTATTACCCACTTCAATGGAGAGCCATTGCTTTTCTTTTTTTAATTTAAAATTAATTTTTTTTTATTTTTAAAGTTTTGGAAAATTTTATTTAATTAATCAATTTAGAATATTTTTCCATGGATAGAGGGAGTCAAGATGGTGGTATAGAGGTAGTGAAAGTTCAGACCTCTGAAAACCCTTCCTCACCAATTAAAAACAAAATGCTCCTAGGGGACTGAAAACCAAATCTAACAACAGGACAGAGCTAAGGAACCCTCCTACTGGACTCAACATAAAAGATGCTCCCCTCAAATGCCTGAATTTGACAACACTCAGTTTTAAGGGGAAGGAAGAAGAAAGGTCCCAGGACCCCTCCCCCACCTATAGTACTGAGCATCCAGTAGTGTCTGGAATCTCTGGGTAGGCAAGGGTGCTAGTCTAGAGGGAGTACTTTGTGGGCAAAGCTGTGACAGGCTCAGGGTTTTGAACCCAGGCATTGGGGAGGTAGCTGGAGGAGAACCTCAAAGAAGGCAGCCCACTCACAGCTGAGACACTCCATATTGCCTCTCTCCTTGCTGAGGTTTTGGCCTCAGGGCACATCCAGCTCTGCAAGTTCAACTCTGCTGGGCTTAATATTATCAAGCCTTCAGAGGGAGGGGAAGCTACCAACTCCAACACCTCTCCCCCACAGATTGCTCTGAGAGCCTTGCTAAGCTCCAAGGGTGACAGTTGACAGAAAAGCCCAAATTCACACATCCAGCACATAATGAGATGAGCAAGACTACAGTCAACTAAAGGGGGCAAAGAAGGGGAAAATATGAGCAAACAACAGAAAAAGAAAAAAGAAATTACAATCAACAGCTTCTATCCAGGCAATGAATAAAGAGCAAATGGAATAGAGGAAGATCAAGGAACAGCAAGTAAAAACAGAGAAATTCCAGTGAATTGGACACACAGGCTTTGGAAGAACTCAAAATACAATTCAAAACATAATTAAGAGAGGCTAGAGACAACTGGGACAACTTAAAAGGTTAGATAAGCCATCTGGAAACAGAGGCACTTGATATAAAATGAGAAAATAGTGTCTTGAAAGCCAAAATTAATCAGCTTGAAAATGAGGCAAAGGAGATAAAATATTAGACAAAGAAAATGAAAGATGAGGCAAAGAAGATGAAAGATGACCTCCAAAGAAAATCAGACCAGAAGGGGAAGGATGACCAAAAAGCCAGGGATGAAATTCCATCTTTAAAAACCAGAATACAACAATTAGAAACAAGCAATTTCACAAGGCTGCAGGAAATTATAAAACAAAATCAAAAGAATGAAAAAATTGAGGAAAATATGAAACACTTTATTCACAAAACAGAAGATTTAGAAAATAGGTTCAGGAGAGACAACTTAAGAATCATTGGTCTACCAGAAGACCATGACAAAAGAAAAAACCTGGACATCATCCTACAGGAAATTATATTAAAAAAAACAAAAACAAAAACAAAAACTGCCCCAACATTCTAGAACAAGAGGGAAAAGTGGAGATTGAAAGAATCCACAGATATTCTCCTGTACTTAATCCCCAACTGACAACATCCAGGAATGTTATAGCCAAATTCACGAACTACCAGGCCAATGAAAAAATATTACCAGCTGCTAAGAAGAAGTCATTCAAAAACTATGGAACTACAGTGAGGATAACACAAGATCTGACTGCATCTACACTGAAGGAACAAAAGGCATGGAATATGATATTCTGGAAATCAAGGGAACTAGGTCTTCAACCAAGAATCAATTACCCAGAAAAAACTGGCTATATTCTTACAGGGGAAAGTATGGTCATTTAATAAAATAGAATTCCAAGAATTTGTTAAGAAAAGACCAGACCTGAACAGAAAATTTGATACCCAAACACAGAACTCAAGTGAATCATCAAAAGGTAATTAAGAAAGGGAGAAAAAACAAAAACAAAACCAAACAACAACAACAACAACAACAAAACCCTTTATTTAAGAGACCCAATAAGTTAAAATGACATGTATTCCTACATGGAAAGAGGATGTTGGTAACTCTTAAAAATGTTATTATCACCTGGGTAGCTAGAAGAATTATACTTAGAAGGAACAGTGACAAACTGTCTAGGATGAAATGCCAAGACATAAATATGTATATATATATATATGTATATATATATATATATGTACAACTAGAGTTAAAAAAGAGATAAATACTAAGAGAAATGGGAAAAGAAACAAAATGGGGAAATTTTATATGTCACAAAGAAGCACGTGTCGGGAGGTGGGGAGAACATCAATAAACTAGAAGGGCAAATAGGTTGGAGATAGGAAATACTCAATTCCTACATGCATTGAAACTGACTCAAAGGAAGAAGAATAATAAAATACATTGGGGCAGAGAATAGATTTGTGCTCTATGGGGAAGTAGAAGGGTAATAAATGGACTGGTGGGGAGGGAAGCAATACAAGGGAGGGCAAGGGTGGGGGTAGTTTAAAAAGACTGTAAATAAAATAAGAAGGAGGGGGTAGAAAGGAAAGTAAAATAATGGTGGGAACAAGGGAGACTGATTAAAAACACAACACTGGTATAGAAGGAAATAGTGAAAGAAGAAAGAGCATGACTAAGAGTGGAAATAAAAATGTTGTGAAATACACAGCTGGTAATCATAACTCTGAATGTGAATGGAATGAACTCACCCATAAAATGCAAGTGAATAGCAGAGTGCATTAGAAATTAAAAACCTACCATATGCTGTCTACAAGAAACACACATGAGGAAGGTAGATACATATAGGGTAAAAGTAAGTGGATGGAGCCAAATCTATTGGGCATCAACTGAGAAAAAGAAGTCAAGAGTCACAATCATGATATCTGACAAAGTCAAAGTAAAAATAGATCTAGTCAAGAGAGACAGGGAAGGTAATTAAATCCTGCTAAAAGGTAGTATAGAAAATGAGGAAATATCAGTACTCAACATTTATGCACAAAATGACATAGCATCCAAATTCTAAAGGAGAAACTAGTGGAGCTCAAGAATGAAATAGATAGAAAAATTATACTAGTGGGAGACAGGAACCTTCCTCTATCAGAACTAGATAAATCAAACCAAAAAATAAATAAGAAAGAGGTAAGAGAAGTGAATAAAATCTTAGGAAAATTAGAGTTCATAGATTTTTGGAGAACAATAAATAGGGACAAAAAGAATACACCTTCAGCAGTACATGGTACACTCACAAAGACTGACCATGTACTAGGGCATAACAACCTGGAAAACAAGTAAAAAGAGCAGAAATAATAAATGCAAACTTCTCAGATCACAACACAATAAAAATAATAATTAGTAAGGGTACATGGAGAGGCAAATCAAAAATTAATCGGAAATTAAACAATATGATTCTCCAAAATCTGTTAAAGAACAAATCATAAAAATAATTAATAATTTCATTGAAGAAAAGGACAATGATGAGACATCCTTTCAAAATATATGGGATGCAGCCAAAGCAGTACTCAGGGGGAAATTTATATCCTTGAATTCACATATTAACAAATTAAGAAGGGCAGAGGTCAATGAATTGGGCATGCCAATTAAAAAACTAGAAAGTGAAAAATTAAAAATCCTCAGATGAAAACTCAATTATATATCCTAAAAAATCAAAGGAGAAATTAATAAAATTAAAAGTAAAAGAACTATTGATTTAATAAATAAGACTAGAAGCTGATACTTTGAAAAAATAAAATAGACAAAGTTCTGGTCAATCTAATTAAAAAAAGGAAAGAAGAAAACCAAATTGACAGTATCCAAGATGAAAAGGGAGACCTCACCTCTAATGAAGAGGAAATTAAGGCAATGATTAAAAACTATTATGCCGAATTATATGGCAATAAATATGGCAATCTAGGTGATATTTACAAGAATATAAATTGCCTAGATTAACAGAGGAGGAAATAGAATGCCTAAACAACCCCATATCAAAAAAGAAATTGAATAAGCCATCAAAGAACTCCCTAAGAAAAAATCCCCACATCCAGATGGATTCACAAATTAATTCCATCAAACATTCAAAGAACAACTAATACCAATATTATACAAACCATTTGACAGAATAAGCAAAGTTCTACCAAATTCCATTTATGACACAAATATG
Source organism: Monodelphis domestica (assembly GCF_027887165.1). Lineage (NCBI taxonomy): Eukaryota > Metazoa > Chordata > Mammalia > Didelphimorphia > Didelphidae > Monodelphis > Monodelphis domestica. The sequence goes on from NC_077227.1 coordinate 197,118,364, forward strand.
GTACTGATTCCAAAGTCAGTCAGGTCAAAAATAGAGAAAGAAAACTACAGAGCAATCCCCCTAATGAACACAGATGCAAAAATCTTAAACAGAATGCTAGCAAAAAGACTCCAGCAAGTGATCATGAGGGTTATCCATTATGATCCATTATGATCAGGTAGGATTCATACCAGGAATGCAAGAATGATTCAATATGAGGAAAATCATCCACATAATTGACCATATTAACAAGCAAACCAACAAAAATCACATGATTATCTCAATAGATGCAGAAAAAGCCTTTGACAAAATACAAAGCTCATTCCTGTTGAAAACACTAGAAAGCATAGGAATAGAAGGGTGTCTCCTAAAAATAATAAACAGTATATATCTAAAACCATCAGCAAACATCATCTGCAATGGGAATAAACTAGAAGCCTTCCCAATAATATCAGGAGTAAAACAAGGATGCCCATTATCACCTCTATTATTTAACATTGTACTAGAAGCACTAGCAGTAGCAATTAGAGAAGAAAAAGAAATTGAAGGTATTAAAATGGGCAATGAGGAGACAAAGCTATCACTCTTTGCAGATGATATGATGGTCTACTTAAGGAATCCTAGAGAATCAACTAAAAAGGTAGTAGAAATGATCAACAACTTTAGCAAAGTTGCAGGATACAAAATAAACCCACATAAGTCATCAGCATTTCTACATATTTCCAACACATCTCAGTAGCAAGAATTAGAAAGAGAAATTCCACTTAAAATCACCCTAGACAATATAAAATACTTAGGAATCTATCTCCCGAGACAAACACAGGATCTATATGAACAGAACTACAAAACACTCTCCACCCAATTAAAGCTAGATCTAAATAATTGGAAAAAGATTGATTGCTCATGGTTAGGATGAGCTAACATAATAAAAATGACAATCCTACCCAAAGTAATTTACTTATTTCATGCCATACCCATCAAAGTACCAAAAATTTTTACTGAATTAGAAAAAACATAACAAAGTTCATTTGGAAGAACAAAAGATCAAGGATATCCAGGGAAATAATGAAAAAAATGTGAAGGAAGGTGGCCTTGCAGTCCCAGATCTCAAACTATACTACAAAGCAGTGGTCATCAAAACAATATGGTACTGGCTAAGAGACAGAAAGAAGGATCAGTGGAATAGACTAGGGATAAGTGACCTCAGCAAAACTGTCTATGATAAGCCCAAAGATCCCAGATTTTGGGAACAAAATCCATTATTTGATAAAAACTGCTGGCAAAAGTGGAAGACAGTATGAGATAGATGAGGTTTGTATCAACATTTCACACCCTACACCAAGATAAATTCAGAATGGGTGAATGACGTGAATATAAAGAAGTAAACTATAAGTAAGTTAGGTGAAGAGAAAATAGTATACATGTCAGATGTTTGGGATAGTAAAGATTTTAAGACAAGGGAAGAGTTAGAAAAAATTGACAAAATGTAAAATAAATAAAGTTGATTACATTAAATTAAAATGGTTTTGTGCAAACAAAACCAATGCAACCAAATTTAGAAGGGAAGCAACAAATTGGAAAAAAAAATCTTCACAACAAAAACCTCTGACAAAAGTCTAATTACTCAAATTTATAAAGAACTAAATCAATTGTACAAAAAAAAAATCAAGCCATTCTCCAATTGATAAATGGGCAAGGGACATGAATAGGTAATTTCCAGATAAAGAAATCAAAACTATTAATAAGAACGTGAAAAAGTATTTTAAATCTCTTATAATCAGAGAGATGCAAGTCAAAGCAACTCTGAGGTATCACCTTACACCTAGCAGATTGGCTAACATGACAGCAAAGGAAAGTAATGAATGCTGGAGGGGATGTGCCAAAGTTGGGACATTAATACATTGCTGGTGGAGTTGTGAACTGATCCAACCATTTTGAAGGGCAATTTGGAACTATACCCAAAGGACGCTAAAAACTGTCTGCCCTTTGATCCAGCCATAGCACTGCTGGGTTTATACCCCAAAGAAATAATAAAGAAAAGACCTGTACAAGAATATTCATATTTACACTCTTTGTGGTGGCAAAAAATTGGAAAATGAGGGGATGCCCTTTAATTGGGGAATGGCTGAACAAATTGTGGTATATGTTGGTGATGGAATACTATTGTGCTCAAAGGAATAATAAACTGGAGGAGTTTCATGGAGACTGGAATGACCTCCAGGAACTGATGCAGTGAAAGGAGTAGAACCAGGAGAACATTGTACACAGAGACTGATACACTGTGGTACAATTGAATGTAATGAACTTCTCCATTAGTGGCAATGCAGTGATACTGAACAACTTGGAGGTATATACAAAATAGAACACTATCCACATCCAGAGAAAAAACTGGGAGCAGAAACACAGAAGAAAAACAATTGCTTAATTACATGGGTTGAGCAGAATATCATTAGGGATGTAGACTCTAAATGATCGTCCTAGTGCAAACTTTAACAACATGGAAATAGGTTCTGATCAAAGACACATGTAAAACCCAGTGGAATTGCACATCAGTTGTGAGAAGGGGTGGGAGGAGGGGAGGAATGGAAAGAATATGATTCTTGTAGCAAAAGAATAATGTTCTAAATTGACTAAATAGAATTTAAAAAAAGAATATTTTTCCATGGTTACAAGATTCTTGTTCTTTCCCTCCCTCCCTCTCATAGGTGATGCACAATTCCACTGTGTTTTACATGTTTCGTTGATCAAGAACTATTTCCATATTATTAATATTTGTACTAGTGGAATCATTTAGAGTTTACATCCCCAATCATATCCCCATCAACCCATGTGATCAAGAAGTTGTTTTTCTGTGTTTCTATTCCCACAATTCTTCCTCTGAATGTGGATGGTGTTCTTTTTCATAGGTCTCTCAGAATTGTCCTGGATCATTGCATTACTGCCAGTAGAGAAGACCATTGCATTCAGTTGTATCACAGTGTATCAGTCTCTGTGTACAATGTTTTCCTGGTTCTGCTCCTTTCATTCTGCAGCAATTCCTGGAGGGTGTTCCAGTTCACATGGAATTCCTACAGTTTATTATTCCTTTGAGCACAATAGTATTCCATCACCAACATGTACCATAATTTGTTCAGCCATTCCACAATCGAAGGACATCCCCTCATTTTCCAAATTTTTTTTTTGCCACCACAAAGAGCATAGGAGAGCCATTGGTTTTCAAATGAACCTCATACTCAGTTCCTTTGATTCTCTGTTATCTGTGGCTTGTGACTATAAAGCAGTCTAGGAAGCTGTTAAAAGATACATCTGTGTATAAAAGCTTGGTAAATTAATAGCGATATGTAATTTCCCAAAGAAAGTTAGTCCACTTTCTCCTTCCATTTAGTTCTTGGATAAGATCATTATTCAACCACAGTCATTGTCAAAGTTATATTTACTGATAGACTAGTTCAAAGGGCCATTCAATCAAATACATATCATGTTCTAGACAATAGACATGCTTCATCCACTTGGTTTTTCCTATTTGCATACTTAGGTAAAACTATTTTGGGTAGTTATAGATGTCATTAAGGAGGGTCTACAGTGTTACAGTGCTTGATAAAAAGAACACGGTGTCATCTGCAAACAGAAGCATCTATTGGACCTTGCCAACTAAAGATAATTCTTCTATTTGGCCTCTGTCCTAGAATGCTCTACAACAGCAAAATATCTTTGGCAAGCTTACACCTTCCTGTTTTATGCCTCACTTGATATTTGTAATCAGATGATAATTAAACAAAGTTATCTCTGTTGATACATCTTTCATGTATCTTAAAGGATTTTGACAAGTGCGTGGGAGACACTTCGCTGGAGAAGAGCCTTTAAAGTAATATTTTTGCATTACCAGATCATTTTTATAGATAACACATAATATATACTATGGGGTTTTAAATTCTTTATTCTTTTCAGTCAATTGCTTGACTGAGAGATGTGTTGTCCTATAGGATATCATTTGCAAAATCTTGTCTATTCCTTTCTCATATCTTCATCAAGGAGTCTCTTAATGCCTGTGCATATTATTCTCATAAAGTATTGGTAAAGAGGAAAGAAAAACATGAGTTGGTAGTTATCACGCTCCTAATTTTCAGATGCCTAAAGAATTGATCTCTTGATCCTCTTCAAGCTGTGTTAACTTGATTGTAGAACTTTTCTTTGTATTCTTGACCTTGTCTTACTGGTCTTTCTATCTCCATTTTTTCCTAGGGACATTTCTACCTACTCATGCAACATACTGACCACTGTGATGTTAGAGTTCAAATGAGGTAGCTTTCTGATGCCATCCTTTATGCAGCTTCTCTTGAATTCTTTGAATGGTTATAGGTTACAGTCTACTAATATCCATCACTGACCTCAATGGAGATCCATTGCTTTTCAAATGAGCCTCAACCTTAATTCTTTATACTCTCTTGCCTTCTGTGACTTGTGACCACATGGCAGCCCAGGAAGATGTTAAAAATATGAATCATTGATAGATAAAAGCATTTGCTATATCTATCTTTAATATTTAAAAAAAAATTGGATATTTATCATCCTTCTTCTAGTTTCATCCTCAAATGCCCTTGTGATAGTTTTACTCAGTTTAGTCTCTTGCCGATCTTTCTATAAATCTGTTTTTTTCTTCTAGGCCTTCTCATTGTTTTATAAGACAATATGACTTATAATATTCAACCATTCTCTTCCATATGATTTCACAAATGAGTTTATATTATAAACTGGTGTTGCCTTTGGCTGCCACATCTCTCCACCTGGCAAGAAAAGTGTTTGTTGGCTGTAGTAGTTTCTAGGTTCTTTTGGTCTCTCTCTTCCTTGTGGCAATTGACTTATATTGAAGATAAGACCTGTATACAAATAACTCTAATACAAAATGTGCTATGAGAAAGTGGAGGAGATAAAATTTGAAGTTCCATTAGAACAAGGTCCATGTCTTAGAAAAACATATCCCCAGAATTCTTTGAAAAATACATTGCATATAGCAAAGGTTTAATGAAGAATTGTTGAATCAATTTATTTTTTTAGTGAAGCTCAGGAACATAAAAGAACCCTTTGCTGAATTGTTTTAAGAATTTCTTTTAAGGTGATCAATCAGACTCTTAAGACATTAGTTTAGGCTTTGTTAGTTTTCTGAAGAACGTAATTTAGCTAATAGGCTCTGGACTCTTAGTGTTGGAGCTAGATTCAGCTCAACAATAATATATTAGCAATAACAAATTGTCAGTTTAAAACATGCCTATCAAATTCTAAAAAGTAGATAAAAATTGGAATAAGACTAAGGTTTATTACCATATATTTCACCTTTAACACTGGGGAATATGGAATTTAAACCTGCTTCTTTAGTTGATGAATTTTATAAATTGTCTTGGATTACATTTCAAAAAAAGGGCAAGAGAATTATGGAGAAATTATGTTTCTTATATCATACATAGTAATTCTTATTGATTATATAAGGATAGCTCTTAGATATTTAACTTATGCAAAATCAAACCAAAAATTTTCTTAAGGACTGTCTAAAACAAGCTCAATTTTTCATGAAAAAAGAAAAATGTAAATACTTAAAGATATTTGCAGTGCATGAGCACTGTGATGTTTTCTATGTATTTTCAAAATTCCACATCTTGGGAGGGACAACATGGTATAGGGGCCTCAGTAGTGAACTGAATTGGAGTCCATTAGTTAACCCCTTTAAGTCTCAGTTTATTTACTTATAAGCTAGAGATAATACATGCATTACCTTCCTCATAGGGTTGTTATGAGAAACAAATAAGGTTTTTGAGATAAGGTGCTTGATATCTAAACCATGAAGAATTACCTCAATTCAAGCTATTATTTCTAGGACACATTTCCATTTCCTGAAAAATGAGGAGATTGAACTAAATGATTTGTAAGCTCCCATTCCAGCTGAGGATGCTTTATATTTTTGTTTATTTTGAGTTTCTTGGCTCCTTCTCTGTGCTGATTCAAAAGAGAAGTGCCACACCTTTTGAAAACCCATGAATTTTTATCCACAGCAAGTCTTGGACAATTTGGGCTAGTAAAGGAGACTATTGATTGGGTCCTTAGAGAAAATAAGTTTTTACATTTTAGGCTCATACTTAAAATAGTCAATGGAAACTATGAGATTTGGTTTCCAGAGACCAAGTTACATATTCTTTTTCTATTTTATAGTTGCAAAAACTGAACATAAGGGACATAGCTAATTTAGAGACATCTTGTGACCAGCAGCATAAAACTTTCTTGAAACAAGAATCTCTTTAATTATTATTTTTTAATTTAAATCTAAATTAAATTTTTATTATAAAGTAATATAGTTAATGTATTAATTATATGTTAAATTTTTTAAATTAAAAATTAAATTTAACTTATAATTTAATTAATGCATGTGATTTATATAGGTAACAAACCATTTTAAAATTCAAATTCTATGAAGGTAAGGGATGGATTATGTTTAGTATATTTGGGGCATTTAAAAAGCTCAATTCTCTTATCCATTGCTAGGATGCATAGAGCCATGAAAGGATTGCTCTAATGGAATTCTAATCCTCTGGAATGGAAACAGAGAGGTCCTACTTTGGGTGGTTCTACCTTGTTTCTGAGTCTTTTAAGTTAGGATGGCATAGTGAAGACATAAGTGATTTTGGATTCATAGAATCAAAGAATTGGAAGCAACCTCAAAGGAACTCTAGGCTAACCTACAACTGTATAGGAATCTCCTCTAAAAACATTTACTTGCTCCCTCTGTGATCTTGGACAATTAACCTCTCTAGGTTTCTTCACCTGAAAACTGTACAGTTGAATGGGAAGATATCCTTGAAAATATCACATCTGAAAATCCATGGAATGTGTTCCCCATAGGACTGTTCTTGAACACTTATACTGACACTCTTTTTTCTTCATAGTGTGTCTTAAGAAAGCACTTTTTTGTGTGTGTATGGATAGGCCACCAAAGGAGAGAAAATGGGATGAGAATTCAAGGAAATTTTTCCTTCCTCACTTGGTGATATATGTATCTGGGGAGAAAGGCAGTACTAAGTGTAATATAATTATCTGCCTAAACTATGTCTGTGTCTCTGTCTATATCTGTATCGTTTATATCAGTATATCCACCCTTCAGTCAATATTGAGACTTACAAGATTTAGGAAAAATATATATTTAATGAAAGAGAGCTGAGTAATGGCTGAACAAGTGGTATATGCTTGTAATGGAATACTATTGTGTTACAAACAAGATCATCACAAAAAACCTGAAAAGGCTCATATGAAGTGATGCAAAGTGAAGCGACTAGAACCAGAGGAAGGTTGCATATAGTAACAAGAATGTACGAAATCAACTGTAAATGGCTAACTATTATCAACAAGGCAATGATCCAGGACAACTCCAAGAGGTCCTTGACAAAAAAGGCTATCTACTGCCATAGAGTGAACAGATGGAATCTGAATGCATACTAAAACATGCCATTCTTCACTTTATTTCCTCCATGAATTTTTCTCTAGTGAAAGCAGTATTTGTCTTGTTGTACAACATGTTGAATGTGGAAGTATGTATTCTAATATGTGTGCAACCCATATCATATTATCTGCCTTCTTGGGGAGAAGGATGGGAACATGTATTGCAAAATGCCAGAAAGTGAATATTAAAATTATTTCAATATGTACTCTGGAAAAAAATTAAAAATTAAATGAAACAAAACAAAAAAAGAGACCTGTTCTGACTTTTTATTTATATAAGTGAAGAAACTATAGTCTGAGCAAAATAAGTAACTTGGCCGAGGCCTCCCTAATTTCGTATTTATTCTGATAGTAATATCTGTATACAATATAATTACTAGCATGTATATGGCACTTTAAGATTTATAAAGGAAAATCATCATAAATATTATCTTATTTAATCCTTACAATAATCCTTATAGGTGGGTGCTATTATTAATTTCATTTTACAGTGGGGGAAACTGAGGTAGATTTGCCAAGGATCACACAGCTAGTATTTGAGGTCAGATTTGAACTAAGGTGTTCCAACTCTAAGTCTCATTACTGTGCTGTTAAGCTACTTCCCATCCCCCAAGCAAGATAGTAGCTTTGCTTTAGTAGCTCACATTCTAATGCTTGGAAATAATACCCATTGGTTTCTGCTGTAAGTCAGTTGGAATGTTTCAGTGGCTCTTAGAATATAGCCAAAATAACAGACAGTCATACATATTCATTAGTGTTATTTCTATTGATAAAAATACATTTGCTGAATTATATATATTAATGCAAACAACCTTGGTGATGAGAGATTTCACTTTTGGTTCTTCAGTGTCTGTGGCTTCCGAAGAGTTGTGTGTTATAGAAGCAGAGCCTATGGTATGGTGGATGCTGCTGTTTCCAAGGTTCCTTTGCTTATATGCATGTAGGTGGCAATTCATGATGGTAATAGGTGGAATAACAGGACCTGTCTTAGTAGGGAATGATCAGCTTGGATATGACTGTGGGAGTAATGAGGTTGGATTCAAAGCAGTGGAAATAGTTTAGGAAGTGTCACTCTTTCCAGGATTTTGGGTATACAGGGGTTTCAAGGAAATGATGATTGAAGAGATGGGAGTGATTTGACACATCTTGAATATACTGCCTTCTTCCTCAGCTTCAGAAAACCTTCATGTTTCAGATATGGCATGCCAACCTTGGTGGCAATGGATATTGATAGAAGTAGGGATAGAGGGATCCTTTTCCACAGGGATTGTTTCCCAGATATAGGGGATCAGTTGGAAGCAGAGCTGATGATCTGAGAAATATTGCTATTTCTCAGGCCATTAAGCTATCTCCCTATAGGTGGTAGTTGGTCACCAGATAGTATTGGTGGTAGCTAGAAAGATTAGCCCCTTCTCAAAAGAGATTTCTTTTCTGGATAATGTTTTATTGAGGAAAGGGCCAAGCTTCAAGCTTTAAAGGTGGTCTAGGGAATGATGCTGTTCCTGGGGTTCTTGGGTTTACCTGATTTTCGTAATCAAGAAAAACTCAATTAAATTTTTTTTGAGTTGAACTGATGGGAGAAGATGAATAAGTGTTCTATGGGATACACAGGCATAGTAGGGTCATTATCCTTCTGGAGGAAACATGCATGTTAAAGAAATCCAACTGCATATTTGAGCCTATGTAAGGCACCATGCTAGTTTCTGGGGGATAAATATGACAAAATAAAGGAGTCCTTGACCTCAAGAAGTTTATATTCTATGGTGGTGGGATGGGGGGCATGGTACAAAATATAGACACATTAAAAACATAGAAAATGTATTACAAACAACATTTTTGGAGAGGTAAAGGGTACTTATAAATGGGAGTGGTGCAGGAACCAGTAAAATATACTAGAACCCTGGCCAAGTGACCAGTGTTACAATTTTTTAGACTGAAACTCCCAAACCCCAAATTCATTCACAGATTCTGTCTTCTTATTTGGGGCTTGAACTCACCTCTCTAATTCATCTTCCTTTTCTGAAGAGTTTGACATCATTGGCACAATGATAAAAATACCACCTGTGACAAGAAAGTATTTAATTTCTTGATCAGGTCATTATAATTCTTAACAATGTTTGTTAGCTTCCTTCCCACAGAAGGTATTATTTATGCCCATGTGAATTCCCAGAAATGGTCAATAGTTATCAAGTTTAACAATTGTTGAGAATTTGTCCATTACATTGTGGATATATGTCCTGGGAACAAAGGAGACCTCTTGGTTAAGCCTGAGGAGACAGCTGCAGATAGCAAACAGATAGCTAAATAAGGAATTATTAACCACCACTCCTTGTCTTTTCTTTCTTTGACTCTTACTCTATGATTTGTCACCTGATGGCCCTTGTGAAACCACATTGTAATTCCTTAGAGCAGTGGCCTCCAAACTCTTTTTGACTGTGCAAAATCAAATGGATGCACTGGAGCAATTTATAAACAACATGAATATGAACCAAGGCTGTGCACATGACAACAAATTAAACAATAAAGGGAAAAACCTAAATAGGCTAGAACAAGAGGAAGCAGCAGGAATAGTAAATTTATGCCCATTAAGAGATATGCCATTGGTTAAGCAAAATGAGGTACATAAGGTAAAGATGCATAAAAGGTTTTCCCTGGAGGACCATGAATCCATCAAAAGGAGGACCCCAAATTTCAATGACAAACCACATAAAATAAATAAAGAGATGCATAGGGCAATTGATTTATATGATCCTGATTTCAATGATTTTGCCCTATTAATGAAAGAGGTCTTGACAAAGAGAGAGAGAACCAAATTTATACAGGAGACAAGAACTGATCCTTTATTACAATCTTGGCCAGAGGATTTAAAGTTGAATACAACAGATGAAGGGGTATATGATATGTTAGTAGAAGCAAGAGATGCAACATGAGAGGTAATGGGGAGATATACTAAAAGGCCCAATTCATGGTCAAAATTTGAGGCTATAAAGCAGATCTCTGAAGCTCCTGCGGTTTTCCTGGAAAGGATAAACGAGGCAGCTGAAACTTTATTAGGGATGGATCCACTGGAAGAAAACACAATTGCACACATTATAAGGGTCTTTGTAAAGAATGTAGTCCCAAAGATCAGACACTTTTTTAAAACAAATTACCCTGACTGGGAAGAGTTAGATCTGGATGACTTAAGGAGAAAAGCCACATATTTGATAAATGACCCAGAAGATAAAAATGATGAGAGAGATAGCATTGTTGAGGACTTGAAAAAGAAATTAAAGGAAGCTGAAATTAAAGCTAAAGACAGTGAAATTAAAGAAATAAAGACTGTGGCTACATGAGATCTGTACAGCCAAGGTATAATAATAATAATTATAAACCTAATGAGAGGAGATCAGGCCCTAGGACCCTAGGTGTTATTTCCTTTGTGATCAGATTGGACATCTGTACAGGAACTGCAGATTCAGGAATCAGGTTAGAAGACAATTAAATAATGGGTTTAATAAATACAATAACTGGGGTAGTAATAGTAATTATAATAACAACAGATGGAACACTAATAATAATAATAACAATAATCAAAATAGGTATGCAAATCAATGCCAGAATGCCTGTTGCCAGGGACAACAAGCACCAGATCTTAGTACTATCCAGGCTTGGTAAATGCTGGAGCTAGACCTAAATACAGCCAAGCAGTAAAGGGTGACCAGAGTAAAAATGCTAGTGCCTTATGAAGGTTTCCCCTAAGACATATGAAAATGAATCTAGAAATGAATATGGTATACTTGAAAATAAGTTGAGGATAAATGAAATTGGGAGTAATGAAAGTAAAATATATGGTGATACAAATGAATTAATTGAATAGAAGGAGGATATAATTGGTGCATCTCCATCTGCTAAAGTGCATTTGAAAGATAGCAAGATTCTTTTGATTGAATTACATAAACATGGACATGAAATCTTGAATGCAAAATTTCAGTGGATTTTGCCTCAAATTGAATATCTTGGCTTTGTGTTGTCAGAGGTTCCAGAAGTATCACTAAGAAAAGAATAGCTGATATCCAGCAACTGAGTGCACCTAAGACCAAAAACCAACTTAGAGCTGTTCTTGGAACAACTGTTTTTTTTAGACAATGGATACCTGGGTATAGTGAAATTACTAAATGTTTAACAAATCTAACCAGGAATACAGAACCAGAACCCCTGAAACTCAATCTTGAACATCTGCAAGCCTTAAATAATCTTAAGGAAGTGATTTTATCTGCACCAGCTCTTGGAATCCCAGACTATACTAAACCTTTTCAATTATTTGTGAATGAGATGAAAGGAATTGCATATGGTGTACTGAGACAGACTTTAGGACAAAGTTATCATCCAATTAGATACTATAGTTGTTAGCTAGATGCAATTATCCAGAAACTTAAACAACTAGTGGTAATCTATTGTAGAAGTCATACTAATAGAAGAGATTCAGTTGCTAAAGGAAATCATAGAGTTGATATAATTGCTAAACTTGCTGCTAGAAATGCCCCAGGGTATAGTATGAACTTATCAACTATAGAATCTGATCTAGAAAAAGCTTATGTAGACTCAGAAATACAAAAATGGAAAGAGAAGTTTGGAGGAAGAAAATAACATGGTATATGGTTAACAGATACAGGAAAGCCGCTGTTACCAAAAGACCTATATACCTATTTGTGTCAAGTCATTCACACAAAAGGTCATTTTGGTACTCAAGCTGTAATTGACACTGTAAAGAGACAATGGGTTGCTCCTGGAATAAGTACTGTAGCAAATAAGATATGTTCAAGCTGTTCTGTTTGCCAAAATTTCAATCAAGGAGCATTCAGGCAGAAAGGTTTAGGTGGTAGACCTTTAGCATATCATCTATTTGAGAGTCTGCAGATTGATTATATCAGCATGCCAAAAGTTGGAAGATACAAGTTTTGCTTGGTAATTGTTGATAGATTAACCAAATGGCCTGAAACTTTCCCATCAAATACAAATATAGCTAGCTTTGTGGGGAAAGTGTTGATTAAGGAAATTATACCTAGATTTGGAGTACCACTAACAATAGACTCTGATAAAAGATCACATTTCACTCAAGACATCCTAAAAAGAGTCTATGAAAATCTAGGAATAACACCAAAATATCATGTGCCTTATCATCACAAAATTCAGGGCAAGTGGAGCATGTAAATAAGGAAATAAAGACTATGGTGGGGAAGCTCTTTGCTGAAACTCATCTCAAATGACCAGAGATTCTTCCCATAGCTTTGTTTTACCTACATATGAGACCAAGAGCAGATTTACATATATCATCCTATGAAATGTTCTTTGGACATGCTCCACTACAAGCAAAATTTTGTAAGACAGTCTATACATCTCTCTTAGGAGGAGGTTGCCAACTTCCTTTTTACTTAAGTGCTTTACAACAGAGACTAAAAAAATTACATGATATGGAACTATTAATTCAAACTGGTCCTTTGGATTATTCTCTTCATAATTATGAACTAGGATATATAGTATATGTAAAAAAATTTGCTAGAACATCAGCAACAGGAAAGTTGGTTAGGTCCTTATATATGTTAGTTTCTCTATCTTCAGTAAAATTTTTGGGTAGAGATTCCTGGTATCATTGTTCACATATAAAATTAGCTCATGGTATAACTAAGGAAAATGTACGAACTATTGAAGAAGAAGAAAATGAAGAAGAGATTGCAGAAAGATAAGACTCATCAGTCAAATTGAGTCTGCATTCAAAAAGATCAGTAAGGAGAGGACCATTCCTGTGGGAGAGGATAGAAGTGGACAATGCAGATGAAGAGAAGAATTCAGGAATTAATGGACATTGTTAAAAGACTGAAAATTTATAAATTTAAGACTGTAAAATTTGCAATGAAGAGGATTACAGGATAAATGGACTAATGAATTTATACTTTGGATAATATAATATAGTAAATAATAACATAGCATTTATTTACATACAAACACAAAGAAAGATCCGAAGTAGGGGTAAGTATGTTGCATACAACAGTAACATAACTCTTACATAACAGTAACACTGAAATTAAAATAGCAAAACAACATGACATAGCAAAAGTAACAACATAATAAAACATAAACATGGTTAGGTTACATTGAATCACTACTTAAATGAGTGAAACAATGTATAGTTAGGGTACTAACAGTGTTATGATTATCTATAGATGTGTTATTTACTAACAAAATGTAGTTACATACTTAGATTTAGTTTAGGTATAGAAATTTAGTTAAGAGAAGTATTTTGAAGATAGAGATTAGTTAGGTAAAATTAAGTAAGATAAGATAAGAAAATTAAATACTGACTTGTACTATATCATACATTACACAACACATGACATTACATATGAAACAAAATTGTAAATATGTAAATATATGTAAATAGGGTATATAATAGGATTATAGATTAATTATAATATAGTATATGTCTATATGTAAACTATGTGTAAATCTGAAGTGTACATAAGTGTATATATGTGCATATATATAGCATACATGTATATATTGTTTGTATTTACTGTATGTGTATATATATAAATTATATATATAGCTCACTAATATTTATTGTTACATGTATTTGCATAAGTGAGTTTAATGTTTGGTTTGATTTTCATTGTAAAACTTATGCAATGTGTTTATTATAATTTTCATAAGATTTTCTCTAAGTTTAATGTTAATGTACTATAATAGTACAATGTTCTGTATTAGCTAAAAAGAGTATTTTAAGTTTGATGTTTGCATGGAAATTATGTTCATCTTTTGTTTGATGTTATTTGCTGTTTTGATTTTGATTCTGTTTGACATTTGTACTTGTTCATTATTTAATTCATTTTCCTTTTTCCTTGTTAAAATTCCCTAGAATAGGTTAGTGTTAGTTGTAAAAATGGAGATTTGAACCCCAGACTTTAATCCCCAGAAGTCCTTGGCAGTTCCCAGAATTCCCTATAATCTCAACTGAATGACCACTTGGGCTGAGAACAAAATTTGTATTTAAACTGACTGTACCACTGACTTGGGCTCCCTGCTTCTGCTTCTAAGCACCAGTCTCTCAAGAGGTAGTAAGTGAAAATGAATGGGCGATGTGCCCTAGCCACGTGCTTTCTTATTTTGTATTTCTTTATCCTTGATTTCTAATAATCTTTAATAAACCTCTAAAAATATAATACTTTTAGTAGAGAAACTAATTTAACTGTTACGTAGTTAGAATAAGACAGTTGAGTTTAGGTTGTTTGTTATTTTAGGTAGATTTCTTAGTTTAGGTAATTGGTAGGTATTTTAGATTGTGTACAAATTCAAAAAACAGTGCTTCCAACATGATTTTTTGATTCCTGTAAAAGAGGGGACTGTGATAAAGGATGAAAGTTTTGCAAAAACTGTTGCAAAAACTGAGAGATGCAAACCTTAGAGAATGATTGACAGGAGCATGTGACTAAGGGTCACATGGAAGCCTGAGCCTTGGGATCTGGGAAAATTCTATGCCCAACTGTTGCTTCTTCTTAGAGTCTGCTCTCCTGGAAGGACCTAAGGCTTGAAGAGGATTTTCTCCTGTGACCAACAGAGGAAAGGAGTTTTCTTGATCTGGCTGCTGGCAGTATCAGAAAGATCTCTGGACCTACTTGAACATCTACCAAATTATGATTCTGGCCCTATTTGATTGGACTCCTGGTGTGAGACCTGGATATTGGAAAGTTAATTCTTAGCCTAGTAATATAGTTTAAATAGTTAATAGATATTAGCTTTTAAATTAAGTATAAGTTTACTCCTATACCCATTTTCTTTCTTACCCTTCCCAAACAATAAATCTGAATTTTTATATGTTCCCTCTTGTTCTTTCCTCATCCCAAATCCAACCATAACAGTGGGAAGACTGAAATGTGACTCATATTTACATCTTCCATTGGCCATACATCCCTAGCAGTTAGACCATGTCTTCCTTGCAGTCAAGTCAAGAACTTCACTTTGAAAACAATGCCTTAGAGGGCAGGAAAGAAATATCTTAAATTTTTTTATTGATAATATTTTTTGTATCATAATTTCCCTTGATATTCTTCCTATTCTTCCTTCCTTCCTTCCTTCCTTCCTTCCTTCCTTCCTTCCTTCCTTCCTTCCTTCCTTCCTTCCTTCCTTCCTTCCTTCCTTCCTTCCTTCCTTCCTTCCTTCCTTCCTTCCTTCTCTTTCTTTCTTTCTTTCTTTCTTTCTTTCTTTCTTTCTTTCTTTCTTTCTTTCTTTCTTTCTTTCTTTCTTTCTTTCTTTCTTTCTTTCTTTCTTTCTTTCTTTCTTTCTTTCTTTCTTTCTTTCTTTCTTTCTTTCTTTCTTTCTTTCTTTCTTTCTTTCTTTGTTTCTTCCTCCTTCTGTTTTAGAATCCATATTAAGTTTCAGTTACAAGGCAGAAGAAAGTTGAGAGCTAGGCAATTGGGGTCAACTGACTTGCCCAGGGTCACAAACTAGACCACCTCACATCTAGCAGATTAGCTAAAATGGGTTTATATCCCAAAGATATAATAAGGAAAAAGACGTACAAAAATATTTATAGCTACGCTCTTTGTGGTGGCAAAAAAAAACAAAAACAAAAAATAATGAGAAAATGAGGGAATGCCCTTCAATTGGGGAATGGCTAAACAAATTGTGGGATATGTTGGTAATGGAATACTATTGTCCAGGGTCACACAGCTAGGAAGTGTCTGAGATCAGATTTAAATGCATGACCTTTCATCTAAGCAAGGCCTGGCTCTCCATCCACTGACCCACCTTGTTGCCCCAAGAAACAAATATCTTACCCTCTCCTCTCTAGGAAGAACCTCATAACTATTACTGATCTACAAGTATCATTTAGTTGTTTTGCTTTTTTCTTCTATTGACTTCTTTTCCTTTCCAACTCTGGACACAAATCAGGATTTCCTACTTTATCCACATATTTTTGAACCTGGGGCCAATATAATGCCCCTAAGATCCATATGGTTCCTTAACCTTCAGATTTAGTGAATCTATTCTGATCATTGGTTCTCAAAATATGATCTGGGGATCTATATGGATCTCTTGTAGGGGATCCATGAAGTCAATATATAATAAGACTAAGATGTTTTAATTTAATATGAATAAATGTAACTTACATAAATGTTTTAGGGAGATTCTCAATAGTTTTTTAAGGTTGTAAAAGGTTGCTTAGCTATAAAACTTTGAGCACCATTATTTTAGATGTAGATGTATGAATTTAATGACAATTATTCTGTAACTCTAGTTAGGGAAATTCTCAACATTTAGGTAGAGGTTGATCCGTATGCCTAACTTTACATTTATATTTTTCTTTAGTTATCCCTTGATCCTATTGCAGTTGAGACAAAATTTAGTTTACTGGAAATCTTTGGGCCACAAAAGAGCAGCTGATATTGTGATATTATAAAGTTTATAGGTAGACAAAAACTATAAGGAGAAGGTAGGGGAATGGCAGACTTTTAAAGAGGTGTTCCCTTAGCCCCGTGTTTCTCCTTTAACATGCCTGTACAACCAGTAATCCTCCTTGATTCCCCCTTACATTTCTTTACTCAATACCACCTCTGCTCCTCAGAGGGATGCTGGAATGTAATACTTTCTCCACCTCTTTGCTTACAGACCTTCTATATGTTTCTGAAATAGGGTCTTGCTTGACTCACCCTTTATTTCCTATCAGCTATACTCTTCAAATTTTACTCCTCCATCATTACGTCCAGTGCTTAGATACATTCTGTTCCACCTCTCTTCACCTTTATAGGTTCCTTTTGTGCACTGTCTTCCCCTAGCAGATTGTAAGTTATTTGAGGTCAGGAACCTGTTTTCCTTTTCTTATTTGTTTGCCTAGGATTTAGCAAAGTACCTAGCACATAGTAGGTAAGCATTCGGATAAACAGTTATTGCATTGTATTTATTTTATTCAAATTCTATAAGTGTGATCAAATTTTTCACACAACAGCTTTATTTGCTTTGAGGTGTGCAGCCTCTATTCTTGCTAACCGATTTGACGAAATAGTATTCATCTTCAACACACTGAATTACTTTTAAGGGAGTGGAACAATGAATGGAACCATGTCCTTAACATTAAATTAAAAAAAATTATTTTTAAACCCTTACCTTTGGTCTTGGAATCAATACTATGTATTGGTTCCAAGGTAGAAGAGTGGTAAGGGCTAAGCAATGGGGGTCAAGTGACTTGCCCAGGGTCACACAGCTAGGAAGTGTCTGAGGCCAGATTTGAACCTAGGACCTTCTGTTTCTAGGCCTGGTTCTCAATCCACCGAGCTGCCCCCACTTAACATTAATTTTTATAGTGAAGTCTTCTACTTTTCAAAGGAATATATTTCATTCTTCCTGATAACTTTGAGGGAGGAATGTTTCTTAAGCCCCATTACATTCTTTCCTAGTAGAGAAAATAGCTAATATTTATGGCTATCTTGAGCATAGATAAAGGTTACTTAGCCCTGGCAGAAAGACAAACAGCATACTCCATGAAGGACACAAAAAACACTTCCCTGCTTTCTATACTGGCTAGAATTGAGAGTCTCACACCTCTTTCTTGTCAGTCAATAGTTCATATTTATGTAATACTTGAAGATTTATAAAGTACTTTTGCCCCAATAACACTTTGATGTAGATAGTATGTTATTATTTTCATCTTACAGATAAGTAAACTGAGGCCCAGAAGATTAAATAATTTGTAAGCTATTTTTGGAGCTGAGACTCTAATTTGGGTATTCAGACTTCTAAGTCAACTATAAGGGCACAGTTTTTGCTTTGTAATTAAAAACAACTAGGATAACCTCTCACATCTAGAGAGCTGATGAGGACCAAGTGGGCATTGTTTGTGATGCAAATGAAAGAAACTTAAGTGCCCCTATTATACAGAAAATGCTATTAAATACCTTTCTCTATCCACAACCAATTCATAGCCAACCAATACCACAACACATCTAAATTGTCTTCCTTCCTTCC
Organism: Monodelphis domestica; assembly: GCF_027887165.1. Classification (NCBI taxonomy): domain Eukaryota; kingdom Metazoa; phylum Chordata; class Mammalia; order Didelphimorphia; family Didelphidae; genus Monodelphis; species Monodelphis domestica. Next base: position 197,136,823 of record NC_077227.1, read on the forward strand.
TTCCTTCCTTCCTTCCTTCCTTCCTTCCTTCCTTCCTTCCTTCCTTCCTTCCTTCCTTCCTTCCTTCCTTCCTTCCTTCCTTCCTTCCTTCCTTCCTTCCTTCCTTCCTTCCTTCCTTCCTTCCTTCCTTCCTTCCTTCCTTCCTTCCTTCCTTCCTTCTACAGATTATTATTATTTTAATCGCCATTGGATCCAGAAATCATTTACAAGGTTTTTTCCTCCCCTCAAATCACTTTTAATTTGCTCCTGAACAGGTTTTGCAAGCAGAAATTTACCCTTCTCTATGGGCAGGTGCCTCCTTGATCTGTTGTCTTCAGGCTTCAATCACTGATGACATGTCTGCAATCCATGCTATTCTGGGTATCTTTTGTAGCTATTATCATCTTAAAGACATCTAAAGAGGTTTTTTTTTTGGTTGTTTTTGTTTTTTAATGCTTGAAAGCATTAGTTTCATTTCTTGCATTCCACACCGTAAGTGGAAAAGTTGATCCACACTGACATGAGAGGTTCGGTTTTGCAGGAACATTTTTCGCTTGTGCTGAAAACAATCCATTCTCAACTCTACCCCTCCCCCCCAGGTTGTGTTAAAAATGGTTGGCTCTTTCCCCCCTCCCCCCAGGTGACATTTAACTAAACATGACTGAACTCATCATGCTGTGTGATTACTAAGAATTCCTCGGAAAACTAGAGGGAGAAAGATCTTTGTTTATTTATTGGGAAAGCATTAGCAAAAATAATCACATTTTCTAGGTATTAAGGCCATGCCCTGAGATCAAAAAAGGAGTCAACTATCAGTGAAACCTATGTTGAACCAGATTCAGCACGCTTTTACATCTGTATTATTTTAATAAAACAATCTACAAATAAATACAAAACAAAAGGGCAAATGTAGACATATTGCAAGTAAGCATACATAGAAAAAAGGTAAGTGCAAATTAGATGTGAATATTCATGAGTCACAAATCATTGACAGTTTGGAATAATGTAAAGCAGCTTTATAAATGAGGTTAAGGCAAGGGACATCAAAGAAATGCATCGTTAAATCAATAGCAATTTGATTGTGCATATACTTGTAAATTGCAGTTACAATTTTTGTGACATAGGAGAAAAAATACCGTGTATCTGATGAAAAAAGAAGACACATAAATACTCCTTTTTTTTTTCCTATTAGATTTCTGCAATTCAGCATGCACTGGGAGACTTGCTGGGGAGAAAATGAACCGTCTGGTTTCTCCCCACCAAAGACAGAGTTTGTCTCCTTTTTTTTGCTGTCCCATGTCTGAATTGGTCTGCTTGCTATGCTAGAAAAAGTCAATATTCAATGATCCCTATACAATCACTTTCTAAGATGAAAATAATCACCAAGTGTCGGTGACTTTTGTAGATGACTAAGCTTCTAATCAGGAAGTCACTATAAAATCACTTCCTTTGGACCAGGAGCACTCTTTCAATGAATTTCCTCTGAGGGAGCGGGACTCGGATGAATTACAGGTATAAGAATAAATTGCTGGAGTAAGACTGGAAGAGAGCAGGGTTGTAAAAGATGGGTAGTAGCACAACTATTTAAATCAAAGTTTCTTTTCATTTTTTTCACCAACAAGTCACTGGTCATTAATTACATATTGACTCTTTTGTCTCAGTGGCACTTTTTTTTTTTAGATGTTGTTGTTTAATATTTGAAACGGAGGAACTTAAAATATTGCTGACTGTAAACAAATTGCCAACTTGTCCAGGTCCTTCACTTAGAGCAGAAATGGTTCCAATTACTTTTTCTTAGCTGTGCACATTTGGGTGACTTATCTGCAAGTTATAAACGAGGGGAGGGCTTTCAGCCACCATGCTCTGTGAGCCTCTTCATTGTATCCTTGCCAGTCGTGCAGAATGATTGATGAAGTTAGTGACGTCACTGTGGAAATCACGTTGACGCCAAAACCAAACAATAGCACTAATTTTGGAAGCGGCTGAGGGATTTGCGGTCCTTTCAGAAAATTAATCTACATCTTTCTGCTGGGCTGGCTTTTTAAAACAGCCACCCTGATGAATGAAGTCAACAATTAGCCTGTGTCACATTGGGAGGAGAGAAATCCAGATGTGGGTGGGATGTTTGGAAGGAGATAATTTTGATTTCTCTCCAATTCTATATGCTCGGTTATTTATTCATTTATTTTGCATCAGATTTGTGATTTCATCAGAATAAATTACTTAGCACAGAATCTCGCTTCCCTGTTGCAGGACAACCACACAGTATCTGAGAGTCTTAAGAGATTTGCCTGGGGTGCCGAGAAAGTAACGCCCATGGTCACACAGATGGTATGAATCAGAGACACGATATAAACCCAGGTCTTCTGGACTCTAAGGCCAGACTCTATTTACTATGCCACTCCATTCCTTCCCTCCTTTCTTCCCTATTTTATACCCCTTGGGCATTCGAAGAATCTCTCTTCCAAAACAAATGGCTCTAGAATTTTTATGACCTTTTCTATGCAAAGTCCGCCTTGTGACTTGCTATACTGGTTCTGATCAAATAGTCTGTTGACTACAAATGGTTTTGGCCACATGATATACCCAGTCAGAATTTTTCTATCACCAGCTCCTCCCATAGCAATTACCTTTATTGTCCTTAAGCAAAAACGTTTGCTATTCCTTCCTTAGGATATTTATTTTTATAAAGTCTTAAAATGCTTCATTCAAAGAGTCCTAGGATAGTCAGGAAAGGATTTTACAAGCAATCTAATCTACCTTCTTTTTACAGATGAGGAAGCTGAGACTTACAGTGAGAGGCTTTCTTTTCAGTAATGTATCCATGGCATTTGACTTAATTATTTCTTTGGCAGGACTTGTCAAAAATCAACAATTCTGGGTCAATTTTTTTCTAGTGAATTTCCCCCCTAAATTAATTCTCTTAATAACTGATGATTGCAAAGTATCTTAAATTTGGCAAAATGTTTCACAACATTTTTGTGCAGTCTTCCACACAAAGTACTATTATCCCCATTTGACTGATGAGGAAAACAAAATTCAGTGATCTTAAGTGTCTCTTGATCACATCTCTGATATATATCAGAGACAAAATTTGAACTCACTTCTTTTCTTACTCCAAATTCAGTACTTCATGGAGGGTTTGAAGACAGAATTGGAAATAGTGTGTTCAAGGAATACTAAGAGGAAAAGTTTGGCTGAATAATAAAACAACTGAAGGTAATAATATTTAATAAATCTTCACAGATAGATCTGAGCCAGGATTCTTCTATAAGATGCAAGAGTTGAATCAGATAATCTCTAATGCTCATTCCTGCTCTAAAATTTGTTTCTCTGGTGTCAGTAACAGTGTTGCCTCCCTACACTAATGACATCATAGATCCAGAACTTCCTCCTCCAAATTCCCTAAAAGAACTTAAAAGTAGAAATATTAAAATGAAGGCATGAGCCTGGCTCCCTTTTTAAATGGAGAACATGGAAGAATATTCAGCCAACATAGAAAAACTGAAGCAGAAAATTCTGAATTTTTACATAGTTGATATAGTGCTGACAAGTGACATTTAAACAAACAGGGTTATCTTGTTAACAAATCATCCCTAGAAAAAATAGTACAGGGATTATTTACACTTAAGATATTGTGAGTAGCTGAAGTAAATCTAATAGTTTGTTGTTTGGGCTATATCTACTGAAACCCAAGGATCTGGAATATTTCCTGAAAACATTAGATGATTATTTATATGTGATACTGTGACAGGGTTTATATACAAATGTTCAAAATGCTAGTATTAATTTGAAACACCTTTGATGTCTTCAAATTTAGTTTAAACTATATTTATAAATTAATCATTAGTATTATTTGTGTTTATTTTTTTTATGGAGGTGGTAATTTTATTCCTGAATCTGTTGTCACACTTGTCTCACTTGCCATTAGGTAATCAATCCATCAGTGTTCTTAGGCATATTTCTATCAACTGATGCCTCAAATGTCCTATTTTCCTATTTTTGAGCTCAGGCCTAGAATATTTTTTTCATGAATTTGAGGCAGAATTCAATAACACACATATTGATGGCATATGTGAGTTCAGGACACCCCAGTTTTCATAATGTACTCAATCCTTACCATTCTTAAAAGAAAATAATGTCACTCTGGGTTTGTCCCCAAAAATTCTAAGTATAAAATAAACCCTCTTAAATCACACAGATTAAATAAGAGGTATGGAGGTAAGTTCAAAACATCATTTAGTCTAGGGTCAATGTGTTGGTCTGAAAAGTAGAGATAGGGATTCATTGGAGGTAATATTGAGATTTCCTAGTTTTACAATGGAGAAAAATAAAAATTTGAATAATATTCAATGGTAGTTTGATTGACAAGTATTTATTCAGTACCTACTATGTGCCAGACATTTTATCAGGTGTTGGGGATGAAAAAATAAAAATGAAATAGTCCTTAAGTTTAAAAAATATTATATTTTTAAAGGGAGACAACATGTATGCATATAAGTATATAAAAATATAAGTAATTTTAGGTGTAGGAGGTATTAGAAACTAGGGCTCAGGTGGGAACCTAGAGTTGGATTTTGGGGGAAACTATGGATTTTGAGAGATGTAAATATGAAGGAGATACATTCAAGGCATGGGGGAATACCTACCCAATGAGAAATGTAGGAGATGGAACCCTGAGGATGAAGAAGGGCCATTTTACCTACACGAAGAGTGTATGGATATGAGGATTTGTCTTGTTTCTAAAAGAATCTCCTAAGAAGGAAATAACACATTTTCTTTCAAACTAATTCTAGGATCCAACAACTTTCACTGATGATCACATGACAAATATTTAGTAAATACCTTCTGCGCTAGGCAATAAGAATAGAAAGACAAAATGAAAAAAGTTCACGACTGAACAAAGCTTGTATTCCATCAGGGGAGGCAATATTTACATATGAAGTATATGTGGAAGGAGATTTTACACACACACACATACACACACATGTGCATGTTTTTGCAGCATAAGGCAGGTAGCACTAATAACTGAGATGATAAGGAACAATTTGAAGGCCATGCTAGAGTCAAATGTTGAAAGAAATTGGGGACTCTTAGAGGTAGAGGTGAGTTGGAAGTCCGTTGTGGAAATATGCAAAGGAATAGTAATAGGAGATAGGATGATGAACAAAAGGATAATAATGATGGTGGAGAACATAAACAATAGACATTTGTTGAACCACTTATGGTACATTTGGCACTGCATACTCCATCTCATCATTTGGACTGCCTCCTGGGTCCCCGTTCAAATCTTTTCTTTTGAAATGGTATTTGCTGGGAATGTAACAAATAAAATTGACACCAGTGTTGGATCTTGAAATAGAACCAAACTCACACCATTCAAAGTTGACTACTCTGAAGCAGATGACATAATGGAGATTTTAAATCTCTGCAGCCTAAAACAGAGTTGAGATAGTAGCCTAAAGGAGAAAGCCTCTAAATCTCTTTATTACCCAAGCCCCTATAATCTCTTCATTTCAACCAAGTGCACACAAGAATGTAGGAGAGCATTCCAGTTAACATGTCACAAAGTCTTCCTCTCAGATAAGAATCGGGCCTTTTGAATTTGCTATGGGCACAAAATATTTTAAACCTGAGGAAACCATTTTGGACATTGTTATTTTGATGACCAAGTTATTTTGTTTTGTAAAAGCCTCGTGCCAATTTGCTTCCTCAGGTAGTATATGCAGTGGCATCCTATCGTTATTTGCCACCAAACTTCATATCTATTGTAAAAGCATCTAAAAATAAAAGTAGCTGTTTAATTTCCCCTTTTCCTTGATTTGATAATTATCAAATCACATTTGTCAATACAATGACTGAATCAGATGCGACCCAGACATCAACATTTTAAAAAGTCTCTGTAACCGGTCCCATTATTTCAAATGTAGCTACAAGCAAAATCTTGATTGGATCAATAGAAAACAAAAATGTGCTCTCCTTTGTCATTTCAAAGTCATCTATTAAAACAACTCAAATACAAAAATCAACTTAGAATACAAATGGGACAGCATAATGAGGCTTATGTTTAGAATTGCAAGTTGCATTTTTTTTTTCTCTCTTGTAAAGTATTTTAGGGAAAATTCATCTAATCCTAGCCATTAATATTCTTCTGTCATGTGATTTTTCATTCTTGGACATGTGGATGCTATAAAATATGTCATTAAGGGTTGTCATTTTTTCCTCCTTTCCCCTCCTCTCCCTCTCCTGTATTTTCCCTTTCTTCTTTTTCTCCTCCATTTTAACCACAGCCATTTCCTCCTTAAAACAAACAAAGAAACAGGATTTTATGAAGCTGATTTTTCCTCCATCAGTCACATTAAACTATCAGGACCATTTCAAAGATATCCTGGATCCAGAAGTAATAATAAGCCAATGAACCCCTAAGTGAGGTGAAGTTCAGCTTTAGTGAATTAGGTACCAGAGAAATACACGTTTACTTTTTAATGATTGCTTATGATCTTGTAGTTTATACTTGTACTTTTTGGGGTAAGTTAATTTTATATTGCGTTTGGGAATGCTGCTTAGGTGCTACAACTTTAGGAATGTCTGTGTAGCATTTGTAAGAAATACAGTCATGCTTTTGGCTGTTGTGAAGAATACACATAAATGCATAAGCATTTTCAATTACTATCATTCATTTTGATGTTTCTGTTGCTTTTGTGGCTTTAAAAAAGGAAAAAAAAATATAAGTGAGTGATTAGAAATCATTACCTACAACTGGCATAAAGAAATGTTTTTTCCCCTCCCCTCACTCCTTGGTATTTTTAAGGATTTGGTGTAGCTTATATATCCTGAAATCCTATGTACAGAAAGTGACATCTACTGGAGAAAGCAGAGCTGAAGATTTCTTTTCCAAACTCTTTTTCCCTATAAACTTTTAGAGAAATTGTACCAGCTTCAAGACCCAATTTTAAGCAACAAAGCCTTGAAGAATGTACTAGCTATATATGTAGAGCATGAAGTCTGCCTGAATTTTCTTAATGTTTTTTTTCCAAAATTGACTTTGGGCAAGAGTGGCTGTGGACCCATATAAATGATATGGCTGTTTAGGGATATCTCAACTTTAGGGCTCATACTTTATTTCCCAAAGGATAACACTGATGGCATTTCAATGAGCATAAAGTCTTGAATGGCAAGTATGGCTATAATTCCACATGGTAAATTAATCTAAAAAAACAAATAGACCGACAATATGTGGTTTTGTTCAAATAGAAATGGAAATGAGATTTTTTGGCAAAGGGTAAGTGTTCAAGATAGATGTACAAAAGAAGGTTTTCCAAGTTATTTCTGTTCATTTTGTCAGTGAGCAAGCATTTAAGTGCCTATTGTGTTTCAGGCATTGTGTCAGTCACCGGGGATGAAAAGATAAAAAGTAAAATCATTCCCACCTTCAAGTAGCTTACATTTTACCATGAAAGAAACATTTATCATATACTATAGTCCAGTATCATTATTCTGATTCATTCTTATTGAATGGATGTGTGTCAGTTTTAGGGGTTAGGGGAGAGCCTTGTTCATAGGATGTTGAAAGGGACTGTCCAGAATTTCTCCTTTGGGGTCTAAATTAATGAGTAAAACAGATTTCCTAAAAAAGAAACAAATAAAAAAAAAACCCCAACAACCCATTATTACAATATCTTCTCTTAGGGGGTACTAATTCCTATCCTTTGCTTAAATTCCTTTAAGGAGCTCAAAGTATCTTACCCCCTTAGCTGCTTTCAATCCAGTACAAATTACTGTCACTTTTATTTTACAGTCTGGGAATCTGCACAGAGATATTGTCTATTTTTGCACAAAATCATGTCTGACTCAGACTTGACAGGTTAGGACGCAGTTCTTTTTTAATTTTAGGACATTATCTTTACTACTACCCACTAGACACTCTTTCTCTACTTGGAGTTAGCTCTAAAATCCTACACGATTTAAATAGCTGTTTTAAAAAATTCTAATGGATTATTTTTAAAAAATCTGATTTTGTTTTTGTAATAATACTCGTGTACTCCCTCTGCTGGCTCTGCTAATTAGCAAACACCTTTCATCCTAAAGCATTTTTGACATAATCAGCAATGCCAAATGGTTATGTGAGATGCCACACAGCTCTTCTGGTTGAAGTTGGTTAGGAAAGTAATATGTCAATGGCATTCTAAGTAATATAGTCAGGCAGAAAGAAAAGTAGATCATAGGTTGAAAACTTCCCAAAATATGAATGAAGTTTTGCTAGGTACCACAGGAAGAAAAGTACATGAAGTCCATTAAAAAAGTGTTTGGCAAACACCTATTTAAGTAAAAAATTGAAAATGGTTAACATTTAAAATAAAATGTTTTTAGTAAAAGATATAAAATATAAGATTTGTCTGTTTGGATTGCCATTTTTTCAGAATACCTCACTTTGTTTCCCCATCGTCTGCCAGAAACTGATACCTTTCTATCTTGTGTAGGGAGTAATGCCTATCTCAAAGATATATAGCTGTCCAATGTTGATAGACTGGATTAACTTTTCACTTGCTATATCTCCATTATCACATTATAGACAAAGAGGATGACAGCTTTTCTCAAATCCTAGGCCTAATCAGAGAACAGAGTAGTGACTTTTGGGAGATGCATTAACATGAAATTAAGGTCCATTTAATAAATTACCCCTTATGGGGCACTTTGAACCCTAGTGGTCAGAAGAGGTTAATGTGCTCCCCACAAGCAAAGCAACCATTCACTTTGCAAGGCTAGTAGTCACAGGGCCACAGTAATCCAGGTCTTCTGTGCATTAATAGTCTCAATATTTTTGAACTGGCTTTGTAGTTACTCATATTACCAAACTCACCATTCACGTATGTGTGTGCTTTTCATCTTGTTTTCTTATGACTTGAGCAATTTTCCCCTCTTTTCTATCCCGAATGTCATCACCTTTGTTCAAGTCCTCATTACTACTAATCTGGATTATTTATAATAACCTGCTAACGTGCTTTCCACTGACATTCTCTTCTTGCTCCAATCCATGCTGCTGCTGGTTAAGCTTTCTACTGCACAGTTTGATCATGCCATTCTTATGTGTAAAAATAGTCAATGGTTCTTCATTGCCTTCTAAATGAAATTCAAACTCCTTGACTTGGTATCAAGGCCTTCTATAATCTGATTCTGGATTTCTCTCATGTTATTTCCTTTTCTGTAACCTATACTCCAGTCAAAAAGGGCTATTCTCTTCTCCCTTAACAGGCAACTTGTGGTACCTTCAAACCATTGCTCGTGTACCCTAAGCCAAGAAGACACTCTCATTACTTCCAGTTGAACTTTATTTATGGCCTATCTCAAATGCCAACTCCTCCATGAATCCTTTTCTGATTTCCCCAGTCAGAACAGATCCTTCCCCACATTGAACTCGTTACACTTTTCCACTCACTTTCTATCCTATTTTTTTTGTGTACATTTCTTATCCCAGTTGAACTGTAATTTCCTTGAGATCAGGCACCATGTATCATTCTTTGTTTTTTCCATGATGTCTAGTATAACACTTCACATATAATAGATATGATAGAGGTGTAATAGGTGACTATTAAATATGTAAATAAAGGCAAAAGAATTTGTATAGGGCCTTGAAGGTTGAGAACAATCTATATGTTAAACCCTATCAGAAGAGAAAAGAGTCTGTAACATTGAGTAATAAAAAAAGTAGTCATCAGAATCTGCAAGTTCAAAGTAAACCACATTAACATGTTTTTGGGTGGTAGTATTCAATCCAGGAATGTTTTATCTTCCTTCTTTTCTTTCTATGAACAGGGTGTTTGTTATATAATTCAAATTTAAAATGGTAGTATCAACACTATCTTGCTTATTCACATTTCCTTATGTTTCCAGTATTTTACAAAAGCTTTTACATCCACTTGTTGTTCATAGAGTTTCTGGAAGGGACTTGCTAGGCCATCTAGCCCAACCCTTTCATTTTACAGATCAGGAAACTGAGGCTCAGTGCAATTAAGTAACTTGCTTCAGGTGACAGAGGTAGTTTTAGAGACAGAAGGACATTTTCTCCTTGTTTCATTTCAATCCTTGAAAATAAACAATAAATACATTAATCCTCTTTTTAACACCAAGAAGGAAAAAGAATCCATTTTCAAGTAATGCAAAATAATATAATTTAGAAATATTTGTCTTCTCTAAAAAAGAAGAAATTCAGGAGCTCTGGGAGTGGCAGTATCCCTAGACCACCATTCCTATTTCTAGCCCAGTCCTCATAAACCAGAATCTACAGAAGTCAGTCCTTTGTAGGAGGGGCCGGTCATCACCAACAATTGCCTTACAGAAGACAGGTAAGTCAGTCCAACTGAAGCACTAAAGCACCCTGAGGAAGGAACCCTGAGGTGTCAGTCTTTGCCAGGCAAATCAAATCATCATTATCATTTTGACTATCATGTCCCTTTAGGTCCTGATGGAGATAGCCTAGGATCCTATATCTAAGAGCCTTGGGAAAAATATTGTACCCTCTCCCTACCCCAACCACTATATCAACGTCCATAACTATTTAGTAAGTGGAAAAATAATTTCAAAAAGGGGATCAATCTTCCTCATCACTACCAGCAACAATTATTGACCAATATCCAATAACAGGCTAGTAGGAATGAAAGCCCGTGGCATAGCAATACTCTCTAGATCATCATTCTTGCTTTTAGCCCAGCCCTTCAAGTCATCATCCAGGTAAGTAACTACTGTGGAGAGAGAGCCAGTCATTCCAATGAACTGCCAACTTTCTGCTACTCACAGGTCAGGTATTAGCCAGCCAACCTGATGCAGCAGGGCACCTTGGAGGAATGAAGGGAAGCAGTGCATTCCAGATAGGTCAAATCTCTACCACTGTTTTGATAGTCATCTCCTCTCAGACTTTCATGGGGACAGCCCAGAACCTTGCAACCTAGAGTCCTATAGTAGAGACATTAAGTATTTATGTCTACTTTGCTGTTGAACTCTAAGGACTGTGGTATTTTTCCATCTGACTTGAAGTTGAAATCTTTCATATGTATTGTCTCCTCCTTTTGATAGCAAGCACTTCAAAAGCTTGTTTTCTACTTGTATTCTAGCATTTAGTACCATGCTTTGCATAGATAAGTAGGCAATAAGAACTTAAATAATAATATTTATGTTAAATTAAACACTTAATAGTACTTAAATAAAACCTTTATTCATTCATTCATTTCATGGATGGTTTCATCAGGTTATATTTAGTGACCAGAAAAAAATTCAGTTAATAGAACCATTAAAAAGACAAAATAGGAGTTTAAGGGACAGTTTTTCATTAACAAAATGATTATATCTTCCTCTTGCAGGAATGGCGAAATCATCCTACCTTGGCCATTTTACTTAAACAATTTGCTTCCAGGTAACTTTGTTAGACTTCTCGACACAATCTTGACTTCATTTCATTCACCTGAACATCGAGGGAGCATTACTGCAAAGAGGACTAACATTATGTGACAGCCGTTTATGTTTGTTCTGGAAGCCCTGAGTCTCATCCTGACTTTTTCCTAAAATGTCATACATCATGTCTAGTCCAAAGATCAGGTAACTTCTTTACCATGACCCTCTGTGTTTCCTGTCGCCATGAGGTTTTAAAACTGAGATGGAAGGAGAACTGGGGCATTTTGTAGCATGGTGCATGCAGGTCAGAGAAGAGATTGAACCCTCGAGATATGCCTACCAGGCAGTGTCATGTCTTAAGATATTTGAAAATTAAAAGTAACATCTCAGTTAGGCAGCACAGTCACACATGTGGGAGGTTATGTTGCTTTCAGTTCACTGATCAATTTTGTTTACCAAAAGCAGAAATGCTGCTTTTAGGTACTGTTTTCAGGTTCTAGTTAAATACAAAGTGATTCATCACCAGTAGTCAGCCTCCTTAGTGAAGAATTCTTAGGTCACGACAAACCATAAAACAATGAGGAATACAAAATAACTCTGTCTTACCAGGTGAGGCCTTCCTTCTATGTTTGCAAAATGATGGATAAGGGGACAGAGGGTGTGCTAAGAATCAAACTGTTTTCAGATAATTTGCAAATTAATCAATTAGTCATTAGCCCAAGCTATCTCATTATTTTCCCCTTTCAATAAGTGGGACTAGACCACAAGCATCTTTGACTTGGTCTTTTATAACAACATGCTTTCCAAATTGTTACTTGAACTTAATATCAAGCTGTGTATTACAGACATTTAGATCCTAAAACAACATTGCCCAAAATTCAGAAGATAAAATCATACAAGTAAAGTAGTACCTCAATTTTCAATATATCCTACTTTCTATGAACTCAAAATGATTTTATATTTTTAATCAATAGGATTTTGAGGTTGTCAGTTTTGGATTCACCCTTTGTTCTGGGTCCTGGGGCATATAGAGATCTAAAATATGGTGCCTGATATTAAGGAACTTATAATTTAGTCAACATAAGACAAGAGTAATGCACCTGGAAAAATTAACAGTGAAAGATGATATGTCATTAAGGACCTGGCACATTGTAGGTACTTAACAAATTAATGTTGATGGAAAGGAAGGTACCTTAACGTCACATCATTTTGCCCACAAGTATATTGGGAATTAGCTGAATCAAGCTATAAACTTATCCCTCCTCACCCAGATAGAGTAGGCTGCTTTTCACATTGAAGATGATATTACCTCAAAAGCAACTAATACTTATTTAAATACTCACAATATATAAATGACCTAATGAACAAATAAAAAAGCATTTTTAAGTGCTTTACTATATATTAAGTACTGTGATAAGTGCTAGGGAAGCAAATACAAAAGAAAAGATAGTCTCTGCCCTCAAGGAGCTTATATCATGTGAAAATACTTCTTTGCTATTTGATTTTATGACTTCCTTTGGCTTGTTTTGACTGTTTACATTTGAATCAGCCTGAATTCCCATTATCCTTCTCCCCACTCATCCCAAAAATATATGATGAGTGATTCTTAAGAAGTAGAAGCACAGATGTAGGAGTTGATAGAAAATTAAGGTAGGTAGCATTAGAAAAAAGAAACTGAATTCCCACTTTTCTATTGTCTTAGAGTTCTCTTCACTTCCTCTGTGTCACCTAGCTGCCCATATTCTTACTAAGGTTGAGGTAAACAAATTTTCAAACTGAAAGACTCCTTGCCCTTGGACTCTCTGTGTATTTCTCCTTATTTATCTACATGATAGAAGATAAGCAGTTTGGAATTGAGAAACAAAGATACTTCACAATCCCACAGTGTTTTGGCTGTTGACAGAAATAGCCCTTCGCTGGAAGATGAAGAGGGAAAGCCTGGTTTTCAGAGATTTATATTAATAGTTTTTTGGCTCTTAGGTGCTATATAAAAGTTAGGTATTATTAAAAGGGGCCTTGGGACCTTCTTCCCTCTGAGGCTGTGTGACCCCAAGAAATCAGACTCAGTTCTTAGCCTCTGCTTTGGTGTTAAACAATCTTCTACTTTGGTGCTATATTCCAAGGACAACTGGTCTTTCCATTTGACTTGGGGCTGAAAATTATGATATGTATTGTCTCTCCCTATTATCATGTGCATTTTTTGAAAGTACGGGGCTTCTTGCTTTTATATTTGTATCTCCAGTATCACCATCCTTTTCACATAAATACTTTATAAAATTTTTTTTTCATTTATCCATTCAAAGAAGATAGAAGAAAAGTAATTTCCTTCTGCCTCTGACACTAGCTGTGTGACCCTTATTAGTCACTTATTTCTGTTTGCTCACTTTCCTCATCTATAAAATGAGCTTCAGAAGGAAATGTATCTTTGCCAAGTATTCCAGTATCTTTGCCAAGAAAATCCCAAGTGGGGTCATTTAGAGTGGAACACAACTGAAAATATCTGAACAAAAGGGGATTATAGGTGTGGTACACTGCTCAGAATGCCATCTTTGTATTATGTCTTAGTTGATTTTTCCTTCTTTTGTTTACTCTTATTCAGATTGTATTATAAGAGATTCCTCTCTAGTGGGGCAATGAGGGATGGATACATAGGCAAATGTGGATGACAAAAAAAAAGATATTAATAACAATTTAAAAAACTTACCTAGATTGTGATTAAATAGGGAAATAGTTTAGCAGCTTAAATTAATTGTCTACTATTTAGGTTTTCAAATTGCAATTTGTATATGGAAATCCTTAAATTTCATAATGGCATTGTTATCATTTGCTGATCTTCCCTTATGAAGGAAAAATGCTTAGTTACATGTCAAAATCATTAACATTGCAAATATGAATTGAGAAGACAAACTTAAAGAAATGAAAGGTGAGCAGTTCATGTTAATATAGCAGGAAAAAAATTAACAGAGAAGAATCCTATAAATTATTATTTAATTAAATATTACCTTCTAGTTTTGGAAAAAGAAAATCCTATTTCAGTCAAATGACATGTTAGCTACCCATTGAACTGTAGAATAATGAAAAGAGGTCTGAATTTGAACTTAGAGGGCCCTGCTTCCATTACTTACTACCTGTATGACCTTATAAATGTCATTTCTCTCTCTGGGCCTCAATTCCCTCATTTATAAAATGAAAGGTTGGGACTTGAGTGTCTCTAAGGTCATTTCTAACTCTAGATCTACCATCTATAAAACCTCTTGCATCCCTTCAGTGACTTATTCCCTGCCCCACCCCCACCTCCCACCTTGGTGGTCATTATGTTGAATTGAAAGTACATAGAAAACCCACTCAAATGCTTATGATTGATTGAGAAGTTAAACTGTGCAGTAGGAAAAAATATTGAACTTGGAGTCAGAAGACCTAGGTTTTGATCTTTTATATTTTCCATATGTTAGCTGTCTTCCACTAAGTAGTTGCCTGATATAGGGAAATTCACTTAACTATAGTTTCTTCATCTATTAAGTGATTATTATAATATTTTCCCTATCTGTATCACGAGTTTGTTGGGAGGATCAAATAAGATGATGTATGTGAAAGCATTTAGTAAACTATTAGTCAAAGCATTATCCAAATATGAAAGAACAAGTCATGACCTCTTTGGGACTCTGATTCCTCATGTATAAGATGAAGGAGTTGGACTAAATGACCTCTAAGATCCCTTCCAGCTCTAAATCTATCATCCTAATTTACTTAATTTTATCAGTGAAAGAACAGTAAAAGGTAAACTATCCTAATAAATGTTTATGGAATAGAGGGAAAGAGAAAAAAATAAAATGGGAATGATGGACATGGATCATTTTTCAAAAAGTGAAAATGCCAGTATAAGTGCATAATAAATCTCTCTCAAAATTAGGCAGGTAAATGATTTTTTTAAGCGTGAGATAATTTGAAATGTTAACTGCAATTTTCCTTGTTCTCTTGGCCTCCTGATTTGGATGAGGTGATGAAACCAAGCTGTATATACCTAGGCCATGTTGATGTAAGACATATGAAACTTCTGGACATCCACACAGAGATAAATTTCATTTGGTGGAACATAACAATGACCAAATCTTATTCTCATTGCAATTTCTTATCAAAATGCCTTAATAACATATCTTAAAAAACTCCAACTCTGCTAGGACTAATTTTTGTTAGCTAATATACTGTCATTGAGAATCTAACATGTGCAGAGCATAGCTCTTGGTACAATTGGAGTACACAAAACAGCAGCAATTGTTGCCCTGGAGGAGTTTATGGTCTATCTCTAGCCATACTTTGTCTTGTTTGTCCCACTCCAATCTGATGCACAGGCTCCTTTTCCTAGAAACTATTTTACCTTTGTTTTTGTTTTTAAAGCAGAGGGACTTATCTGCCTTGGTTTGTTTGGGCTATTGAAACCACTGATGTTATCTTCTTTGAGTCTGTTTGCTTCTGAACCCCAGGCATCAAAGAGAAATGGAACTACTGATTTCTCAGTGGATTCCTCAGCTTTGAGCATGCTAGATCAGACCACCCAGACAATAATTTGTTTCCCCAAACTGGTTGTTATAGATGGGCATCTAACAACTGTTTGGGGCCAAAGCTTAAAGTTGGGGGGATCATATGGTTACAGTCTTAAAACAAGTTTCCCAGGTGTTTGCTTTGTTGCTGATGCTCATACCAATCAAATTCTGTCTTTTCATTCCAGAAAATAGGAATAACTTCCCAACAAGCTAGTTATTATGGATTTATCTAAATTAAATCTGATTCCATTTACATTTCTCTGCAAAGATTTTCCATCATGTTTGTAGGCTTTTCTATTTTGGTTCACTCAGAACTATTTACTCTCCCCTTCAGGATGTTAATTTAAACATTAAAGTTCATATCATCCTCCATTCTGTTCCTTGCAGAACCTCACTCTCTCAATTTAATGATGCACCCATGACTACTTATTTATAGCTCATTGGTCAATTTGAGTATCATCTTAAAGTGACAAAATCTTACCTATGTCTCTATTGTTTTTTGTTTGTTTCCAGTTGAAGTCCACTTCTTGAGGAGATGGGGAGGGGGAAGGGAAGGGACTGTTAAGGTGATAGATGGAAGCATTGGGGGAGGGCATTTTTATTTGCTTAATGCAAAAATCTACTCATTAGAACGAGATTATCTACCCTGAAGACATAACATCATCTAGTAGAAAGAATGGATATGACCTCCTTATGCTCTCTCTATAAAATGGGCAAACTAGCACTGTTGTTTTACTATCTTGCAGGTTTTGTTCTGTGACCAAAATTATTTTTAAAATGTAAAAAACTCTTAGAACTTTCTGAAAGAAATGTTGTATGTGTAGCACCTTTTTGGGGTATTTGACATTCACACTATTATGCCATAGTATTTGATAAATGAAATCATAATCCATGAAGTCCTACAATGATGCCTCATCTAGGTATAGAATTTCCCCTAGGCTTTCAAAGAGAATACCAATGAAACACTAAGCTCTGGGAGATTTTATCATTCTTGAAAGTCTTTTGAGTATGGTCCTGCTTACTGAAAATACCTACCTTGGGACGACCATCCCAGCTAACCAAGAAAAGGCTAATCACTAGTAACTAATCCATAATAACTGGTTATTTTATGATTAAATCTTTGGCTCTGACAATTCATGAGTCCAAGAAAATGTGAAATGATCTGTGACCATAGGATGGTCTGTTCTGATTCTGTAGTGACAATGATACAGGGGTTCAAAGAGACTGAAGACAGAGTTGTAGACTACCTATAAATATTAACTTAGCTTTTGGTTCCTTAAATGTAATATAAATGTTCAGTGACCAATGAGAATTGTTGGAGGACCTGAATCATACTGATTTTGACACTCTCTATTGAAGATATATATATATATATATATATATATATATATATATCATATATTTGCTAAATAGAATGATAAAAAATGGTTATCCTTAGAGGCAAATAGAAATGTTTCATTCAGTCAACAAACATTTATTAAATACTTACTATGTAAAGTCAGCAAGTGAGTAAGCATTTATTAACTACCTACTACATGCCAGGCACTGAGCTAAGTGATGAGGATTCAAAGAATGGGGAAAAAATGTATCCTGCTCCTGCAAAGCTCACACTCTTAATAGGAATGTGTATGACTATATATACATATAAGTATTAATGAGAGTAATCTCACTGGATGTGTGATCTTGGTTAAGTCATTTAGCCTCTGTTTCTCTTAATCCACTGGTGAAGGAAATGCCAAATAACTCCAGTATCTGCCAAGAATATCCCACAGACTATACTAGCATAATATAATCCACAGGTCATAAAGAGTTAGATACAACTTAATGACTGAACAACAATCTCAGAGACAAGGCACCAACATTTGGGATGGGAAAAAACATCTTGCAGAAAGAAGGATTTTTAGATGAATCTTGAAGGAAGTCAAAGACTTTATTTTATTATGTGTACAAAGACACATTTCATGAACTGTTTGTGCATTTTGTACTGTAGTAATCATGATAAGCATTAAAAACAAAAAGACCACCATGAAAGTGAATGCAGCTTATGTATTTTCATCTGTTGCCAATGATGAGGAAGAGAAATTCTACCAAAAAAATCCCATCAACTTGATAATGTTCTCCAGATTAAATCAATGTATATTTTAATATATTGTCAAGGATAGTGAAAAAATATGTTGTGAAACTTGATGTGAGAGTAAGAAAAGAGAGAAGTCAAAGACTTGTTTACTATACAAAAGTCCACATCCATGTATCACAGATACCTTTTTTTGAGAAGAGTGTTGGAGGGCTTCTGGTGTATTAGGTTTGGGTAAGTGTAGCTGCTGGTGGTGTATTGGTGGGACAAAGCCTTCAAGTGATAAAGTGGAAACATGCATCCTGAGAAGAGTCTTAAAAAAAAAAAAAGAAAGTGTTTTCTTTTCAAAACTTTTAAAATGCCATCTGATACCTTTGCTTATTAGGCATGTACACAGAGTGCTGAATCTAGAATCGGGAAGATCTGAGGTCAAATCTTACCTTATATCCATGTAATCTTGGGCAAGTCACTTAACCTCTGACTGCCCCCATTTGCTCATCTGTAAAATGGGGCTAATAATAACACCTAACCCCTCATAGTTCCTGTGAGAATTAAATGAGATAATAATTATAAAGCACTTTGAAAATCTTAAAGTTCCATATAAATATGAGATATTATAATTATAATTACTACCCAGCATGGCATTAAATCAATATTACACAGAACTGTGCTGACACATAAAGTTGCCTTTAAGCTGGAAAATTCTAGTTCAGAAAGGAATTATATCTTGCATTTGTTAGAAAATCTAAGTATTCTTCTTTTTGATGACTATAAATGAAGTATCAACTGAGATCCAGGGAGAGGAAAGGAATTGTTCAAGAAAACACCACAAGGTTGAACTCAACTTGACATCACATGGCAAGATAATAATGTGTCACTATCCTTTTATTGATATTTCTCCATGAATATATAAAACCTATGATTTGACCAGATCCTGTCCATAACCAAGAAGAAACACAAGATCAAGTACTAAAAGCTGAATTAAAAGGAAGAGGTAAGACCACTGGGCAAGATCCATGAGAGAAAAGCTTAACCCCTATAGACTTTATCATTAATAGTTGAGATCAGTTTTCATAGCTTGCCATTAAAGATAATTTCCCTCATCTTTTGTTTGTCTTTTTTCCTCTTTTGTTCATTTTACAACTTAAAGGAGGGAAGTAGAAAATAATTCACCAGTGTTATAAGGAGACATTTAATAAAATATCTTTACATATAAAAAAACAGGAACAGGTGGGTTGTGATGAACATAACAAAAAATAGAACACAGAGCATAAAACAGCACCATAAATATGAAATCAATAATTACAGTAAAGCTTCAAGACACAAAATAAATCCACAAAATTAGAAACATTTCTTTTTATATATTCTTATTTTGTCAAATATTTCCCTATTACATTAAAAATTCTTAACATTAATTATGAAAAAAATTTGAGTCCCTAATTATCTTCTTCCCTCTTGCCTCTTTCCTACTGTCTGAGAAGGCAAGCCATATGATAAAAGTTATACATGTGAATTCATGCAAAACATACTTTTGTACTAGCCACATTGCAAAAGAAAACACAAAAAAACCCAAGAAAAATAAAGACAATGAAAAAAATATGCTTTAGTCTGCACTCAGAATCCATCATTTCTCTTTCTGCAGGAGTATAGCATTTCCACCATATGTCCCCTGGAATTACCTTGGATCATTGCACTGATCAGAGTGGCTAAAATTTTCATAGTTGATGATCATTACATTATTGCTATTACTTTGTACAACAGTCTCTTGGTTCTGCTCACTTCACTTTGCATCAGTTCATATAAAGACTTCTTAGGTTTTTCTGAAAGCACCTTGCTTGTCATTTCTTAGAGCACAATAATATCCCTCACAATTATATATGGCAACTTGTCCAGTCATTCTCCAATTGATGGGTATTATCTCAATTTCCAATTCTTTGCACCACAAAAAAAGCTGCTACAAACATTTTTGAACAAATGGATCATTTAACCTTTTCTTTGATCTCTTTAGGATACAGATCTAGTAATCATTATTGCTGGATAAAAAGGTATGCATGGTTTTAATAGGCTTTGGCAGATAGTTCCAAATTGTTCTCCAGAATGGTTGGACCACTTTAGAAATTCACCAACAGGGCATTACTATCCCAGTTTTAGCACATCTACTCTAGCATTTGGCATTTTCCTTTTCTGCCATTAACCAATCTGACAGGTGTGAGGTTCTACCTCAGAGTTATTTTAATTTGTCTTTCCTTAATCAAGAGTGATTAGAGATTTTTTTTATGTGACTACTGGTATTTTTGATATCTTCTGAAAAGTTCCTGTTTATATCCTTTGATTATTTATCAATTGGGGAAGCAGTATCTTTATAGCAATAATGGAAAGTAGAGGAAATAATACAAATGGAAATCTTGTTCAAAATAACTACCAAATGCACCAAATATCTGGGAGTCAATATACCAAAGTACACTCATCACATATATGAATGTAACTGCAAAGCAATCTTTAACAAAATAAGAAATAGCTTAAATAATTGGAAGGATTTCAGTTCTCAGGTTTGGACAATACTAAGATAATAAAAATGATGATACTTCCAAGGGGATACTTTATGGAGCTAGAAAAACTATTAACAAAAGGTAGGGAATCTCAATGGAAATGATGAAAACAAAAGTTGGAATGGGGGAGAATAATTCTTTGAGATCTCAAATTGTTATAAAGCAATAATGATATACACTTTTTGGTACTGACTGAAAAATTAAAAAAAAAAAAAAGCAGACCAGTAGAACAGACTAGATAAGGAAGAATAAAATAACTGCAATAACTTAGGATAACCTAAATTCAAGAACATAAATTTCTTAGAGAAAAACTGCCTCTGACAAGAACTGCTGGGACAATTGGAAAATATTAGTTTTAGATCACCACTTTAAAATGTTTAATTCAAAAATTAAAAATCAATCTGGAACTTGCATGTTAAAGGCCACATATTAAATAACATAGGTAACAATTAACCTAGGTATCTTTCATAGTTGTGGCTAAAGGAGAAAATTCTTATGATCAAACAAGATAATTACAAAATATAAAACAGGTAATGAAACTTTATGAAATTAGAGAGCTTTTGATCTATAAAATTAATGGAGAAAGGAAGCTGTCAACTGGGAAAAGGTACTTGAATAATTCTGATAAGGGCCTGATATCTCAGATATATTCATAACTAACAGACACATGCAAGCATGAGAACCATTCTTAATAGATGTGTTAAAAATGAACAATTTTCTTTTTAAAAATTAAGTATTTTAATTTTCTCAATTGCAAGCAATATCAATCTTTTACATATTTTTTTCCTGAAATTATAATATCCAAATTATCTTCCTTCCTCTTTTTCCCCTTCTGAGATGGCAAGCAACTTGATCTGGGTAACAAATGTATTATCTTGCAAAACATTTCCTTATTGGTCATGTTGTGAGAGAATATTCATATAAAATCAAAATCTAAAAATAAAAACATACATAAAAAGTGGAAAATAGTAAGATTTGATCTGTATTCAGATTTTATCAGTTCTTTCTTTGGAGATGCGTAGCATTCTTTGTCTTAAGTCTTTCAGAATTGTTTTGGATCACTGAATTGTTCAGAATAGCTAAGCTTTTAATAGTTGATTATTGTACAATATTGCTATTACTATGTACAATGTTCTGGTTCTCTCACTTCATTCTTTATCAGCTCATGTGGATCTTTCCAAGTTTTTATGAGATCATCCTTCTCATCATTTCTTAAAGTTCAATAGTATTTGATCACAAACACATACCCCAATTTGTTCAGTCATTTTTCAATTGATAGATATCCTTTCACTTTTCAAATCTTTATCAGCACAAAAATAAGTCTTTGTACCAATAGGTCCTTTTCCCTTTTAAAAAAAAATATTTTTTTTGTTTGCAGAACTAGTAGTATATTACTAGATCAAAGAGGGTGCATAATTTTGTAGCCCTTTGGGTATAGTTACAAATTGCCCTTCAAATGATTGGACCAATTCATAACTCCACCAATAATACATTAGTGTCCCAATTTTGTTCTATCCCCTCCAATTTTATCATTTTCATTTACTTTCATATTAGCCTATCTGATAGGTAAGAGGTAGTACCTTAGAGTCATTTTAATTTGCATTTCTTTAATCAAGAGTGATTTAGAATACATTTTCATATGACTTTAGAGCTTTGATTTCTTCATTTGAAAAATACCTGTCTAGATCCTTTGACCATTTGTTAACTGAGGAATTATTTGTATTCCTATACATTTGATTTAGTCCTCCATATATTTGAGAAATGAAGTCTTTGTCAGAGAAATCTGTTATAAAACACTTTTTCTCAGTTGTTTCCCTTTTTATTGCATTGGTTTTGTTTGTACAAAAAATTTTTAATTTACATACTAAACATTTTAAACCTTGTACTGTGTTTTCTCCTTCACCCTATTTTTTCCTTTTTGTTCTTGCTATTCATTTACTCTGTCCCTTCTCACTAGAGTTTATGTCTACGCCTCCTCCAAATCACTCTCCCTTAAGCATTGTTCCACTACCTTTTCTTATTCCTAATTCACTAGTATAGATATTATTTCCTTTCCAATTTAATTCCAATTAGAGTAAGGCTTAAATATTTCCCATCATTACTTTCATCCTTTCCTCCACTTTAATAGCTTTTTCATGCCTCTTCAGGTGAGATAATTTACCCCACTCTACCTCTCCCTTCTGTCTTATTTCAATGCAATCCTCTTTTTCATTCCCATTCCTTGATTTTTTTCATTTATAAATATTGTGTCATTTATAAATATTGTTGTCATAGTCAACTTATTCCCATACCCTCTGTATATGTATATTCCTTCTAACTTTCTTAATAATTATAAAATTTTTAAGAGTTACAAGTATTTTCTTTCCATAAAGCAATGTAAATGTTTTGACCTCATTGAATGTCTTGATTCTTTTTTTTTTCCTTTTTACGTTTTTATGCTTGTTTAAAGTCTTGAATTTGAACATCAAATTTTCTGTTCAGGTCTGGCCTTTTCATCAGAAATGCTTATGAGTTCTCTATTTTATGAAATGACCATTCTATACCCTCCCACCCCCTCTAATAGGATACACTCCTTTATGTAGATGCTCATAAGTCCTGTGTAACCTTGATTATAGCTCCATGATATTTGAATTGTTTCTTTCTGTCTGACTGCAGTATTTCCTCCTTGATATTAGAACTCTTGAAGTTAGGTATAATATTCCTAGAAGTTTTCCTTTGTGTATCTTATTTAGGAGGTGTGATCAGTGGATTCTTTCAATTTCTATTTTGCCCTGTGGTTCAAAAATATTAGGGCAGTTTTCTTGGAAAATTTCTTATAATATGATGTCTAGACATTTTTTAAATTATTGTTTTTAGGTAGTCCATGAATTCTTAAAATACCTCTTCTGGATCTATTTTTCAGGTCAGTTGTCTTTCCAGTGAGATATTTCACATTAAAATTAAAAAAAAATTTTTTTTGAATTTGTTTTATTGTTTATTGGTGTCTTATGAAATCATTAGCTTCAACTTGCTCAATTCTAATTTTTAAGAAATTGTTTTCTTTAGTAAGTTTTTAAATCTCCTTTTCCATTTGGCCAATTCTACTTTTTAGAAAGTTCTTTTCTTCATTGGATTTTTATACCCATTTTTCCACTTGTCTAATTGTATTTTTTAAAGAATTCTTCTCTTGAGTTGATATTTGTGCCTCTTTTAGTATTTGGTCAATTGCTTCTTTAGAAGATATTTTCTTCTTGCATCATTTTTATTTCTTTCCATATTTTTCCTTTGTTCCTCTTATTTGATTTTTGAAATCCCTTTTGAACTCTCACAATGCTTGAGACTAATTCAAATTTTTCTTTGAAATTTTGGATGTAGCTACTTTGATTTCATCATTCCCTTTTGAGTTTGTGCCTTGCTCTACATTGTTCCTATAGTAATTTGCTATGTTCAGGTGTTTTCTTTATTTTTTTATGTTTGTTCATTTCCTCAGTCTTTTTCTTGACTTTTATTGTTATTTTAAAGGTGGGTTCTATTCCCAGAATAGAGGAAGCACTGTTTTTAATTTTAGCATTTTCTTGCTGTTACCCTTGGATCTAGTTCTGGATATCTGCAAATTTAAATTCTTTCAAGGTGATATAATTGCCTGTGGTGTGGGTTTCAAGCCTCCTCCCACTGCTGATTTGATTTTCCTCAAGGCTTTCTGTTGTTTTGCAAAGGGTTGGCTCTTAGGTCCTCACCATGGGTCTCATCTCAGGCTTGCACTGATCCTGTGCTGAGTCTCAGGGACTTACTACTAGCTTATATTGGTGCTCAAGACTTCACCAAAAACCTCACCCCCAAGCTTGTACCAGCCAGGCACACTGAGGTGGGGGTACAAGGTTGTGATGGGCTTCAGAACTTTGAGAGGGTAGATATTGGGATGATATACTGTTGACTTAGGTGCTGGCCTGGGCCACAAGTAAGAACATCAAGTAGTGGGGGGTGGCCCTTGCTGTTGACCTGTACTGTTAATGCAGCCTTGTTGCTGACCATGTTCCCTTCTTACTCTAGTGAAAGATGCCTTTTCTTCTTACCTTTCAAATTGTCTTCTCCAGGAAACTTGCCTCATGCTGTTCCTTTGTTGTTTCTGCCATCCTAGTATTCATTTTGAGATTTTTTTTAAGGTTGGGGGGTTAGAGGAATTCAGGAACTTCTATCACAAGCAATTTTGAAAAGAAAAGTTGCAAACTATAAATAAGTATGTAAAAAAATTCTCTAAGTCACTAATAAAGGAGAAATGAAATAGAAATGAATTTTAGGTTTCACCTTATACCCAATAAATTGATTAAACTGACAATAAATGGAAACATTTAAAGTGCAAATATTTTAGAAAGACAGACATACTGATGCACTATTAGTAGGGCTGTCAACTGGCTGATCATTCTGGAAAATAATTTGGAACTTTTATGAGATATTGACTAAAATGCTCATATGTCTTGACCCAGAGATTTCAGTATTCTTTAGGAACTTTGTTATTATCCCCAAAAAGACAATCAAGACAATATTAACTAATTATCCACAAGTGTATTTTTCACCCCTTAAAAATCCTTCTAAAATATATTATGCTTAATTTAAAGCAATCCTTGATGAAAGTATGAAAAGGAAATAGACATTCATTCACAACAAATATTCTACAGTAGGCCATGTCTTTACAAGCCCACAATTGACTGAAGTGTAGAGAGAACACAAATTCTTATAATGCTTATTGACTATGAAAACAAATTTGATTCAGTTAAGCATCCACTCTCTTGAAAGGCTTTCTTCTAACAAGGTATCTTCATGCATTTGTTAGAATCACAAATAATTCCTTGAAAGATGTAATTAATAATAGAGATAACATTATTTGATTATGCTCTGATTATAAATATCAAGTGAGGCATAAAATAGTGAGAGTTAGGTTTGCCAAAGGTATTTTCTGTCATCATGAAGGCTGCCCAGAGCAGTTCAAAAGAAGAGAAATTCTCCAGTAGTGGGTTTTCAACAGAGTCTATGAAATTATTAAAAAAAAAAAAAACTTTTGATAAATGTATTTCAATGTAATTGGTTTCCTTGCTAATCTTGTGTATTTTGTTTCATGCTTTAAAACATTATTTTGAGAAGAGATCTATAGGTTTTACTAGACTGTCAGAGGGGTCTATGAAATACGAAAAATGGTAAAAATTCCTGGCATAGATGTTGAGTTCCCCTAGTTTTTCTTGGTTGTAGATGACATCGTACAAAATGTACAAAGCCCTCTCCTTGGCATTGGACTGTTCCAAATGAGATCCATAACCAATTAAGATAGTTCAGTCTAATAGTACACATAAGACAAAATACCAGATAGAGAAGTTCTGTTGTACTGGTTATCATGCAGTTGGATAGACATAGTGTGGATAGACAATGAACTAAGCCAAGATTTTTCAAATCTGGGAGGACAGTAACAGAGATTGCTTTTACATAATTACACAGTTCTTTTAATGAAACCAAGCTCCTCTCCAAAATAAAAGCCTATCCTTTAAAATGTCAATATTTTCTAATGTTGCTGCAGGGTTGGGAGTCCTGGAATGCTTGATTCTGAAGAATTTAACTTGGTATTCACCCACATGACAAAGCAAAAATGCATTCTCGGCCCAAGTGAGCTATAACATATTGGCAATTAAGGACTACAGTAGAGAAGTAGTCCAACCCCTTCATTTTATAAGTGAGGAAAATGATGTCAAATGATACCAAAAGACATAGAGTCCATATAAGAGTCAAGTTTTAATGTAGATCTTCTGGTTCTGTATTCAGCACCTATTCTGTTACAACATATTGCCCCCATTAACAAGAAATGTATTATTGGAAAAAGGAGATGGATTGCTTGTGTAGTGAGGGCAAGGATTAATGGATGGATTATCTATATGCTCCTTTTCATGTTCGTATAATGCCAAGAGACAGAGAGAAAGTTCCTTGACATATTTGGAAGATCTGCTTTGGAATATCTGTTGGACAAGGATAAGACTTGCCACAAGAGAGGGAATGTGGGTTACAATGTCATCCCACCCATATGAAGAAAACCAGAGATCCATTAAGTGTCAGTTTTTAAAGTCTCCATATGAGCTTGGGAATTATACTTATTCTGGGTTCCCAATTTCCTTATTTATAAAATGCCTACTTTAGATACTTTTTTTTGATGAGAAGAAAGTGAAATAATGTGTCATACAAAGTTTCCAAAAATTATATCTCATGTATTATTCTATAAAAATATGATGTTAACAATCCACTCTGCAAGGCCTAAATTTTGAGTTATTTTGTTAGAAATGGTGATGGTTTCACATTGATATTTTTTCTCCCACATCCTCCCATCTATTCCTCTCTGTGATTGATAGCACATTTGTAGTATGGCTGTCTAGTCATTGATGAAGGAAAACAATAAAACAACCTATATCGTAAAAGGATAGAACCAATTGCTTTGACATTATTGATGACATCTACTTCAATTCTTCAATGGATTAGTGATCACATTGATGTAGGCCCTCTCTCCAATTGCAAATCATAATCCATTGACAGCTTTTCATCCTGTGCCATTTTTTGTCATTCATTCACATGACAAGAATTTATTAAGTGTTTTTTATGAGTACAGATCTGGGAGTCATCTGCAGAGAGATGATAGTTGAACCCATGGGAGCTAATCAGATCACCAAGAGAGAGAATGTAGAGAGAGAAGAAAATAAGATTCAAGGCAGAGTTCTGTCTTACTCCTACAAATAAAGGGAGGAACATGAATAATAACCTAGGAAAATGTATTTTGAAAAATAAGAAGAAAACCGAGAGAGAGAAGCATCACAAAAATTCAGTAGAGAGCATTCAGGGGAAGAAGGTGGTCAGTAGTACCAGATGCTCAGTGGTGTTATGAAGCAAGATGACTGAGAAAAGATCATCATATTTGGCATTTGAGAAAACATGGAGATCTTAGATGAAGTAATTTTAGAGAAGGGAGAAGAAAAGGCAATATGGTAGCAATGTCTTGCAAAAGGTTTATTGTTTGTCTATGAAAGAGAGAAAAGAAAACAGTAGCTTAAGGGAATTATGGGATCAAATCACTTTAAATTTATTTTTAGGGATGGAAGGGATGAATACATTTGTAAATTGTAGAAAGGAGCCGATAGAGAGGGAGAAGCTGGAAATGCAAGAGACAGAGCAGAGCAACTAGGTGGCACAGTGGATAGAATGCCAGTCAGGAGGACCTGGGTTCAAATTTGACCTTAGACACTTCTTAGTTGTATAAGTGGACAAGTCATTTAATATTGTTTATCTAGCCCTTCCCTTCTGTCTTAGATTTGTTACTAAGACAGAAAGTAAGGGGAGATAAAGAGAGAGAGGAAGTGGGGAAATCTTGGGGAGGAAATGGAAGGAGGAAAGTATCGAGATCTCCAATAACCATTCCTCTAGGGTTTTTTTTTTTAACATTTTGTTAGCACATATTCTAAAAATCAAGAAGCAATACTAGATATTACTACTGCAAAGAAACCTGTATTCAAGTTGCAATATGCCTATGTATTATTGTAAGATCTTAATATATCCTTTCAATGACTTTGTTCCAATATCTCTGAAATGAGGACAGCAGCATATATTCTTTAATTGAAGTAGTATGCTTACAATTAGAAGTCTTAGGTTTTATTTCTACTTTAGCATCTGAATGGGTTTGAATCCTTTAGCCTCTCATATTCTCAAACTTCTTATATGTACAATGGGGAAAAGAATACTTAACCCATCTATTTCACAGAGATATTGTGAGGAGAGCATTTTGCAAATCTTAAGATGCTATATTAGTTGTGATACAATTATTATTAGAGAGGTATTGTGGAGGGAAATGAATTAAAATATGTGGAAATCATTAGAACTTTTGGTAAGAAATGCTTTATATAACATCCACATTCAATTTTCATCTATTAAAATAGAAGACTCTCCAGAAGAAGAGCTATCCCTCTTTACCATGGCTGGCTCCTCCATTTTTGTTCTTGATTTTGTCCTTTTGAAAGTTCTTATTTATTCATCTTTTCCCTGGCAGCTTCAGTCTCCACTCCACTGCCTCTTTCTTCTCTGTCTTCAAACATTTCCAGGTCTCCCCTACACTGAAAACAAAACAAAACAAAAAAACCCTTTGTTTGACCCTGATGACTCTTCAAGACACTGTATTATTCCTCTCTTACTATTCACTGTCAAACTTTTGGAATGTGTAGTCGATGGCTGCTTTTTCTCTTTCTTCAGCTCTCATTAATCAACACCACTATTTATCTCCTGCAATCAGTCATCTGTCTTCATCACTACTGAAACTGTGCTCTTAAAGGTCACCAGTGAATTTATCCAATCCAGTGGTCTTTTCTCAATCCTTGTTCTCCTTGGCTTCTCTGTAGTATTTTATTCACATGCTTGATCATGCCCTATATCTTAAAATTCTCTCCCCCTCTTGGTCTCTGTGACTTTTTTCTATCTTGATTTTTCTCCTAACTCTCTGACTACCTGCTCTCTGTCTCCTTTAAGGTCTCCTATTATCTCCTGATCCTTGTCTGTGTTTTTTTCCCAAAGTTTAATCCCTGGGTCATGTGGTCTCTCTTTTCCTCTCTTCCTTAGAGAACTCATAGCTATATAGTCTTCCATCTCTGTAAAGAAGTTTATTCTTTTCTGGGGTCTTTTCTTGATTCTTCTCTGAAGGTCAAGCATGGGCTTAGCATTTATTTTCTTTTTTTGTCTTTCATTTTATACTGTTGTAATCTTTCTTTCTTCCCATATATTTTTTTTGGTGTTTATATCCATAAGCACATATACATGTAAAATAAAAATAAATATCTAAATATATATATAATAGCTCTAAAACTATAATATAGTAATATATAATTATATAACAACTATGTAATTACATATTACTATGCAATTTTGCAGGACTATATATAAATCTAGATACATGAATAAAAGTAAGTATACATATGTTGGGGTTTTTTTTTGTGTGTATGTATATACATACATAGACACAGCTGGGTGGTGCAATGGAGAGAGCCTCAGGCCTGGTGTCAGAAAGACCTGAGATCAAATCCAGCTTCAGACACTTCTGAACTATTTGACCTTGGGCAAGTCACTTAATTCTGTTTGCCTCAGTTTTTCTCAACTGTAAAATGAGCAGGGGAAGCAAATTACTAACTACTTTAATATCTTTGCTATGAAAATCCCAAATGGGTCACAAAGAGTCAGATACAACTGAAATTACTAAACAACAACATATACACATATGTGTATGTGTATATATATACATATATATCTATCCTGTTTTCTTCAGTCTTCATCAGTTCATATAAATCTTCAAATAGTTCTCTGAATTTGAAGAAAAATTTTCTATTCTTGGGGAAATTATGATCTCTATACTTTAGAATGTAAAAGAAGAGGGCTGCGGGGAACAAATGGGTAGATGCCCCCTTTATACCTCACTGACTCTTAGCTATGAAAGGGTCAGTAAGGCCCGTAATGGATTAATCGTATGAAGATACATGTAGAATGGAATAGACTGGGAGTCTATTTGAGCTTTGTTTTCTCTTTGGAACACTGCTGTGGATTGGGGGTTGTAGATGAGAGGGAGAGTCATGGAGTAGGCGCAGAACCCAGTTGGAGCAGAGGTCTAAACTAAACCAGAAAGCAGGGGACCTTAAGAGTGGAAGCAGTACAACCATACCAGTATTGATGGACTTGTTGAAAACACTTCCAAGACATAACCCCCCAAATGCCATGTAGTGCCAGTGTGTCCTATAATCAAGATATAAATTTGTGGTCTACCAACTGGTATACCATCAAAAATTTCTGCTGAAGTCCAAGAGATTCATCAGATATTTATAATAATTACCTATTTTCAGAATGAAAGGGTTGTTGTCTTGGGAAGAAAATTCAGGATATTATGCCAGGGACAGGCTGCATGTCACAAGATCGAGTATTCTTTTTTTCAGGATTGGATAGACTTTCCTCATGATCCTCTATTTTCTGTAAAGGAATGGAAAAGTAAAAATTCAAGAGAAAGTCTGGAAAATGCTCTGTTGAGTATATTGCTACATGGAAACCTAGAATATTCCCTTAACCAGAGATATCCAGTTCCTCTTGAGAGAAATTTGTGGGGGAATGGGCAAGAGACTGAGGGAATGCAAATCTTTACAAAAATAAGAGTGAAAAAGCAATTTCTTTTTGAGAATAAGGCATTAATCTTAGAGGACAACTAAGATAGATAAAGGTACAGGAGAATTTACACATTATTGGAGGTTGCAAACCCTCCTATTATCAAGCTGGGAAAGGAAAAAAAAAGATCAAAATAGCTTGATTGAAATGTTTAACTTTCTGAAGGATATAGAGAAACCTGCCAACTAATATGAGAATGGGGGGGGGGGGTCACACTGTGAAATTAATAACCATTACATTTAGAACAAATAAAAAGGAAAAGCTT
The DNA here is from genome assembly GCF_027887165.1 of Monodelphis domestica. Taxonomy (NCBI): domain Eukaryota; kingdom Metazoa; phylum Chordata; class Mammalia; order Didelphimorphia; family Didelphidae; genus Monodelphis; species Monodelphis domestica. Next base: position 197,167,807 of record NC_077227.1, read on the forward strand.
TTCCAAAGCATTTAAGGCATCCTGTGGCAATGACAACTACAGGAGGTAAGGGAGCTAAATACTACAGAGCTGGAATTAAAAAAAGTCCAGGGTAACTATCATTCACCATTACCATTTGCAGTGAATTGGGGATCAGTGAGGGTGATGCCATACTTTGCTTTCAAGTTTGTTAATACTGTGCTTTGTAGAAGACCCCCAAAAATCTATAAGTAGCAAAAAAGAAAAAGAAAGTTACCTCCTGGTGAGCCAATCACTTTATATATTGCACTTTAAATAATGAAATGTAATATATCTGTAATGTATATATATATATATATAATAGTTAAAATATACATTGTATTCTATTTTATAAAGTGCTTTCTTTATGTAAATCCATGAGGCAGGTAGCTTAAATGTTAATTGAAACTATGTGGTGTAATAGTTAGGGCTTCAAATTTAGAATCAGGAAAACCTGAGTTCAAATCTAATCTCAGGCACTTTGCAGCTGGGTGACCTTGAGGAAGTCTTTTAATCTGCCTGCCTCAGTTTTCTCATCTGGAAAATGAAGATAATAATAGACTTTAACCTCCCTCCCCCTTTCTCCCCAGGGTTGTGTGGATGAATGAGATAACAATTTTAAAATGTTTTGCAAACTTTAAAGTGCTATATAAATGCTAGCTATTATTATTACACACATTTAACACACAAGAAAACTGAAATTCAGAGAGGTTAATAAGTACTGGAACTGTGACTAGCACTCAAGTCTCCTGGCATTTTCTAAAGTATGATATTGATTTTACAGTTGGACAAATGAGGAAATGAGTGGGCACTATAAGGGAGTGGACAACCATAAGACTTAGGGGTAATAGAATCATAAGAAAGGAGGAAAAAGCCAGTGGCAGTCAAATGGGGGTGGGTGGGCAGAGAGTTGGTCTTGGAGACAGGAAGATGGGATCACATCCTGACTCTGACCTATACTAATTGCATGATAACTGGCAAATCTCTTACCCTCTCTCTCAATTCTCCATGTAATTCTTTAATACTCTAAATTATAGATTAATTTTAAGTAAAATGGTATCTTCAAAATCTCTACCTTCAGGTAAGACCATAAGCAAGAATCCTATTTTCTATCCAGAAAGATGTCTTTGAGGCAGCAAGGTAGCTCAGTGGATTGAGCCAGGCCTAGGAATGGGAAGTCTAGGGTTCAAATCTGGCCTCGGATACTTCCTAGCTGTGAGACCCTGGGGGAGTTACAACCCCCATTGCTTACCTCTTATTACTTTCCTGTCTTAGAACCAATAAACAGTAATGATTTTAAGATGGAAGGTAGGTTTGTTTTTTTTTAAGTCTTTGGAAGAGATTTTTTTTCTAGTTCTTTTAAAAATCTATTTTAACATTTATATTTTTGCAGAGAAGGAATGAACCACTTGTCCTCTTCATTATTTTCCTTTACCAGGGAGAATGTGAAACTCAAGGATGGCTTCCACAAATGCACTATTTTGCAACTGAGGGTGACTGGAGAAACCACTTGCCTTTAAAAAAAACAAACCCTTACCTTTGGTCTTAGAATCATTACTACCATTGTTCCTATTGTTTCTAATGCAGAAGAGTGGTAAGGGCTAGGCAAAGGGGGTTAAGTGACTTATTCAAGGTCACACAGCTAGAAAGTGGCTTAAGTCAGGAAGTGTCTGAGGCCAAATTTGAACCTCCTGTCCCTTGACCTGGCTGAGTCACTCAGCTGCCTCTTCACTGGTCTTTTCATAATACTGTTCTGGTCTATACTGGTGCAATCTTGGCATGTGGGTAATGGTGACACCATTCTTATAACAGGTGTCACACCAGGTAGACCCTTGACCTGGTCCTGAAAATAAGTGACATTATAATCATTAATCTTCTATGTAACTTTCCATTTTATTACTAGTACAACATAATGGCCTAATTATTGATTGGAACCATTCTTTTAATGCGTAGATGTTTAGCAGAGGGGCTTATGAGCCTTGCTCTCCATTCTCCTCCCTACACACCTTATTATTGTCAGGTTGAGTTAATGTTCAACTAGGAATCACTTGGCATGCTGGAGAAGCAAAAGGATATGGATGCTTAATTCTTCATTAATCTCGTCTTCAACATAACAAGGAGAGGTGCAAATATTAACACCTCTGATTTTTTAAACACAAGTGAAACTACCAATTGTAATTCCACTTCCATAAAGGTTATTTTTAAAAAAACAATAACATTAGACACCTGGCCATTTATGCATCCATCATTTCACTCAGGATGTTGGTTTACTCATATTTTGGCTGCTAAGCTTTTTGTTTTTGAAATTTAAACTGTTGCTCTGTTGGCTACATATTATATTCCTTAAACCTTGTTAATGTTCATGTGAGAAATAGACATTAATTTCCTGTTTTTTTGGGGGGGGCACGGTGGAAGGCCATTATTTCTCTTTTAACAGAGTTATGATATTTTTTCTTTAGAAATGATTTTTTTAAATTTCAGTACCTTCATTGTAATCATGGTGGTAATTGACAGCTTTTTCAAAGTTGGGGGGTTGGGGGCACAATTGAGGTCTCTCTCTTTTCAAACAGTCTTCTCAATTCAGAGCAATACCTTATTTTTGTTGTTGTTTCTTTCTTTGCTGTCTGAGGAAAGGCAGAAGATCAGAGAGTGTTTCTGGTGGTGGTAGAATCTTACATTCCATTGTAAAGGCGAGTTTACACAGACTATGCAACTAAGTATTCTGTGAAAACATTCGAAAATGACTTCACTTTTTCTTTTTCTTCCTTCCTGGATCCTTGGCTTCCACAAATCAGGAAGAAAATCTGATGGTTTTGAACCCCCCCCCCCCGAAATATTTGTATCCACTTTTTAATTGTTGATATGCTGATGTCAAACTGCCGTGTGGGGTATTTTTAGTATCTCTCCCCATGACTGATGGTGTGTGTAGAAATCAGAAGTAAGGGTATCACTTCTGGCAGAACTGGAGTGAATTAGAAATTCCGTTTTCCAAGCCATTTTAAAATATTCACTTTTTAACCTCCTTTTAAAGCTGCCTCTTGCTGCATTTTGCAATGGTAGGGATTTAATGCATGATGCCTACACATGTGTACATAATATTCTCTACCTTTTGTCTTTAATATTCCTTGGTTTTTAATTATTAAAGATAAGTATTTGAATTATAAATATTCTAGTTATACAGGAATAGGCAAAGCAGGCATATACCCTCAGGCAAAATTCTTCCATTATCCATAATCCTTCTGCCTCCTGCCTCCATTTCTCTACCTCCTATCTTTATGTCTGCCTCAAAAACACACACAGAGGCATTCTTTTAAAGCAACCTTCTCCTCCCCACTTAAACCATAGAAATCCCTTCTCAATATGTATAGGGGCCTCTTCCTTGAAGTGGGATGTCATACTTGTCCTAAATATAATAAAGTGCTATCTTCAAGGCATTTCTGCATCCAAAACACTCCCCGGAAACCTGCCGAACCCTCCCATCTAACCAGTCTGAATGTCACAAATCATAGCACAGGAACTGCTTTATAGTGAATCATTAACATTGTCAGGAATGACTTGGCAGAGGAAAAAAAGCTTTCCATTAGAGAACTGAGAGAGAATATACAAATGACAGCATTGTCACTTCTTTCCTATTGTTTCATAAAGCTTGGAACTGATTAGTAATAGTTTATTACTGGAGAATGTGAAGTTTATTATGTGGAATGCTGTACATCATCCCTGCGTAGATTTCTCAACATCTTTTCATGTATGCTCAGGGTTTCACAGACACTTTGGGGGAGCTTGCTTAAAATGTTTTTAATACGGTTCACCGTTTTGTTATTTGGCAAAGTTTTGTAGGATAAGGCAGGGAGGAGGCTGCAAAATGAATACATAAACGAAAGGATAATATGGGCAAGATTTTATAGCCACTTGGAGCTCAAGATAGTTAAATGAATTATCTGTAAGTGAAATATCTGTTTTGGTGGACCATTTGCAAGGATCCTAGTTCTCCTGATCCACACCATCTTCCCTCTTTTTTATTTCCTTAGCCAGGTGACTGGTGACAGGGTTTATGGTGGAATATTCCGCAGGGTGGGTGTAGGAACATCTAAATTAGAGATTCTTAACCTCATTTGTGTCATGGACCCTCTTGGCAGTATGGTGAAACCTGTGGACCCCCTTTCCTCTTCTCAGAATATTTTTTAAATATATAAAAGATAATATGTAGTATTACAAGGGAAACTAATTCTGTTGAAATAGAAATACAATTTTTTCCCTTCTATCTAAGTTCAAGAATCTTTTGAAACCGATCTGTGGATTCTAGGTTCAAAACCTCCCATTTAACTAAACATTTGATTATGGGCCTCTATCAAGGACTCTAAATCTTTCTAAATCAGGTATTAGTTAGTTAGTTGTTTTTTTTTTAAACCGTACTAGCTCTCTTGGTATTAATCCTAAAACAGAAGAATGGCAAGGGCTAGGCAACTGGGGTTAAGTGAGTTGCTTAGGGTTAAAAAACTAGGAACTGTCTGAGGACACATTTGAACCCAGGTCCTCCGGACTCCAGGTCTGATGCTCTTTAGCTGCCCCAAATCAGGGATTCTTAACCTCATTTGTGTCATGAATTCTTTGGCAGTGTCGAAGATTATGGAACCCCATTTCTTTTCGGAATATTGTTTTAAAGTACATAAAATAAAACTTATAGGATTAAAAGGGAAACCAATTATATCAAAACAGAAATACAATATATTTTTCTTCCTATCCAAATTTAAGAATCCTCTGAAATCTATCTGTGGACTCTCATTTAAGGACCTCTTGTCTAAATATCTGAATGTGTGCTTCTATTAGTTTGCCCCAGTGGAAAGAATATTAGCTCTTGAGTTAGGAGATCTGCGTTCAAAGATGACCTCTGTTGCTTCCTACCTATGCAACTTTGGATCTCTTAACCTCCCTAGGCCTCAGTTTTCTCATCTGCAAAAGGAGGTTATGGGACTGAATGGCTCCTGAGGTCCCTGCCACTTCTAGATCACAAGGATGGAAGGGGTTTAGGATTATTCAGGAAAACATCTTGACCAAGTGGATAGTGATAGGCTGTGTGATCCTGACTGAGTTACTTCAATGGCTAGCATCTGTATTATGCTTTAAATATTGCAAAACACATTAGGTAATATTATATAATGATAATATAATATGATATGTGTAATATATACAGATATGTAGATGCACACATTACATATTAGTATAATACTAGCACCCACCTCTCAGGATTGTTGTAAATACCAAATAACATTATATGACAAATAAGTGCTATTATTTGTAATATAATGATTGGCAGGGGAACCGGGGGAATGGAAGGAGAGAGAGAAATGGGGAGAGAGAGTGAAGAGATTCTTCTTCCCCTCTCTTTTCTGGGAGAGAGGTAGCCAAGTCTTATCTCCCTGACAGACAGAGGGAATATGTCTCCTCAGAGGATAGTTCTGGGAGATGGAGGACACCCACTGTCACTTCCCTTCAGAAACCTGGGGTCACCCCACTATAAAGGAGAGATATTGTTCCTTGGGTTAGGCAGTTTGGATCTCTGGGATCCTGAGTTAGCCTTTCCCTTTTGGGGAGAGATGTGATTCACTTCTGTCCCCTTTCCTAGTATCAGAAACCAGCCAGATCTAATTCTAAAGTAGTAAACAATTTTTTTGGGTTCACATAGGGAAGGAGAGGTAGGGGTGTTGGGCAAAAAAAGTGGGGGAACAGGAAACCCTAACACTTGTCTACTCTGGCAGACTGCCCCCCTACAAGCCCTTGGGGTTCAAAACTCAGTGCCTTGAACCCTCTTCCAGCCAGTAGCTGATAGATCCATATTCCTTCCCTAACTAGATTTCAATTTAGGAGTCCAGGAATAGGTCAGGGAGAGAGAGAAATCTCAGGGAAAGATCTGGATGGCTCTGGCCAGAGTGAGTTCAAATTCAAAACCTCCTTGAGAATTCAGGTAGCTGTTCTTGAAGAGTCCTAGTGGAGGTATTTTTGGGTCCCAGAAGGAATAACAGATCCTAAATAGATGGGCTTTTTCTCAGCTTCCAAGAAAACCACCTTCCTCCTTCACCTCCCAGGCTAGAAGACTGATGACAGTTGGCTTCAGAGTTCTAACCCCTTTAGAACTCCCAGGCTTCTCTCTCTGCCCCTCCTCCGCTGCTTTTCAGCTGATCTCTCCTTTAGACTGGCCTCTCATTACAACCCCCTGAATCTCTCTTTCTTACATTACATATTATTCCTTTTTTTTTTTTAATAGATAAGCAAACTGAGGCTGAGAGAAGTAAAGGGACTTGTTCAGACTCACATATCTGGCAAATGTGTGATGTAGGATTTGAACTCAGATCTTGCTGACTCCAGGCTTTCTGTTCTATCCATTAAACTAGTTGCTAAATTGTTGTGACCTCAGTTTCTTCGACTGTAAAATAAAATAATTGGATGAGATGGCCTCTGAGGTCTCATCCAGCCCCAAATCCGTGTTTCTCTATTTAATAGGATCTCTTTCCTCCATGATTAGCTCAGATAATCAAAGCCTGGCTACAGACCATTTTGTCTTCTCTTTTAGGCTGTGCGTACATGTGGCTCCTAGAATGACATTTTGACAGAACTGACCAGACAGTGGAGTCAAACAACAGGTCTATTCAGTCCCAGAATCAGTGAAACTGATTTTTTTCACTGATTAGACTGGCTGTTATTTTTGGCAGCCTATAGCTGTAGCTTTAGCCCTTGCCCTAATCTTTAAGATTAAGTTTACTAACGCCTGTTTACTGATGCTATCTCAGAAAGGTTAAAAACTCTGCAAGGTTCTTATCAGTCTTGTTTCTCTGATTCTGGATAGAACAGAGAATATTAATCTTAGAGAAATGCTTCATGCTTTTTTGCATATTAAGTGTGCTAAAGGAAACTGGTTTGATCAATATGCTTTTTGTGTGTGTTTGTGTGTAGACACATGCATATTATGTCTATGTTGTAAATTAAATTTACTTCCCTCATAAAAAAAAGAACTGTACCACATTTTAAAGGTCTGCGTATTTGTGGAGATACAAATATGCTAAACCACAAGTGGTTAAAAACCAAATAAAGGAGTGCAAAGAACTCCAGCACTCAGCCAGGAAGATAGACAGAGCTAATTTGCTTTGACAACACTGGGGCCAGCCTCACCATCTTGCTTCTGGCAGGGTTCCCACTGAGGTTCATGGGAACTTTGCCAGAGCAAGGACCAAATGATGGACGCTACAAGCTTTCCTACGGTGGAAAGACAGACAAGCTAAGCTGCATTCCTCAGTATTCCCCTTACATTTTCACATGAAATTTTAGAGGCAGGCAGAGACTTGAAGAGAGCCAAAGGGCCAACAACAACAACAAAAAGAAAAGAAAAAGAAAGGGAGAAAGGAAGGAAGGAAAGAAGGAAGGAAGAAGAAAGGTGCAATAAAAAGGGGGGAAGAGAAAGAAGGAAAAAAGAGAAAACAGCTAATAAAAAGAAAGGAAGGAAGGAAAAAGAGAAGTCAACAACAAAGAAAAAAAGAAAAGAAGGAAGGAAAAAATAAAAAGAGCCAACAAAAAAGAAAAAAGAGAAAGAAAGAGAAAGGAGCCAACAACAAAAAAGATAAAGAAAGGAACGAAAAAAGAGCCAACAAAAAAGGAAAAGAAGAAAGAGAAAAGGAAAGAAAAAAGAATCATTACTTTTAATCCATCAATCCCCTGTTAGTCATAATTATAACTCATGTTTCTGTAGCACTTTATAAAGTATTTTTCTCACAATAGTGCCATGAGGAAGATAGTACAAATGTTATTGCCCCAATTTTACAGATGAGGAAACTGACTCCAAGATTGTTGTACAGTTGACAAATGAATGAGAGTTGTGGCTCTGAGTCCTTCATGTGATTTCCAGTGTTAACAGGTTGCTTCTTGTAATTAATTGGGACTGTCTTACCACATCCTTGAGCTCAACCATGGGAAGAGTTATTGCTTTCCATCTTATGGAACTGTGTAAGACCATACCAAGAAAAAAATGTCTTAGACATCATGGGAGTGACAGAGAGCAGAGCATCAGCCTTGGGAATGGAAAGGGTTTTTACCAAAGTGTGGTCATGTGTTGACATTCCTAGAGATGCTGTGTAGATGGTCCCTAGAGTGGATATGAAGATTCTTTTGAGAGGTTATGAAAAAATGGCAGATTCCCTTTTAAAAAATTCCTGAAAAACTAGTCTTTGTGAATGGACAGACTAGAGAAGCATTTAACAGATTTTAAGGAGCCAGGAAAATGTTTCCTCCTCCTCCTCTTCCTCCCACATGCTGGATGATACCAGAAAGTCCTTTAAGAGATGCCCTAAACTCATTCCAAATGTTACTTTGTATGTCATGTCAATGTACATGTCAATGACTTACATTGTGAATTCTCCCAGGAGAGGTAACCCACTACACATTCATACTAAGATGTGAATGATTGACCATTCATTTAGCAGAGATTTTGCCAAATTCAAGAGAAAATAAATGAGGTCAATTGATGTCTGACAATAAATTTAGCAGATCCTGGTGTTGAGAATATGCAAAGGGAGAATTATTGAAAAAATTCCTGTGTGAAGATTTTTAGTTTCTGCATCTTGGAAATTATGGGCCTTGGAATCTGACCCAGGAGACCTGGTGTTTAGACCTGTCCTAGCTACTTACTAAATCACATGGAGCAAGTCAATTAACCTGGGGGCCCCCTTTCCCTATTTGAGACATCTGAGAGAGGCAACATAGAATTACAGAAAAAGAGAGGCAGAAGGAGTTCTGGACTTGAAGGTAGGAGAGAACTGGGTCTGAATTAAGTCTCTGACTAATTACAATCATGATTCTAGATGTCTCTATTTCTCCGTGGCACAGTTTTTTCATCTGTAAAATGAGAATAAAAATAGTAGTAATAATAATAGCCAACTCTTATTTAATGTTATAAGGTTTACAAAGTGCTTTATATATGTTAGCTCATTTTATCCTCACAACAGTCCTGGGCACTATTATGATGCCCATTTTACAGATGAGAAAACTATTATTATGCCCATTTTACAGATAAGAAAACTGTTTGAGCCATTAAATACTTGCTCAGGGTAACTTAAAGGGAACTTAAAGAGGCGACTTTCTTAAATCCCTTTACGGTCTTATCTTTTGAAACAATAGTCAAGCTTTATTATTTATTCTTGATTGGAATTCTTCTCAGAAATACATAGCCAGGTATGCTGTGTAGTTTAGAAAAATATAGTAAAAACAACCAAAACAACAGAAAACAAGCAGACTTCCTAATAGTATGTGCACAGAGAGGTCTCTAGACAAAGGACAAAATTAAAAAGAAAGTCCCTAATTTTTTTTTTTTATTGTTAATCTTCTCCAACTCTTTGTGACAATACATTTAGTTTTCTTGGCAGAGATAAAAGTGTGGTTTGCCATTTGATTCTCTATCTCATTTTGCAGATGAAGAAACTGAGGCAAACAGGGTTAAGTGACTTGACCCAGCCAGTTAAGTGTCTAAAATGAGTTTCTCTACAGGTCTGGCACTCCATCCACTGAGCCACCGAGCCGCCCCTAATTAAGAGGCTGACTGGAGATGGCCTTTGAGCTCCCTTCATGCTCCAGAGCTACGATCCTATGAATCTATGATTGCACTTGCACCTGACTTCAGTCAGTAGACAGCTGCCATTAGGTACTATTTGGGGCTAATCTGAAGATCATCTATAGGATAGCTGAGAAGTTTTAAGCTTTAATAGCTTATTAGGTTTTGTAATATGTATATTAAATCCTATTTACAAAATCAGTTTGATCAGGAAATTCATCAGACTACATGGATGTCACTGATTCTCTAAATTTTGATTGGCTCTAGGGCATACACTTAAAAGCCTTTGATGAGTTGGGGCTTGATAATTCTATAATAAACACATTTGACTTTAGCCCAAGAACCTCCCCCCCTCCCCCATGTTATAGGTCTGTTAGCAAAACTATAGAATTTCTCAGTGGCACAAACTCCCCCAGAAACATCAAAAAAAGGTAACAGATGAGAGCAGGGACAGAGGGGAGTTAAGGACTAAGGACAGAAAGGTATCCTTCACAGCTGTGTACTTAGATATTATGGGAAAGGAGACAGAGTTGGAAGAGAGGTGGGGAATAAAGCAAATCAAATATGGAAAAACATTTCCCTAACAATCTGGCGCCTCCTAGTGGGTCTTGGAAGTCCCAAAGCCATATACCAGCATAAGAATGGGCTGCTTGGGTGGCAACCACAGCCCCAGGCAGCCTCAAAATTTGGGGCATCTTCAAGGATTTTTGAGGTCAGTTCTGGGCAGGAAGGGGGATATGGCCTTTGGCCACTACTAGGGAATACAAAATAAAATAAGATGGTTGGATAGAATAATTTTGAAGATCTTTTTCTTTGCTAATGTTTTATAATTCATTTGCTTTTCTATTCTCACCAGTCTGATTCTCACTGGAAGAAAAGACAATTCTAGGCATTCCTCTGGGGATTCTGATCTATTTTAGTTGTTATCCTGAAAGAAATTGAGTTTGTTTTGTATTCTTTAACAACATGGGAGATAATGACAACAATAATATATTAATTCACGTTAAGTTAATAAAATGCTTTTCTCACAACCTACAGAGATATTTTTATTACCATTTTATATATGAGAAAAACCAAGGTTCAGAGAGGTTAGTTGGAATTTAGGCTTGAAGTTAAGTTTTCTAATTTTTAAAAAGACAGCTTTTTCCTATGATATCAGGCCGTGCCCTAGAAAACTGTCTAAAAACCTGTCTAAAGGTTCCTCAAATCAACAGCTAGTCTGAGCCCATTGTGATCCCAAGACTTGACAATCATCACAGAACAAGGTCAACCAATCCATATTTTGCTAGATGAGTCAGAGGTTTTTTTTTTTAATCCCACTTCAAAAAGGAAGTAGAACAGTATATTGGATAAAGTTACAAATTTGTAATCAGAAAGACATGGATTCAAAATCTGCTTCTATCTGTGTGACCAGATACAAGTCACTAAATCCCTTTGAGTTTTCCTTGCCTCATTTATAAAATGGGCATAATTAGTTCTACCTCATAGGTTTGTTGCAAGGCTCAAATGACCTAATATAGATGTGACAGTGTGCTATAGAGTAGAGAACATGGGGTTCATAATACTCCTGAGAAGTGCCTGGACCAGATTAAAGTATAATTCCTATCTGATTTTAAATGTTTATAATTTAATAAAAAAAAACATGCAAACATGTGGATTTTCTGTCAACATGTCCCTCAGGGATCTTTATGTACAGTTTAGTGCCATCCTTACTCTTCCTTTCTGTTTGAGTTTGACACCACTGTAGAGGTAGGAAAAGTTACATTTGGAACTAGAGGACCTCCATTGGGGTCCTGGTTTTGTCCCATTGCTTGACTTGCTTAAGGGCAAATCACTTAACCTTTCTGGGTCTTGGCTTCCTCAAAAACAAAGTCAGGGGTTTGACCTAGATGACCTCTAAGGATCCTTCCACTCTAATTCTATTATCCTAAGAAAAGTATGATGTAAATGCCAGTTATTATTATTACCTCATAGTCATCAGACAAAATATCAAATTGGAAGCTGAGATAATCAGTCCTTGGCTTGCCCACTCAAGGAAGATACTTTTGGTGCCCTCAAAAGAGATTTTATTCTGTACTCTCTATTTTCTTTTTCTTCCATTCTTCCCCAAGCTTCCATTCTTTCCCCCAATAAATCCCCTCCTACATTTGAGATGCTTTTCTTATAGTCTATGGAGAAAAGACCTGTTTCACAAAACAGGAAGCAAAGAAACCGTACAAGAACTTTAACAGTTTGTACTTTTTTTATGAATCTCCTTTAATCACTAATCTCTCCTGTGCTACTGATCCTAAGACAACCAAGCTATTTCCCTCTAGTTTAGATTGGTATTTGGTTTGTGTTAGAACACAGGTATTTGTGTCTCTATCTTTACTGATTAGCATTGGTCATTTGTCTTTTAAATATTTGTCTATTTCAGTCAGGTTCCTGGAAGGGGGTGGCTGCCATATTCATTCAAATATGGACACCTTCCTGGTGTGTAATATATTATCATGTGTAGAGCTCAGCAAATATTAGTTTCTGATAAATGAGATAGACTGAACCTTCTCTGCCTTTACTTCCTTTCTTGCCCTCCAATTTCCCCCTGTAAGCATCTAGAATTTCACCTTATCAAACCTTTCACTAAGAATGGGTTGGATATCAGTAATTTCCCCTTCACTATGAAATTAAACCATTGTTTTATCTTTCTTTACTTTCATTTTAAGTCTCAAATTCAGACTATAAAATATTAGCTTTAATGTTAATTTCATGAAAACAGGGAATGTTTCTTTTCTTTTCTTTTCTCCCCTTTGCCCCCACATACTTTGACAGTTAGGTGGAGTAGTAGATAGAGTACCAGGTCTGGGGTTAGGGAGATTAATCTTCCAGAGTTCAAATCTGGCCTCAAGTTACTTAGTGAGACCTTGGGTAAATCACTTAATTCTGTCTCAGTTTATCTGTAAAATGAGTTGGAGAAGAAAATGGCAAACTATTCCAGTGTCTTTGCCAAGAAAACCCCAAATGGGGTCATTAAGGGTCAGACACAACTGAAAATGATTGAACAAATCCCCGGTACCTAGCATAATGCTAATATACAATCATTTAATAAAAGCTTTTTCACTTATTAATTGTGAATTAAAATTTAATAGCTCAAAGTTTGCAAAGTTTTCATATATTGTTCAACTGGAGCTTTAAACAACCCTCTGAAGAAGGTACCATAGGTAGAATTTTCTCTATATTATGGCTAAATAAACTAGGGTTTGTGAGCTAAAGTAACTTTAATGAGAGACTAAAACAAAGAACTACTTATTATTGGTTGTGCAAAAAGGAACTTTGTTCCAAAATAAAGGGATTTTTAAAGCACTAATGAGAAAATGGAATTGATTTTTTTTTTGTGGGGGGGAAGATCTGACATATTTGGGTCCTTGAAATCATACCTTGTAGGGATTCCCTCCTTCCTTTTAATAGCAAGGCAGTTTTGATAGGACCAGTTAAGTCTGGAAGTTCTTTACTACTGTTCCAGAATAAGTTATTATTCTTCCTGGTAAAGTGCTGATATGGGGCAGAAATAGAAGGAAAATCCCAAATTTGGTAATGAAATCTGGAGGTAAGTTAGAAATGTCTGCTGAAGTCACTAATGTTTAGAATTAAAGAATTTTCCATTTGGAAGAGAATTTAGAATGTATCAGGCTCAATCTCCTCATTATTATAACATAGTGTGCCAAGGCATATAGTAGGAGTTTATTCATTTGTTTCATTCATGCTGTAGTGAAAGGGCAGAGTAGTGCATGGAAAGAATCTGACTTGAAACTGAGTAGTTCATTCCCTCATCTGTAAAATGGGGACAATACTTCCTTAATCTTCTTCCTAGGGCAGAAAGAAAGTACTTTTGTAGTCTTAAAAGTGCTAAATAATGAATGGCTAGTTATTATGAGGAACCTGAGACCCAGAGAAATCCTATTTCAAAGCTAGGAGAGCCTATTGTGGAATGATCAACTGTGATAGACTTGGCTTTTATTGGCATTTCAATGATCTAAGACAATTCTGAGGGACTTATGACGAAGAATTCTATCTACCTCCTGAAAAAGAACTGTTGGAGTCAGAATGCTGATTAATAGGACTTCTCAATTTTTAAAATTTGGGTTTATATTTTGGGATTTTAGTTTTATAAGATTATTCACTTACAAAAATGAACACTATAGACATATGCTTTGCAGGATAAAAAAATGAAAAAAAAACCACTAGTTTTTAAAAAATAAAAGCTAAGAGAGCCTAGATCAGTAATCAGTTCTTTTAATACTCAGTCTCAGATTTTTTTCCATTCTCTTCCATTTCCTGACTATCTGAATGAGAAATGTTAAGCAGAAACAAAGAAGGGTAGGTTTAGCCTATCAATAAACCTTGGCCCTAATCTAATTTCTTTATCAGTTGTAGAATTCCCAGTACTGGGAGATCCCAAATAGATCCCTTCAAGAGGAGGCAAGTGGTGAATTCTGCTTTCGTAACAATAGTTAACATAACCCTTAGAAAAATTAGGGTATGTGCATGTTGCTGAAGGTGAGTTTCTCTGACAGCTCTTATAATGAGGTATGCTTTCCTGGCTGTCATGAGAAAGTAGGAGCATTTCATGGGGCAGAAGGAGAATCACAAGTAATAGTAAAGTTTTTGCATTTCAGTGTGTCCCTTTGCCCTTCTAAGTGCAAAAATTTCAACCAGGAGAAGGGAGATGAAAAAAAAAAACAACAAAGCTTTGGATGAGACCTAAAGAAGGCAAAGAGCCCAGGGATTTCCCATTTAAGGAACTGAAGAGGCCAGGGGTCAGAGCAGAATGTTAACAAAGTCTAACATCATCAATGTGGTATTTTCTCTTTAAATTTTAAGACAGGCTCTCATTTATATTCAAAAAGTGTCAGCGGCCTGGAGAAATATAAACATATGGTCTTAGTACTTACTAGGGAAAAATACAGTAACGAGTGGTGCACAAACATCTGTATAACATGCTGAAAACCACCATGAGTGCAGAAGAGATAGAGGAGTGGCAGAATGAAATGAAACCAGAATTTAGTCAAGTGTCATTTCTCTAGTGAGTGGCATCAAAATCATCCTTTTTGTCTCTAGCCACACCCACCTTGGGATCTTAATGAAGTAGCAGTTTGACAGATGGCCATCAAGTATTACTGCCTAACAACCAATCACTGGAAATGACCATAAGAACAAGCCCAAATCACCTGGCAACTAACTGATACATTATTTTGTATGCACAGAGCTGGCAAAGTAGTCAGAGAAATGAGCTGGCTGATTCTACACAGGCTACTTGTTTTCTAGACTAGATTAAAACTTTAAACTATGTTAAAAGAATCCATTTCTATTGAGGGGATCCCATCTGTATAAAATGAGTAATAAATATCATTGTGGTTCTGTGGTTTCAGTCATATCTGAGCATTTGTGATCCTATTTTGAATTTTCATGGCAACGATTATGAAATAATTTGCCATTTCCTTCTTCAGTTCATTTCACAGATGAGGAAATTGAGGCAAACAGGGTTAAGTGACTTGCTCAGGGTCACATAGCTAATAATTATCTGAGGCCTGATTTTAATTTAGACCCAGCTCTCTACCCAATATGTCATGTAACTGCTCATGATAAAATCAGAAGGTACTGAAATAGGAAATAAATGAACTCTAACAGACAGATGTAGATTAATGTCTGGTCACTTATCAATATTTGTCTGGACTGTTGGCTTTTATTGATGGTGGTTTTTACAGTTGGACTGTAACCAGGGTCAGCCTTACAGGTACATGTAGTGATGTCAGGGATTCATCTACCCATAACTGAGGCTGTTAACTTAGATTCAACTATTAAAACTTAATTCATTTGCCTAAGATTTTTCAGGCTAGTTAAATTGAGGGTCAAGTCAATGAATCAAGTCAGCTCCTATTATGTGCTAAGAACTGTTCTAAATAAAGAGGATACAAAGAAATGCATACAAAAACAAACCCCATCCCCTTTCTTTTTTTTTTTTTAAACCCATACCTTCTTTCTTAGAATCAATACTGCTTATTGGTTCCAAAGCTGAAGAGTGGTAAGGGCTAAGTAATGGGGGTTAAGTGACTTGCCCAGGATCACACAGCTAGAAGAATCTGAGGTTAAATTTGAATTAACCAGGATCTCCCATCTGGCTCTCAATCCACTGAGCCATTTAGCTCCTTTCCTATTCCCTTCTATCAAGGGGCTTATAATCTAATAAGAGAGACAATATGCAAACAACTACTTAGGTATATGTAAAAACAAGATATATGCAGGCTAAACTGGAAATAATCCCAAAGGGAAGACACTAGCATTAAGAGGATTAGGAAAGCTTCTTGCAGTAGGTGAGGTTTTCACTGAAACATGAAGGTAGCAGGTGAGGGTAGTGGTAGGAGTAGTGATGGTGGTAGCACTTGAAGCTGTTGGTGATTATTTATACCATAGTATCAATTGGCTGATCAGATTATTCAGGAGCAGATTTTGATAAAGGGAAGTGAAGATGCCATGAAGGTACTTATTGTGCACTGAGAGAATGTAGAGGAAGAATTATCAAATTATTATCAAATTATCAAAATTATCAAAGAATTATCAAAGAGCAGTGCATAAAGGAAGATAATTAGTTCAAGACTCCCCTTGCCAATTTAATAATTTTACATATTTCCTCTGTAAAACTTCTACCACTAGATAGAGATAGTTGGCAGTGCTTTACATTTGATAGTAGGAGGTGTGGCACACAGGGTGGGTTATCTGGGCAAATTACCAGTTGGTGACCACAGCTCTGAGTTTCTAGTTCAAATAAATGCAAATCTTTGGGCAAAAACTAGCATTTTTCAATTGCTCTTCAATCTCTGGGTGGAGCCTATTTGGTCTCTTATTTTCCCCCATCCTTGGCTTTCCAGTAAAATGTAGGGAAAGATAGGGATAGGGATAAGATCTGTGATTTCATTTAAGATGGGGAAGTCCTGGGTAAAGAAACACCTTTGATCAATTTAAGGCATCAGTTCTCTCTGGTTTACAGTTTTAGAGTGTTGCTTAAGGAACTGAGAGCTCAGATACCTAACTCAAGGATACACAGTCAGTATTTGTTACAGATAGGACTAAAACTCAGGTCTTCTTGGTTCCACCACCAACTTGCAATTCAATGTCATTCTGCCTCTCTTCCTTCTGTCAGAAGGCATGATTAATTTCCAAAATAATTAACAATAATTTTGGCTCATATTCTTTCCTGAACATGTTGTTCTCTTTCCCATTCTTAGCAAACCCCAGAAAGACAATTCAATCGTATAAAGATTAAAGTGAATTTCATGAAGTGAACTCAAAGATAAAAGGTGTGGATAGGGTTAGAAGTTTGAAGCAGTGTGGGGTACTCTTTGCTCTATTTTAAAGTTGCATTTCCCCTCTTCTGTTCTCTACCTCTTGCTATTGCCACTGAGTGTGGTGACTTTCTTTTAAAACTTCTCACTCATAAAGAGACTTTAGAACGACATCAGTTAGTCAATGAACACTTTCCGGTAGTGGGTGAAGTGCCTTAAAATTAAATTTTCTGAGGCCATCTCAGCCTTGCATTTCCCATTTCTTTCTGGCCTTTGAATGATCCAGGGAATTTCAGGAGAAACTCCAAGCTACTCCATCCAAATGGTATTCTGGGGGAAGTTTGGGAGCACAGAGGATAGAAATCTAGGTCATGAGTCTGGAGGATCTGGGTTCAAATCTAGCCTGAGGAAATTCTTCACTGTGTGACCCTAGGGAAGTCACTTATCCCTAATTGCCTAGTCTTTGCCATTCTTCTGACTTAGACTTAATACTAAAAATGTAAGGATTATTTTTTTAAAAAAAGGTTATACCAGCAAGGGTCAGGACAGGTCCATACACCAGAGTATATGATTATGAATGCTTATCTAGGTCATTATAGGCTCAGAACTTAGATTTGGAGTGTGGGCTATCAGGATGACAATTTGAATTCTTTGTCCACATTCTAGTATAGTCATCTTTATATAATAGCCAGGACAGGTTAAGATACACTCAGGTCTCTAGGCTCCAAGAATCCACCCATGTTTTCTAATTTCCTGGAGGCAATATGCAACAGGTGTAGTAAAAAGAACTCTTGATTGAGACTCACAGGATTGACCCCAAGTCATTTGATACTTTGCTGTTTGCTATTTGTGTGACCTTAGACAAATCACTTTACTTGTTCTGATTTTTGTTTTCTCATTTTTTAAAACAGTCAGATGAGAGATTCTCTAAAGTCTCTTCCAGCTCTAAAGTCTATAAGAAGTATTCCTTTATGGCTAGAAAATTATTAGAAGTGGCTCCTAGGGAACAAAGAGATTGGTTATTACTGTTTGTTCTTTTCCATTAGTTTCCTAGGTCATAGAATCATAAATTTGAAGCAGGAAGGAACTTTGAGGTCATTTATTCTCGCCCTTTATTTTAAAGATGAGAAAATGGAGGTTCAGAGAACTTATTTGAACCTAGGTTCTCTGGAAAATGAACTATTTATGTTGTACTGTGATTCCTTCTGTTGATTTTGGAAAGGGTGTGACCATCAAGGGTCTCATGGCTCTACTCAATATTATTGTGATTTCTCAGCTTAAGAAACAATTCCTCTCTGGCCACCATTTCCCTTAACATGTTGCTTTCCCTCATTAAAATACAAGCTTCTTGTGGGTATATGCACTATCTTACTTTTGTGTTGGTATACCGAGGACCCAGCACCATTCCTGATACATACGCAAAGTAGTTGTTTCTGAGGTAGCTAAATGGCTTAGTCACTGGGTCTGGCATCAGGAAGATCTGAATTAAAACATGACCTAGGACACTTACTAGCTGTGTGACCTTGGACAAGTCACTTAACATGTGTTTGCCTTAATCCACTGGAAAAAGAAATAGCAAACCATTCCAGTATCTTTGCCAAGAAAACCCCATGGATGCTTTGGTTTATCGGCTTGCAAAGAGTTGGACATAACTGAATAACACTTTGCTTCTACTAACTTTGGGGATTTGTATATAAGTGGACAAAGAGCCTCCTGAGCTAAGCCTGGGTCAAATAGGGATATTGAAGTCACCAAACTATTGACTGTTTCCAGAAATACTTTTAGGAACACAAGCGTGTGGGGAAAATACTTTTGCAAAAGTAAAGAGGAATTCTCATAATCCCAAGAGATAATTGTGATGTAAGAAAAAGGGGTGCTCTCTTCTTAGAGGTGCTGAGTGGACTAGTTTCTCCTTTTGGATAATTAGAATTGTCACTTCTCTAATTGCCCCAATTCCAGCAATATAAGTTTGTCCTGTCAAGATGAAGACTGAGGAGATAGATAGTAAAAGAATATTTATCCTTTGGTTCTTGACTTTTCTGAAATACGAGACAACTTATTGCTGAAAAATAATAAAGTCATTTCAAGTGTACTTCTCTCAAAAACTTAGTACTTCTTCAGAGATCTAGTGATCAGTAATGATGTCATTTAGAACAAGAGTACAATTTTTCTTTTCCCAGGAAGGGAAAATTATCTGCTTCAATTGGAATCACATTTGCAGAATTACCATGGTGTATTTTCTATTCAGCGAGTTAGCCACAATAAAAGAAGACCAGGGTGCAAAGCCCATTCTTGCATTCTAGGTGGCCTGCCTCCCTATATTTTCTAGAAATAAGATGCAAAGATGCAATGATGCTTCTTTCCCTCAGGGTTAAGTCAACCTAAAACTCTGTCGACAGATTCTCATGGATAAGATTGCCAACTACATGTCAGAGAGAATCAGGAAGAAAGATATGTTCACAGCCTCTGTTGATAGCAGGAAACCAGTTGAAGAGATAGACATACTTCCCATTTCTTCCAAATAAAATAAAAACCATCAGAAATCTTCCCAGGGGAAGGGATAGAACTCTATTAAGGTAAAAATACTAACAATAACAACAATAACAAAAGCTAGAATTAATATGAGTATTAAAAGAGCAAAGTTCTTTATGAACATTGACTCATTTTATCCTCACAACAATACTGGGAATTAGGCTTTATTATTATCTCCATTTTATGGATTAGGAAACTGAGGCAGGCAGACGATTAAGTGATTTGTCCAGAATAACACAGCTATGTATCTGAGGTTGGATTTGAACTAAGCTTTTACTGATTTTAGGTCCAGTGCTCTATCCATTGTCACCTACCTGTTATAGGTATAATGTAAAAATACTTTGAAACTTAAAAACAGACAAACAAAAGCTATTACAACCAATATATTGGAGAATATAGTTTTTTAAATTAAAAAATTAGTTTTTAAGAAGATAATCATAAAAGTTCGTATGATATCACTTTGTACTGGAAGCCTTCCTTGATTCACCTAGTTATAAATAAGCTTAAGCTCCCCAAAGTATATTGTATTAATTGTATATGTATACATGTGTATCACCTTCAGCTCCTTGAGGGCCAGGTGTATTTTTAATTTTGTTCTTATATCTACTAGGGCTTAGCACAATGTCTTCCATATACATGTGCTTGATAGATGCTAGTTGAATTGAATTGGATTTTGCATGGGACTTTGCTTCCCCATCAGTGAAATGTCATTGGTTCTCTTCATGAATAGAGGAAACAAATTTCAGAGTTCATCAGTTTGATTCTATTCATTTGCAATTCCGAAATTCACATGGGGAAATAATTAAGAGTTTTTTTCTTAAAAGGCATCCTCTGAAAGATTATGAACTGATGAAGAACAAGTCCTAGGGTCAAGCTTAAAAGGTTCAAGGGAAGGAGGAAGAGAATATACACTAAAATTCAAATCCAGACATGGCTCCTTAGAAACACAGAATCTCAGAGTGGGAAAGGAACAATATGGCTATGTAATTCAATTCTCTTTATAAGATTTCTGAGGATGGATCCTCCAAATTCTACTTGAAAACCAATAATCTACTGAAGTTGACTTTCTCATTTCTGGATAGCTCTACCTCTTAGGAAGTTTTATAACTAAAAATATAAAATTATCATGACTTTCCACTTAAATACTACAGGGAATTTGGGGATCTTAGCATGAGGGGAAAAAAAAAGACTTGCCTTCAAGGAACTTTCTATTGCTTGGTGTATAACACTGTATCTGGATGCAAGTAATCTGAATTAGAATATAGACACTGCCATTTACTGTGTGACTTGGCAAACTAATTATCCTCTCTAGGGCTCAGTTTCTTCATCTGTAAAATGCCTGGGTTTGGTCTAGGTAACATTAAAGGTCCTTTCCAATTTTATATCTCTAATCCTCTGGTAGAGAGTCATATGTCATCACATCATATCTCAATACAGTTTTAGTAATTACAAATTTTCCATATCAGAGAATGATTTCAGTTAAATTTGTTTCTATTCATCTAGTTCTGGGTGGAATTGAGTGGCAAATAAGGAAGCATATGGCAACTTGTTCTGTACCATGTGTGGCCTGAGCACCCTTCTGATGATCTTCCATTGTAAACCTCAACTTGAGATGAAGACTAAGTGTACTCCTTGTCTCTGTGGCAGGCTAACCACATGATTTTTTTTTGAAATTTTATTTTTCAATTAATATGTATTTTATTTCTTTCCAATCACCCCCAAATTAAAAGTCCCCACACAAAAATCTTGTAACAAATTTGCACAGTGTGGAGAAAATTTGTTAGCTGAGACAAAAAATAAAAACCATGTCTCCAAGCCAAAAAGAAATGGGTTTCTTAAGAGAGGGCCAGTCTCACAATAAAGCCAGACTCTAGTTAGTGACCAAAGAAAACTAGTCTTGAGAGTGGACCCCTTATATAGCCAATTTTAGCTAGAGATAACAGTAGTGATGTCCGAAATACAATGATATGTGACATATGATTTGTCCTGTGTAACTTGGTCTATGACATCTTGACACACGTCCTTTGACCCAAAACCTTTGGCTGAGTGTCATGTGTCCAGGGTATTTAGCCCAGGATCATGCTTGCAGGGTGTGCATCAGCCCCGTATACTTGAGAATATAGCCCAGTCTCATTTTAGCCCTAGGTCAAAAGGACATTAGCCCTATGCATTAACCCAGGGTATAGCCTAGATCAGAAAGACACAGAACTGCACAGAGAAGATGTGATAAATATCCAGGCTTGTTGTCCTAATGTGAATAAGGTCAGAAGTTTAAAGCATGAAGGGGCTATGTCAGAACAGAATAGATATAAAATATTACAGAATTATAGAATATATAAAATCTTACAGAATCATGGGAGACAGATATGAGATTTTGCATTCAGAATAGTCAAGCAAAACAAATTCTCATATTTTCTATGTCCAAAAATATTTATCTCATGTTTCATTCTGCATCTTAAATCCATCATTTCTTTGTTAGGAGGTAGGCATGGATGCTAGTTGTCAAGCAAACCGTATTACCTTGCCTCTGCTCACTTGGAGAAATGTAAGGTGGTATAATAGAAGGACATTTACTAGCTTTATCACCCTGGGCAAGTGACCTAACTTCTTTAAATCTCAGTTTCCTCATCTGTAAAATTCAGATAATAATAGTACATATTTATATAGTTTATTTTGAAGATCAAATAAAATATCATATGTATAATGTTTCATAAAATCTTAAAGCACTATAAAATTGTTAGCTATCATTATCAGCTATTGTTACTATTATTATTTGAGTTGGTCTGAGCCATTTTTGCTATCTGTGTGATCTTGGGCAAGTTATTTCACTTGTTTATCCCTTACTTTCCTCATCTGTAAAATGAGAGGGTTGGACTGGATGACCTCTAAGGTTCTCTGTAGCTCTAAAACTATAATCTTGTGAATACATTTCAAAGGCGGTAAGGACTTGGAATTTATTTTTATGTTTTTATTCTTAAAATAGAAAAGCTTTCCTGACCAGTGTCAAAATTGAGTAATCATAAAAAATTCCTGTGCTTCTGACAACCTGGGTGTCTTGTCTTATATTCAGCTTTCAGTAATTAATTGATTTATCATAAACTAAACAATCAATAATCACATGTACTGTTTTTTCTTATTAGAATTTTGAGGTGGAACCTGGAATGCTTTTCTTAACCTTCTGCCTTCTTTATCAAGTATATTTAAAAACATCATAGATTTCTTTCTAAAACTGATGCAACAGTCTTCAACCCCGAGGAGATGGAGAGAAAAAGATCTCCTACTTGGTGGAAACCATGGTCCGATCAATATTCACTTGATTCTTTGAATTGTCCATATTTAAAAGACATTTTGGTCAGGTTGGCTTATTGATAGATGTGAAAACTTTATACTTTCTGTTCTTAGAATTGTTTAGATCCATTACAAATCTTCATTGCCACCACAAAGTATGCAAATTAGTATTTTGATGTACGTTTTACTCTCTCTTCTAGGTTTTATGCTCCTAGCATAAATTTCTTATAGCATCTATTTATTTCTTTTAGCATCTATTTCTGTAATACTATTCCCTAGCAGGCACAGCATCCCATGTTCTAAGTTACTCTATATCTCTTCTTGTGGATCACAATGTGATTTAGATACCCTGAATGGAGAATATTCACATACACTGATTGCTGCATTTTCCCTGATGGGTATATCCTTATTTTCCTATATACATCTACTAAAATTATTCTTTCTTTCAATCTCAGGTCACATAAAACCCAAAGATCCTCTACAAATACTAAGCTTTTTTCCCTCACTCCATGGATTCCAACTCCTAAGTCAGTCTCTCAGACTCCATTGGACCAATCCCAGTCCTAAGATTATATTTTGCCATCCCTTAATACTATTGGAACACTGCAACTACCTACATCCCCTTGTAGTACTAGGTTATATATGTATTTTTTTCCTTTTTCTATTCTAGGACATCATTCGAAGCTTGAAAATAGCACAGTATATGTGTATATATGTATGTATATATAGATTTCTTCTAACTCAGTGTCCACAATAAAATATATATTTGCACATGTGCATATATATAAATATATATTTCACATATATTTATATCAGTGTGGTACAGCCATATATTTAATATACATTATACATGTATAATATAATATACATATTATATATGTATATGCATGTATTTAATTATTTCAGTGTGATACAGAGAATTAGCCTCTAAGATGGATTCAAGCCTCATTTCTGATACAAACCAGCTATGTGCCTTGGGAAGTCACTGAATTTTTCAGTGTTCTAGGCAACTCCATAAGATAAGTTGCAAAAAATGTGCTGAGTTGTAGAGAAAGTTTCTCTATTTGGAGTTTTTATGCTGATGAAATCAAGGATTCAGTTTTTATTCCTTAGCCTTATTTATATATCTTTTTCTATATGTGAAATTTAAAACCTTTTTATTCAAGTTTCAACTGAGCTATAGGCAGCATTTTAGAGATAAGAACAAACATTTATTGTGTCTATAATGTGTCAAGCCCTATGTTAGTGCTCAAACTACTATTAATTGAATAAAACAGAGGTGGTATTAACATTTTTCACAATTATATGCAAAAACAATTTCTGACATTCATTAAAAAAATTCTGAGTTCCACATTCCCTTCCTCCTTCCCTCCCTTACCCCCTCCTTGAGAAGGCAAGCCATTTGCTATAGATTATACATGTGCAGTAATGCAAAACATATTTCCTTAATAGTCATGCTGCAAGAGAAAACAGACCAAAAAAACCCCAAAACAAACAACCTCAATCCCAACAACAAGAAAACGTTTTAAAAATATGCTTCAATCTGCATTGAAGCTACATCTATTTTTTTTTTATTGGAAGTGAAGAGCATTTTTCACCATTGAATTATCTTAGGTCATTGTATTACTCAGACTAACTAAGTCATTCACAGTTGATCATCATACAATATTGCTGTTACTACATATAATGTTCTCCTCACTTCACTTTTCATCAGTCCATATAAGACTTTTAAGGTTTTTCTGACACCATCCTGCTCATTATTTCTTATAACACAATAGTAATCCATCACAATCCTTTACCACAACTTGATCAGCCATTCCACAACTGATGGGCTTCCTCTAAATTTCCAATTCTTTGTCACCACAAATTGTATTTAATTTGTAGCAATTGTGACAATTCTAATGGCTATAAACAATTTTGTACATATATAAGTTCTTTCCCCTTTTAAAAATCTATTTGGGATACAGATCTAGTAGTGGTATTGTTGTGTCAAAAGGTATGCACGGTTTTTATAACCCTTTGGGCAAAGTTCCAAATTGTTCTCTAGAATGGTTGGATCAGTTCACAACTCTACCAACAGTGCATCAGTGTCCTAATTTTTTCACATAATTTCTAACATTTGTCATTCCTTTGCTGTCATATTAGCCAATCTGATAAGTATGAGGTGGTACCTTGGAATTGTTTTAATTTGCATTTCTCTATGCAAGGGTTTAGAGCATTTTTTCATATGACCGTAAGTAGATTTGATTTCCTTTTTTGAAAACCACCTTTTCATATCCTTTGACCATTTGTTACCTGGGGAATGATTCATATTCTTATAAATTTGACTCAGTTCTCTATCTGTTTAAGTAATGAGACCTTTATTAGAGAAATTTGCTTTAAAATTTTTCCCTCAGTTTCTTGCTTTCCTTCGAATCTTGACCACATTGGTTTTGTTTGTGCAAAAATCTTTTAGTTTGATTTAATCAAAATTATCCCTTTTATATCTTATAATGCTCTTTTATTTGTTCACAAATTATTCAATTATCTATTAATCTAACAAGTAAAATAATCTCTGCTCTCTAAATTTACTCATGATATCACCCTTTATGCCTAATTTTTGAACCCATTTTGACCTTTTGTTGTTATATGGTTTGGGTTGTTGGTCTATTCCTAGTTTCAGCCAAGCTGATTTTTAGTTTTCCCAGCAGATTTTGTCAAATAGTGAGTTCTTGTTGTAATGATGGGGAGTAGGAAAGAGACCTGTTGGGGGTGAATGGAATGTTGAGGATCGATAGTTGCATGAGGGAAGAATGACAGTTGGGAACTGAACAAGAATCTCTGGGAAATTCTCCTGAGGAGCAGGGTCTTTAGAGTTGAGACAGAGAATGGAAGGAGGAGCTATTTCTCTGGGCCATTCTCAGCAGATTTTTGTCAAATAATGAGTTCTTGTCCTAAAATCTTGAATCTACGCATTAGATACTAGGTTACTACTATGTATTATGCACCTAATCTGATCCATCACTTTATTTCTTAACCAGATGCAGATTGATGATTACTGAAATGATGATTACTGCTGTGTAACACAGTTTGAGATCTGGTGCTGCTAGGTCATCTTCCTTTACATTTTAAAACTGATTTTCTTGATATTCTTGTCTTGACCTTTTATTCTTCCAGATGAATTTTGTTATAACTTTTATGATTAAGTAAATTAATTTAGACAAAAATTGTCATTTTTATTATATTGACTTGACTTAACTTTGAGCAATTGATATTTCTCCAATATCCCACACTTATTTGTGTGAAAAGCGCTTTGTAATTGTGTTCATATGATTCTTGGATTTGCCTTGGCAGGTAGACTCCCACATGTTTTAAATTTTTGGAAGTTATTTCAAATGGAATTTCTCTTACACAGAATATGTTATTAGGATATATATTCAAAGAATTTTGTTTTTATAAATATTTATTGAATACCAAGTCATAAGGAAAATTATTTATTAAACTAAAATTCAATTAAGCAGTTTTAATAAATGAATATAAACTTTATTTTAAAATAAAAACTTAGAATGAGGCACAAAATTCCATTTTTTGAGACATTAATTGGACTGTGCCTGGGCACATGGCACTCCCTGTACATAGGACAATTGTTGGACTTGGCATTAGGAGGTCTGGGTTTCTATTTAGGATTTGAAATGTATTAGTTGAGGGAGTACTGGTGAAAGTTTTAAACTTTTATTAACTTCAGTTTCTTCATATGTAAAATGGTCACAATAAATGTGGCCCAATTACTTTACCCAGGTTGTTGTGAAAAAAAAAAAACAACACTTTGTAAAACTCACCGGGCTATAGAAATATAAGTTATTATTGTATGTAAAATGGTCACAATAAAACCTGTGCTACCTACCTCACTCAGGTTGTTGTGATGAAAGTGATTTGTACAACTCACAGGGCTATAGAAATATAAATTATTATCCTGAGATTTTGTTTTGAAGTTATGTGTGCCTGAGGCAACTTTCTCTAGTATAAAATTATATATCAGGGTACCCTTTCACCTGGACAGGTCTAGAAACACAAGAAATTCTAATGCTTTAACTTTTGTCGCATCCTTGTTCCATTTAGAGGTAACTCCAATTATTAGAGATAATTGACAAGTCTAGAGAGGGATCTCTGTGGGGAGGGGGGGTTGAGGAGGGAAGTGGGATTCAGAGTCATAACTAGGTATTCTGGTAGCCAAGGCAAATTCATTTTTGGGAAATGGATTTCAGGACACAAAACCTCATCAAGGAAAAGGCCACAGGACATTGCCCTGGGGCAGGGAGAAGAGAGTGAGAGAAGGAGAGAGGAAGGGAAAGACAGGCAGACAGAGGAAGAGGGGGAGAGAGAGAAACAGAGACAAGGACAGAGACATAGACAGAGATAGAGAGAGGAAAAGGGAGAGAGAGAGGAAGAGTGAGAGAGAGAAAGAGAGAGAGGGGAAGAGGGAGACAGAGACAGAAAGGAAGGGGGAAAGAGACAGAGAGGAAGGGGGAAAGAGAGAGAGAGGAAGTAGAGAGAGAGAGAGACAGAAGAAGAGGGAGAGACAGACAGAGGAAGAGGGGGGAGACAGAGACACAGAGAGGAAATGGGAGAGAGGGAGAGAGGAAAGGGGAAAGAGAGGAAGGGGGAGAGAGAGAGAGAGAGAGAAGAGAGAGAGAGAGAGAGAGAGAGAGAGAGAAAGAGAGAGAGAGAGAGAGAGAGAGAGAGAGAGAGAGAGAGAGAAAGAGAGAGAGAGAGAGAGAGAGAGAGAGAGAGAGAGAGAGAGAGAGAGAGAAAGAGAGAGAGAGAGAGAGAGAGAGAGAGAGAGAGAGAGAGAGAGAGAGAGAGAGAGAGAGAGAGAGAGAGAGAGAAACACCTGCGCTAGAGCCCTTTCTGTGAACGGAAGAAATAACATCAAAGATATGTCATCAGTCCCAGTCAGGTACAGTTATCCTATGAGAAAGGATCTTATACCAGACAATCTCATCCTCATCCACATCCCTAAGTCATGGCTGACTGTAATTTGGCAAGTGCTTGTGTAAGCAGCAGTAGTCATAGTGGAAGCATGGCAGTCCCTGAAAGAGGAGCAGCAGAGTAATAGAATTTGGTGGGTTGAGGCAAGGGAATGGGGATGATTGTGCAATAATACAACATGGGCTTTGGGGTTCTGAGACCTATCTCTGGAAGGAGACATTTCCTCACATATCTTGTTAAAAAGGACTAAGTTTATCTTAAAAAGCCAAACAGAGCAAACATTTAAACATCCGAATAGTATTTTTTAACTCAAGGTATATGCCAACCCCCAAATGCAAGTTCAAGAAAGACTGAATCAAAGAGCAGGATAAACACACACATGCATATATCCTTTCATTAAATAGTGATATGCACTCTGAATACAGTGAGAAGCTCTTCAGGTGCCAGTCCATAGGGAACTCAATTGGAAAACATCAAAGAGCCCACACAGGAATAAATTGGCTTTCAGGTGTGAGGAGCTATTCTTCTTTATCAGTACTGGTTTATGTAGGATTTATAAAAAAAGAGCAAGGAGTAGTGCATTTAGTCTTCCTTTCTGGTTTGACATTACTAAGGGCTAAATATTCACTTTAATTACTATCATTATGCAGACTGTTTAGCTCCTTAGAATGCAAGGCCTAAGCAGAACAAATAATATCCATGACATTCCACCCTTTGGTGGAATTTTGGCCTTAATACACCAGATCTGAAGCCATACTTTATGCCTAAAAGAAAATGACTATGACTAGGATCTTAGTTCTAAATGTTGACACATAAAAACACCCAAGGGGAACATTATAAACAAGGAGGAAAAAAAATCCAATTATAGTCAAAACCAAAACCACTATCTCTTCAGTACTATCACTAAAGTCAATGCAGCATATCACTAAAATTCCAAATAGATTAGAAGGTCACAATGGACCTGGAGGGCAATTGTAGCACCAGGATGAGAGAAATCAAGAACTGAAAGCTGGACATCAGATTAGAAGATCTTAAATGAAGTCTCTGATTGAAAACAACTACAAAAATAATACCAGGAAATAACACTAAGGATTTGTAATCCCCTGATTGCTTGTGTCTTCAATCATATCTGCCTTCCACTTACTCTAATATTTATTTCATGTTTCTGTGGACCCCTGGCTACCACTCTTCCTTAAAGGGGATATCCCTTCTCACATTGGTAGATCACACTTCATGTTCCAAGGTTTTAAATAGATGACATGAAGCTGTCAAGGATAGCTAATGTGTTGGAAAATATAGTTGAGTTTCACAGCAATCTCGACAGGCCACAAAGTTGGGCCAAATCTAATAGATAAACTACATTAAGGATAAGTAAGAAGGATGAAAAACTCAACTCTTTGTATTGGTTTTCTTTTCAAGGATTGTGGCAGATACAATGAAATGGTTAGCAGGGAGTAGAAACTCAAAATAAGTAAGGCAACATCTAGTTACCTTCAAAGAGTTAGAATCCATATGAACTCCATTGTCAAGTGCTAAAACAGCTAGCAAATATGAGTAATGAACTGTTCTTGGCATTCTTTAAATTATCTTAGAGAAGAGAGCGATCACAAGAATAGAAAAAGACAAATATTGTTTCATATGTCAAAAAGGGGGAAAGTATGGATTTTGTAAACTGTAAACTAGTGAGTTTGACTTGGATTTATGGCAATTTCTGAAATACATTATTAAGTGGATGATATCTAAACACTCAGAAAGAGAAGCAATGATCACTAAAAGCCAGCATGGTTTCATCAATAATAGGTCATGCCAGACTAAACTCATTTCATTTTCTGACAGGATAACTAGATGGGGATCAGGGATCAGGGGAATGCTGTAGACATTCTATTTAGATTTCAGCAAGGCATTTGACAAAGTCCCTCATACCATGCATTTGGATAAGATGGTGAGATATGGGCTAGATGGCAGCACAATTAAATCGATTTGGAACTGGTTGAATGACTAGACTTAAAGAATAGTCATTAATTGGATGATATCAACTTGGAGGAGGGTGTCTAGTTGAGTGGCCCAGGTATCTAGTCTTGGTCCTATGTATTCAGCCTTTTTATTAGTGACTCCTTGAAAGCATAGATGGAATGCTTGTCTAATTTGCAGATGATACAAAGCTTGGAGGGAAATCTAACATGTCAAAGGAATGGAGTTAGGACTGAAAAAGATCTTGACAGATTAGAATAATGGCTGAAATACATAAAAAGGATGGGCATAAAGTTCTCCATGAGTTAAAAATCAATTTCATGAATGCAGAATGGGGGAATTGTGTTTAGATAATTTCCACAAAAAGACATAGAGATTTTAGTAGATCCCAACCTCAATATGATTCCATACCATGAAATAAAAAATTCTGGTTGATGCTTTATCTCTGCTAGAAGAGATTTTGTGTCTAAAATGGAAAACATGATTGGCCTGCTCTACTTTGTCCTGGTCAGGCCCTATTTGGAATTTTGTGCTTAGTGCCAGACACTATATTTCAGGGATGACAATTCAGGAATATGTTGGAGCCATCTCAAACTAACTTATGGGAGTCATTTGTTAAATTTTCAGTGTGAACATTAAACCTTGGACATTGGCAAATGTTACAAATTAGGGTTTGATTTATTATTATAATTCTTTTAAGCATTTATTTTATTTGGTCATTTTCCAATGTTATTCATTAGAAACAAAGTTCACCTTTTTTTTCCTCCCCCCTTCCCCCACCCCTCACATTGGTGATGTGCAATTCCTCTGGATATCACATGCTTCCACAACCCAAGCCCATTTCCATGCTATTAGTTTCCATAGTAGGGTGTTCATTCCGAGTCTCTCCTTATTCATATCCCCTCTACCCCTGCAGTCAAGCTGTTCTTTCCTCCCTGTTTTTACTCCCACCATTTGTCCTCTGCTTGTGGGTAGTGATTTTTTTCACTTGGTCCCTGCAGGTTGTTCAGGGACATTGCATTGACACTAATGGAGAAGTCCATTACTTTCGATTGTACCACAGTGTATCAGTCTCTGTGTACAACGTTTTCCTGGCTCTGCTCCTTTCACTTTGCATCACTTCCTGGAGGTCTTTCCAGTCTCCATGGAATTCCTCCACTTTATTGTTCCTTTTAGCACAATAGTATTCCATCACCAACATATACCATAATTTATTCACCCATTCCCCAATTGAAGGGCATCCCCTCATTTTCCAATTTTTTTTGCCACTAAAAAGAGCACAGCTATGAATATTCTTGTACAAGTCTTTTTATTTATTGTCTCTTTGGGGTACAAACCCAGCAGTGCTATAGCTGGATCAAAGGGCAGAAAAACTATTGCCCTTTGGGCATAGTTCCAAATTGCCCTCAGGAATGGTTGGATCATTTCACAACTCTACCAGCAATGAATTAATGTCCGTACTTTGCCACATCCCCTCCAGCATTCATTACTTTCTATAGCTATCATGTTAGCCAGTCTTCTGGGTGTGATGTGATACCTCAGAGTTGTTTTGATTTGCATCTCTCTGATTATAAGAGATTTAGAACACTTTTTCATGTGCTTATTAATGGTATTGATTTCTTTGGCTGAAAACTGCCTATTCATGTCCCTTGCCCATTTATCAATTGGAGAATGGCTTGATTTTTTTGTACAATTGCTTTAGCTCTTTATAAATTTGAGTAATTAGATCTTTGTCATAGGTTTTTGTTATGAAGATTGTTTCCCAATTTGTTGCTTCCCTTCTAATTTTGGTTATATTGGTTTTGTTTGTACAAAACCTTTTTAATTTGATGTAATCAAAATTATTTACTTTACATTTTGTGACTCTATGTCTTGCTTGGTTTCAAAGTCTTTCCCTTCCCAGAGGTCTGACATGTATACTATTCTGTGTTCACCTAATTTACTTGTAGTTTCCTTCTTTATATTCAGGTCATTCACCCATTCTGAGTTTATCTTGGTGTAGGGTGTGAGGTGTTGATCCAAACGTAGTCTCTCCCACAATGTCTTCCAGTTTTCCCAGCAGTTTTTGTCAAATTTTTGTCCCAAAAGCTGGGCTCTTTGGGTTTGTCATAGACTGTCTTGCTGAGGTCATTTACCCCAAGTCTATTCCACTGGTCCTCCTTTCTGTCTCTTAGCCAGTACCAAATTGTTTTGATGACCACTGCTTTATAGTATAGTTTGAGATCTGGGACTGCAAGGCCCCCTTCCTTTGTATTTTTTTCATTATTTCCCTGGATATCGTTGATCCTTTGTCTTTCCAAATGAAATTTGTTATGTTTTTTTTCCAATTTAGTAAAATTTTTTTTTGAAGTTCAATGGGTATGGCACTAAGTAGAAAGATCAGTTTGGGTAGGATGTTCATTTTTATTACATTGGCTCATCCTACCCATGAGCAGTTAATGTTTTTCCAATTGCTCAAGTCTAGTTTTAATTGTGTGGAGAGTGTTTTGTAGTTGTGTTCATATAGTTCCTGTGTTTGTCTTGTGAAATAGATTCCTAAGTATTTTATTTTGTCTAAGGTGATTTTGAATGGGATTTCTCTTTCTAGTTCTTGCTGCTGAGCTGTGTTGGAAATATATAGGAATGCTGATGACTTATGTGGGTTTATTTTGTATCCTACAACTTTGCTAAAGTTGTTGATTATTTCGATTAGCTTTTTTGTTGATTCTCTAGGATTCTTTAAGTAGACCATCATATCATCTGCAAAGAGTGATAACTTGGTCTCCTCATTGCCTATTTTAATGTCTTCAATTTCTTTTTCTTCTCTAATTGCTACTGCTAGTGTTTCTAGTACAATGTTAAATAATAGAGGTGATAATGGGCATCCTCGTTTCACTCCTGATCTTATTGGAATGTATCTAGTTTATCCCCATTGCAGATATACTGTTTATTATTTTTAGGAATGACCCTTCTATTCCTATACTTTCTGGTGTTTTTAATAGGAATGAGTGTTGTATTTTATCAAAGGCTTTTTCTGCGTCTATTGAGATAATCATGTGGTTCTTATTGGTTTGCTTGTTGATGTGGTCAATTATGTGGATGGTTTTCCTAATATTGAACCAGCCCTGCATTCCTGGTATGAATCACATGATTCCACTTGATCATAGTGAATGACCCTCCTGATCACTTGTTGGAATCTTTTTGCTAGTATCCTATTTAGAATTTTTGCATCTATATTCATTAGGGAGATTGGTCTCTAGTTTTCTTTCTCCATTTTTGACCTGCCTGGCTTTGGAATCAGTATCATCTTTGTGTCATAAAAGGAACTTGGTGGAACTCCCTCTTTACTTATTAGGTGAAATAGTTTGTATAGTATTGGGATTAGGTGTTCTGTGAATGTTTGATAGAATTCACTTGTGAATTCATCAGGTCCTGGGGATTTTTTCTTAGGGAGTTCTTTGATGGCCTGTTGGATTTCTTTTTCTGATATGGGATTATTTAAGAATTCTATTTCTTCTTCTGTTAGTCTAGGTAGTTGATATTTTTGTAAATATTCATCCATATCACCTAGATTGGTATATTTATTGCCACATAATTGGGCAAAGTAGTTTTTAATGATTGCCTTAATTTTGTCTTCATTGGAGGTGATGTCCCCCTTTTCATCTTTGATGCTATTAATTTTCTTTTCTTCTTTCCTTTTTTAAATTAGATTGACCAGTACTTTGTCTATTTTGTTTGTTTTCTCAAAGTACCAGCTTCTAGTCTTATTTATTAGTTCAATAGTTCTATTACTTTCTATTTTATTAATTTCTCCCTTAGTTTTTAGGATCTCTAGTTTGGTTTTCTTCTGGGGGTTTTTAATTTGCTCACTTTCAAGTTTTTTGATTTGCATTTCCAATTCATTGATCTCTGCCCTCCCTAATTTGTTAATATATGCACTCAGGGATATGAATTTTCCTCTGAGTACTGCTTTGGCTGCATCCCATAAGGCTTGAAAGGATGTCTTACCATTGTCATTTTCCTCGATGAAATTATTAATTGTTTCTATGATTTCTTCTCTAACGGATTTTGGAGTATCATATTATTTAATTTCCAATTAATTTTTCATTTGGTTCTCCATGTACCCTTACTGATCATTATTTTTATTGCCTTATTATCTGAAAAGGCTGCATTAATTATTTCTGCTTTTCTGCATTTGTATGCCATGTTTCTGTGACCTAGTGTATGATCAATCTTTGTGAATGTGCCATGTGGTGCTGAGAAGAAGGTGTATTCCTTTTTGTCCCTATTTATTTTTCTCCATATGTCTATTAACTCTAATTTTTCTAAGATTTTGTTCACCTCTTTTACCTCTTTCTTATTTATTTTTTGGTTTGATTTATCTAAATTTGATAGTGGTTGGTTCAGATCTCCCACTAATATGGTTTTACTGTCTATTTCGTCCTTTAATTCTCCTAGTTTCTCCATTAGAAATTTGGGTGTTATACCATTTGGTGCATATATGTTGATTAGTGATATTTCATCATTGTCTATAGTCCCTTTTAACAAAATATATTTACCTTCCTTATCCCTTTTAATCAGATCTATTTTTCCTTTGGCTTTGTCAGATATCATGATTGCAACTCCTGCCTTCTTTCTGTCAATTGAGGCCCAAAAGGTCTTACTCCATCCTTTAATTCTGACCTTGTGAGTATCTACCTGCCTCATGTGTGTTTCTAGAAGACAACATATGGTAGGATTTTGGATTCTAATCCATTCTGCTATTCGTCTATGTTTTATGGGTGAGTTCATCCCATTCACATTCAAAGTTAAGATTGTCACTTGTGGATTCCCTGGCATTTTGATATCCTCCCCTATTTCTGACCTTTCTTCTTTATCTATAACCTTTTAAGCCAGTGATTTACTTTAGGTCAGTCCCCCTAGTCCCCTCCCTTGATATGCTTCCCTTTCTAGTCCCTCTGTTTTTGTTCCCTTCCCCTCCCCCCTCTCTTTCCCTCCCTTTTTGTGTTCCTTTCCCCCCTACCCCTCTTGGTTTTCCCTTTTCCCTTACCCTGTTGGATAAGATAGAATTCAAGATCCCAATGGATCTAGATGCTCTTCCCTCTCAGAGTTGATTTCACTGAGAGTAAGGTTTAAGTAAAAACTCTCTTCCTCTCCTTCTTATAGGAAACTTCTTCCCCTCCCCTTCCCATGTGTATCTTTGTGTGAGAAAGATTATTCTATTTAGTTTTTTTTTCTATTTCTTGGAGTATATATTAGTACCATCAATGATTCCTCCCTCCCTTTTTCTTTCTCTCCCCCCTTTTCCATATCATCTTGATGCCCCAAACTTTCCCTATGTGTGATTCTTCTTACTACTCTAATGATGCATACAATTTTTGAGAGTTACACATTACATTTCCCCCACATATTAATATATATAATTTGATATAAATGTGGACCTTATACAAGAGAGTTTGAATAAAAGAAAAAGATAACATTTCTCTCCTTTTCTCTTTCCTTCATATTTACCTTTTCAAGTTTCTCTTGCTCTTTGTGTTTGGATGTCAAACTTTCCACAGAGCTCTGGTCTTTCTTTACAAATACTTGGAAATCTTGTATTTTGTTGAATGCCCATACTTTCCCCTGGAAGTATATAGTTAGTTTTGATGGATAGCTGATTCTTGGTTGAAGACCCAGCTCTCTTGCTTTTCCGAATATCATGTTCCATGCCTTATGGTCATTTGGAGTGGAAATTGCTAGGTCCTGTGTGACCCTGATTGATCTTCCTTTATATCTAAATTGTCCTTTTTCTGGCTTCTTGTAAGATTTTTTCTTTTGCTTGGAAGCTTTGGAATTTGGGAATTACATTCCTGGGAGTTGTCTTTTGGGGATTTAGTGTAGAGGGTGTTCTGTGAACTCTTTCAATGCATATTTTGTCCCCTTATTCTAGAATCTCCGGGCAGTTTTCTTTGATGATATCATGTATTATGATATCAAGATTACTGTTTATTTCTGGATTTTCTGGTAGATCAATGATTCTCAGATTGTCTCACCTTCCTCTATTTTCCAGGTCTGTCACCTTGTCAGTGAGATATTTTATGTTATCTTCTAATTCTTTAGTCTTTTGACTTTTCTTCATTAATTCTTGCTCTTTTGCAAGATCATTGTCTTCCAGCTGCCTGATTCTGACTTTTAAAGACTGGTTTTCCTTTTCAGTTTGGTCTGACCTGTTTTTTGAGGCTTTGAGCTGTTTCTGCATTTGCATATTTTGGTCCCTCAGATTGCTGAGTCCTTTTGCATTATTACCCATTTTTCTTGCCAGAAGGCTTCCATCTTTTTGATAATTTCCAATTTAAATTCTTCAAGAGCTTGTGGTCAATTTCCATTTCTTTTGGAAGGTTTTGAAGCATTTGTTTTTGTTTCCTCTTCTATTTCCTCTGTATTTTGTATTTTCGCTCCATAAAATGTGTCCAAAGTCACCCCCCTTCTTCTTGCTTTTCTTGGTGTTGCAAGGCTGACCCTGAGCACTGTTTGCCATATCTATGGTTTTTCTTCTCCTTTCCAGTCAGAAATCTGAGTGAGGAGGGCTGGCTCTCAGTGTATGGGTCTAATGATCAATTGAGGTTTAGTCCCAGGCAAATTGTCCATTCTCTGCAGTTGCACTGTCTTCCTGGGGAAGCCCAGGGTCTGCCCTCCCTTGCCTGCCAGTGTTTCGGGTGTTACTGCTCTCAGTTCTCTCCAGCTACTTCTCCACTGCCTTACTTCCATGCTCTGAGCCTGGCACAGCACTATCTGAAAGGTACCCCAGTGCCTTTGCCCGCCTCGAGGTTCCTGTCCTTTTGGGAGGCCCTGCACTCTGGGGGGGGGGGAGGGGAGGGGTCCTGGCCTCCCTGATCTCTGAGGACTCCTGATGGGATTAGGTTCAACTGGGTTGGTCTGGATGTACCCTGAGGCAAAAGCCTCCGGTGAGACTCTGATGGAAGGACTCAGCCACGGGGTTGCTGGCTCCCCCTGTCTCTCTCCTGCTGCTTCTCTGAAGTCTGTGTTGGATGCCCTGAGCCTGGCCCAGGTTGCTTTCAAGGTGGACCCTTCAGAACAGCACCTTTGCTGGCCCTGAGGTTCCCACTGCTGCTGGGGGCTCAGCACTCTGGGTTGGGGGGGAGGGGTCCTGGGACCTTCCTTCTGCCTTCCCCTTAGACCCGAGTGTTCTAGGATTCTGGCTTTTGAGGGGCACAACTTTTTATTTGAGTCCAGAAGGAGGGTTCCCCGCCTCTGTCCTGTTGTTAAGTTTGAATTTCAGTTCCCTAGGAGCATTCAGTTTGTGATCGGTAAGGAATGGTTTTCAGAGGTCTGAACTTTTGCTTCTTCTAAGCCTCCATCTTGACTCCCCCTCTATTATTTTTTAAATGTATAAATTTAATAAAATAACCAAGAAAATGTTTATAATACAGAATAAATATAAAAATTTGTCATATGTACATTTATTCAATCCCATCCCTACAGAGCCGGTTGTTAAACATTTATCAACAAACTGATAGTAGATATAGACAAAATGGAATAAATAAATAAGAGAGAGTGACAAGGATGATTAAAAGGACTAGAGATTATGACTGGGGTTCATGATAACTGTCTTCAACTATTTTAAGGGTTGTAATGCATAACAAATATTAAATTTGTACTCCTCAGGACATAGCTAGTAACAATGGCTAGTAAAAATAGACTGTGTTCTACCTTCCACGTACACTTTCCCTTCCAGAGGCTTAATGCATCTTAGTTATAAGTCTACTAGGATCAATTAAACCAATAAATACGTCAATCGTTGCCTAGTTTCCAAGACCTATATGCCTTTTCACACTCTGATTTCTATAGTCTAATTAAAAGATTAGAATGGAATGGAACCTAAAACATTATAGCAGGAGAGGGAAAACTGAAATGTTAATAATACTGGACTGCAAAATTAATACACCTATAGCCATTGTTGACATTGGGATGACAAAGGACCTATTATGGCAGAATTAGTGCATCTTTCGACAGTTCAAGAATGTTTCATAACACTTGTTTAGGATGACACAATGACAACTCCTTTCTTTTACAGTTCTCATATATCAAATAGACAAGGAAGGCACAGGGAAAGTCTACCATTGTCTCCATCTTTATCTGTGTTCACCTTTCATTTTCTTTTTTTCCAGATTATATGTTGACACAATTTTTAATGATTACCTTCTGACATTTGGGACAAAGTATGCCCGTAGAGGAGTTTAGGGGGAATAGAAAAAGATAAGATTGGGGGTGGGAATTGTGATCCATATTTTTTCCCTCCCTCCCCAAAATAGCCTACATTTTCAAAAAGGATTAATGACATTACATCAATGACATCAGCCTCACTCTTTCTACCAGAGTTGTCAAAGTCCAGTGGCAAGACTAAAGTTAGTATGACTGGCAATGACCTGGAATGAAGTGGGTGACCTTAGTATCTTCAATCTCTGAGTAAGCTCTAAGTGTTCCATAGAACCTGCTTCAGTCACCTTCATGACTATTGGAATGAATTGTTCTCTTCTACCCATTCTGCAGGAAGAAGTATTCATGTGCTCGGGTAGACAGCCTCCTAAGTCACTGATGAGTTTGAGGTCTCTTGGTTACTCTCAACCTGGATTAACCTGTCTGTGTATGTTTCAGCTTCCTGGAGGCACAGGTGAGAGCTGAATGACAGCTACCCAAAGTAGATGAGCAGCCCTGGAAAGCAGCCTGAAAAGGGCTCAAAAAGTATTACATCAGACATGCTAGTCCTTGCACACTCCATACTTACTTTTGTAACAATGAAGAGAAGATGGAAATAAGTAAGGAATCTAGGGAACAGGAGTGTGCTTTGGCTAGACCAAAAGGGAAAATACAGGTAACTGGAGTGTAGGCCAACTAGAACTATAACAAGGATGAGGTGACTAGAATTTACTCTATCATAAAATTTAGAGGCTTTTGACATCACTTGCAGTCCTTCATTTATATAGTTATAGTTATATAGTTAATCAGGCATTCAATAAATTGAATAAAAGTGTCTAATATGGGCCAACCACTATGTTAGGTGCTAGGATTATAAATTCCAAAGTAAAATTGCTCAAAGTAGTTTATATTCTAGTAAATGAAATATACAAGATTAGTTATTTGAAATAAGAAGCTATC
The DNA here is from genome assembly GCF_027887165.1 of Monodelphis domestica. Taxonomy (NCBI): domain Eukaryota; kingdom Metazoa; phylum Chordata; class Mammalia; order Didelphimorphia; family Didelphidae; genus Monodelphis; species Monodelphis domestica. Next base: position 197,206,609 of record NC_077227.1, read on the forward strand.
AGATGGCAGGTTAGGGTGAAATACTCATCTTCCTTTTCCCTTTCCCCTTTTACATGTTATGTTTTTCTATTCTTCTACTCCTCTATGGGCATACTTTGTCCCATTTCTCTTGAGCATCATTTGTGGTATTTATCCGTGTTACAAAAATTCCAAGTTTCAACTCTGATGCTAGCCTATAGAGAATTTCTTTGGTAATTGTAATTGTGAATATTGAAAATGTAATTGTGGTAATTCATTGCCACATTTTTTGTACTCACTAATGAAACTAGGAGGTGTTGTTTTTTATTTTTTTTTTTTAGTTTCTGGCTATGGAGCAATGTGGTGTCTTGGAGAGAGTGCTTGCCTTGGAGTCCAAAGACATGTATTCAAGTTCTGTATTTTATGAACCAGCTCTGTAACTTTGTGTAAGTAAATCTCTTTGGACCCCAGTTTCTTCATCTGTAAAATGAAGATATTTACCATCTCAGCCTACTTCATAAGTGCAGTGAGACACACATGAGATGATATAGATGAAAGTGCCTTGATTCATAAAGCATTATTTATGTGTGAGGTACAAAAATGGGGTTTTAATGGTTTTAATGTAAACTCCATCAGAAAAAGTGATTGTTTCAATCTTTGTATTTATACCCCTGGCTTCTAGCATAGAGTTCAGCACATAATATAAGCTAAATAAATGCATGCTTGTTTATTGATTGACCCTGTCAATATCTACTGGAATCTTGGACTCATTCTGTTAGTATCTACTAGCATCTTGGACTTATCACAACCACCAGTCTGCACATATTTATACAATCAAAATACCTCTATAAATGTGAAATGAGTGCTAAAATCCATTGCCTTATGTGCCTTCCTGCTGGTATGCTGGTAGGAAGCTTTAAGAGGGCCTTTAAAGATCAGAATTCTCAGTCTATTATATCTTCTTTTTGTTGGCAGTATGATAGAGTGTGAAAAGCTAGTCCCCAGCCCTGACTTGACCACTTTCTATATTGTAAGGAAAGTGATTTGCACACCTTATAGCACTACATAAATGTCCATTATTATTGCTGTTATTTCTCATCCTTCTCATCTTTATATTAGATAGAATTCAGCTAGAAATGATCCTGGGATAAATCATTGCATAGATATTGTCCTTTTATATTTAATACTTGGTAGACTTTCAAAGATGGATAAAATGATTGTTTTCTGCAATTGAGTGAAAGTGTTGGGATTATAAATTTATCATTCTGGCTATCAGAGAAATCAGTATTCTTGGTTCTAGGTTTTATTGGTTTCATTATGGCAACTGATTTACTTGCATTAACTTCTTTAAGAAATGATGATATTCATCAAGTGTGTTGATACATGCCTATAATCTTTGCTACTAGGGGAGGCTGTGGCTAGTGAATCAATTGAATTTGGGAATTTTAAGATATAATGGGATAAAATTAATTGAGTTTCAGTGCTGCTTGGCAACAGCCTTCAGAGTTGGGGGGTGGAGATTTATCAGGCTGTCTAGATGAGAGGAAGTTTCACTAGGATTTCTAGAAGGGACAAACCAGCCCACGTTTGAAATTGACTGGGTCAAAGCATGTACTTCCAGTCTAGATGAAAGGAGAGTAGGGAACAGAAAGAAGGAAATGAAAGGAAGGGAAAGAAAGGGAAAGAAAAGGAAAGCTTAGAAGAAGTGAAAATGTTTATCTTCTGTGCGTCATTTTCCCTCCATCAGTAACTTACTTAAGTAGGTCAACTTAGAGTTATTTTCATTTATACCATGTTTTTCTCATGTATCTTCTAGTTTTATATTTAATTTGATCTTAATTCTAATAAATTTGATCATCCAGCACTACTCTTCCTATATAATAAAATATAGTCAATTTCATGCTTTTTGATGGTGTTTAGGGCTTGCCATATCCAATGACTCCCAGTTTTTTCAAACTCTTACCTTCTATTTTGGAATCAATACTATGTATTGGTTCCAAGGCAGAAGAGCAATAAGGGTTAGGCAATAGGGGTTAAGTGACTTTCCTAGGTTCACACAGTTAGAAAGTATCTAAGGTCAGACTTGAACCCAGGACCTCCCATCTCTAGGCCTGGCTTTCAATTGAATGCCCCCTTCAATTTTTTTAAAGATATTAATGATATATAGGCATGGGGTTGTACAGTTCATAAATCTTTTATTTTTTTTTTCATTTTTTGCTCTTCAATTATATTTTTCAACATATATTTCACTCTTACCCATGCCCATTTTGTATTGAATTATTTTCTCTTTCCCATTGTAAAAAATAGACTTGAATACAGGACTACAATCCCCACAATTCCTTGCTCCACTTCCGCAAAATGCTTTGTAATCTCACCTGGGCTGAGATCGAGAAGGTATTTAACCTGGTGGCAAAGGTTTTTGGGTCTCTTTTTGGACTTCCGTTTTGGAGCAGATGTGGCTCTTTCCATATTGTAGGTGAGGTCTTGTCTAGGCCTCTGGCCTAGGCATGTTTTCCTTATCCTGTATTTTCTTTAATCCTTAATCCTTAATAAACCTCTAAAAAATATAATACTCCTTGCAGAGAGAAACTAATTTCTACCTGCCTCAGTCTCCCCTAAATTTTAATCTTTACAGTTGGCGACCTAATGGGAAAAAAAACTCTCAATCTTCTGATTTCTTTTCTTATCTTTAGTTCAACTTTTAATATCTAGTACCTAGAAAATTTTTTGTTTTTCTGAGCCACATCTCTCTGGCCAAGGTTTTTTTACCCTCACAAAGCTGCTATAGGCTCTGGACCTGTTGCGTTTGCCACCCACCCCACCTGGCTCAGCCCCATTGCTTCCTGCCTGCAGCATGCAGCCCTGGTTGTCCTCACCTGGTACCTAGTCCTGGCCTTGCCCACCCTGGTAGCAGCTCCAGCTCCTGCTCCTGGCCTCTCACCGGCCCTGCCTGCCTGTGTTCCTGCCTGCAGCCATCCGCTGGCCTTTCCCTGCCTGTTTCTGTGCCCCAGACCCACGAGCACAACCCCAGCCAGCTCATCACCCAGATCCTTGGAGTAGATCACTCAGGACTCATTTCTATCATCTGGTAACAGTATTGGCCATGTGGGCGAAGGGGAGAAACAAGAGGGAAAGGAGAACTGGCAATTTTCCCTTAGGCTAAGATTAGTCACGTGGACTGGGGCTGGAGGAGGTATCAGAGCAGGGGGAGAGAGAAAGGGGAGAGGAGAAGAAACAGATTTTTCAAACAGGAACTTAATAGCAATGGGCTGTTTTAAAGGATACCTTTTGACTCTTCTGGTAATTTCATTGACTTCACCTGCCTGTCAGGGAGCAGACTCAGCCCAAAGATTCAACTTTGGAGGGGCAAATGGGTGGCTCAGCGACCTGATAGCCAGACATAAAGACATGCGGTCCTGGGTTAAAATCTGGCCTCAGATACTTCCCAGCTGTGTGGCCCCGAGCAGATCACTCAGACCCTATTGCTTAGCCCTTACCACTCTGCCTTCGGACAATAGGCATCTAAATGGATAATTAAAGACAACAAACAAACAAACAAACAAACAAAAACCCCAAGGAACTTTGAAGAGACTAAAGGATTAATTTTGAGGCATTTTCAAACTCCAATGATTTATAAAAATCTCTGTATTCTATTGCATTTTTTGTTTAAGGTTTAACTTTGTGATTTTAAGTTCATATATTACTGGATTCAATATTATTATGTTACACTGAAGTTTGATTGAATTTATTTTGAATGTACTGAGTTTTAAAATTTCTGTTGCTTTTCCCCTATAACTGTGCTGAATGGATATTATTGTAATTAAGCCCATGTGAAAAAAACAAAACAAAACAGCTTTTCTATTTTGACTTTGTAAATTATCACATAGATGGACTTCAGGACTGGTTATAATTGTATAAAACCTTTGGAAAATTTAATATGCTAAACATCTCAACTGATTTTAAGGGTTTTTTAAATATGATTTTTGTAATTTTTTTAACAACCTCTGGTTATTTTTGCCTGCCCCTACCATGAGGTAAGGCCAATTGTAGCTGAAGTGAAATACATTTTATAACCCCCAACCTTCCCGCATTTCTATATATGTGAATGGAAGTTGGGTAGTTATTCTCAGGGCATTTGTACCCCTAAAAAGCCTCCAAGAAAAAGGAGCACCCCTTAATTTATACTCTTCAGTTCACTACTTTACTTGCATCAGAATGATATATAGATTTCTTGATTATGTTCTTAACCCAAGATGAGTTTTACTTTGTTTTAAAAAATATGTTTATTACCAAGGTTGAAAGATTGCTATGTTTGTAAAAACTTGTGACAAATATCCATCAATTCATAGGCTTTTAAAAAATGCCATGCATCAACTTATGTGAAATATGAAAGTGTGTTTGTTTGCTATTGTAATTAATTGGGCTATTGAGAATTTTGGGGATTTTGATAACTACATATTTGTACTACTGTATTTTTAAAAATGAAAAAATTGTTAACCTTGTTAAATTCATTTGCCTTCTACTCACAGTGATCATGGCCAGATATTAAGAGGAAATGGATCTCATTTTTGGTGAGAAAGCCTTGCATTTTATATTTTCTTAGCTGACACAGTGTCAATGATTATGAGCTACATTTTTGAATTTTAAAAGCTCTTTTATTATTATATTTTTCTTGCATGTGCGATATACTTTTTCAGTTTTTTTTTATTTTTTCTCTCCTTTTTATATTTAAAGCACATGTCACCAGCATTAAGGTTTTGATTTTTCAGTACTACAAGTTTGAAATACATTTGTCCAAGCATGCCCAATAAGCTTGTGACTATAAAAAGATGCCACTAATTATTTAAAAAATTATGGGACTTTGCTTAATGATTCTGTCTGATTCCAGGACAAGATATACACAACAGGGCCATTGCACAGAGCCAAAGAAAAGCCAATCCAGGATGGATTGATGCACTTCCAGGCCAATACAAAGGTCTTGAACCTAGTGTGAAGACTTGAGGTTATTGTGTTTAACATTGTTAGACATAGGCTTTCCTTGTGTCCACACTCACTCTGAAAATACTCACAGACAAGTATCCACAAAACTTTGGCTCATATAATCTGGTCCCCTTTTCTGCCTTTCATAGTGTGGTACCTTTCTGTAGTCCTGGCTATTGATTGGGTAAATGCATCATTGCTTAGATCATTTTGATTGGGCCCTGATTGAAGGACCTGTTGTAGATTTATTTTTCTTTTCACTTGGAATTTTTACACATAAGACTGATAGTTTATATTTTCATCCAGAAATTTTTCTTTTTTTTGGATTTTTCTGATATCTTTTTAATATCTCTTGCCAATTGATTCATATACCTCATACCTCAGCCATGCATCCCTAAGTGATCCTGTTTTTTTAATCACCCTCTTAACAGGGGGAATGTAAAAATATCATTATTTAAATTGTAAAGTTTAAATTCCTTTTGAGAAGAATTTTAGGTAAAGAAGATGCTACTTCTCTGAATTCAGAACCAAACTGTTGGAGAAGCCACCATGAAGAAGCCTCCAGACCACAAGCTGCACAAAAATGAACCTTGGGTGTAGTTGATTGAACATTTATTTGTATGTATACTTTCATGCCAAAGGGGACTGCCCCCTAACTGGCTTTTTGTCAATGCGTTCAGCAATTATTGGTTTTATTCTTTTTTTTTCTTTCTCTTATCCTCAAATTATTGTAATGTTTAAGTTGATTATGTTCTCATGATCCTTTTTGGGGAAACTTTGCTCCCCAACAACGATAAAAAGGGGGAATGTAAAAATAGACTCAAATACAGGACTACAATCCCACAATTCCTTGCTCCACTTCCCCAAAATGCTTTGTAATCTCACCTGGGCTGAGATCGAGAAGGTATTTAACCTGGTGGCAAAGGTTTTTGGGTCTCTTTTTGGACTTCCGTTTTGGAGCAGATGTGGCTCTTTCCATATTGTAGGTGAGGTCTTGTCTAGGCCTCTGGCCTAGGCATGTTTTCCTTATCCTGTATTTTCTTTAATCCTTAATCCTTAATAAACCTCTAAAAAATATAATACTCCTTGCAGAGAGAAACTAATTTCTACCTGCCTCAGTCTCCCCTAAATTTTAATCTTTACACCATATATATTTATATACATATATTATATATTGTGTATTATGCATGTAGGTAAAGATATATGTATATATATATATGTATATTTATAAAAATCTAATTTAGGAAATATTCTTGAGTCATTTATAGAATTTCTATACTTCCTCACCCTTTGCATCACATGTCGGTACTTGAACTGAAATTATTTTCATGGTGATCTTTACATATAAAAATACAGCAATATGAGAAAACCAAGTATCCAATTAAAAATAATTTGGGTGATTTCTTTTGTTTTTTTTTGCCTTAGGATACTAACTCCTTTATATTTGACTCTCTAAGGAGAACTTGTGATCCATTCTTTTATTTAGTTGTACTTTCCTCTTGTCTTCTAGTTACACTTCTAACAAGAATGTGAAGATTGATAATATTCACTCCTCCTCCTTCTCTTCTTCCTCCTCCTCCTTCTACTGCTGCTGCTAATTATTATCATCATCCATGTAAAGGGACTTTAAAAATGTTATATAAAAATGAAACCAGAAAACTAAAGGTGAAAGCCCAATTCTATCACCCTCTCACTGTGTTGTCATTTCAAGGCATTTCTTATTCCTGTGTCATAATAATATCTGACATTTACTTAATACAAATGTTTGGAAAATATTTTTTGATCTGTTATCTCATTTAGTCTTCACACCAACTACATGAGGTAAGTATTATTCCCATTTTTTAGATGAAAAAACTGAGGTTTAGGGAGGTTGACTTTCCTATCATCACATCAGCTACTAAGTGACAGAAGAAGGATTCAACCTTGGGTTTCTCCTGATTCCAAATCAATCAATCAATAAATATTTATTAAGTGCCTATTATGTTCCAGACACTGTGCCAAATGCTTGGGATGTAAACAGAGGCAAAAGACACTCTTAACCTCAATGAGTTTGCAATCTAGAGGGGGAGAAAATGTATAAACAAATATATAAAAACAAGCAATATTTGGGATAAATAGGAAATAATTAATGGAGAGAAAGTACTAAAATTCTGAGGGTTCATTACACAAAGCTTTCTCTATATATGAAAAAGGGAGAATGCTTAAGTTAATGGTCATGAGCTAACATTTGTAAAGAATTTGTAAACCACTTAAAAGAAAGGCAGTAATGAAATCCTCTACAAAGTGATATTATTTCACATTCAATTCTTATAACAAAAGTATTCAATGGTAATAGCCCATTAACAGTCACGGTAGCCATACATTAAATCACACCAACAATTGAGTACCAACTATATTCTAGAAATGTAGAATACACAAAATTAGATATGGTTCCTGCTCAGCAGGAATACAATCTAAGCATTATAATTCAGCTGTTTTTTCCTGTCTCTGGTTCTATTGAAAACTCAGTCTAATTTTTATCCAAATCTCCAGTTATTAGAATGCTTTACACAGATTATGTTAAATTATTTCTTGTTGTATTGAGAAAATTGCAATAGACTGTAATATTGTTAAATATAGTGCAATTTTGCCAGATGACAATTTTTTTACATGCTGCTTTGATTTCTGGGAATCATAATTCAATTCAGTCTTATAAGGAGTTATTGTGTGCACACTATATGTAGAACACTGTGTGAAGTCCTATAGGAAATACAATTAATTAACCAGTCATCACATATTAATTAAATATTTACTTTATGTCAGGAAATCTACTAGATACTAGTCACATAAATATAAAGAATGAAATGAATGCTTCTTGCAAAGAGCTTACTTTCTAATGGAAAAAGTTAATAGTTCATTTCCCCAGGGTATTCATAATAGTTGGAGAATAGACAATTTATATGTAAAATTATTAGATAAAAACAGAAAATAATACAACCCAGCATATAGTCAGGTGCTAATGCAGAAATGTCTGGTAAATTCATTGAGTATTTTGGGTGGTCAGAGATGGAAAGGATCAAATTACTACTACCACTATCACTACCACTATCACTACCACTATCACCACTACTACTCCTTTAAGGCAACTAAGTGGTACAGTGGATAGACCCAAGTCTTAATCTGGCTTCAGATATTCCTTGCTGTGTGACTCTGGGCAAACCACTTAATCTTGTGTGCCTCATTTTCTTTCTCTGTAAAATGATCTGGAAAAGGAAATGGCAATACCATGCCAGTGTCTTTGCCAAGAAAATCACAAATGGGGTCACAAAGAGTCTGAACTGACTGAGTAACAAAAAGACTATTACTACTAATAAAAATAATAACAACAAGCATTTCAGATTTACAAACCATTCACTGGAACCTCACATTAACTTTGCCAAATAGGTCTTATTATTATTATCCCCATTTTACAGATAAGGAAGCTGAGATTGAAAAGTTCTTAAGTGTTTTGCTCAGAGTCACTCAGCTTTTCTATTTGAGCTAGGATTTGAATTCAGGTCTTCCTGACTTATAATCTGGTGATGTTTCCACTGAATAATTATCAGTGGAACATAATTTCTGAATTCCTTTTTAAGATACTATGATAAGACAACTTTTGACTGCAGTTATTGGGGAAGACCTTATAGACAAAGTGAGGCTTGAGATGACCTTGAAATAATGGAAAAGTTTGAAGTAGAGAAAGTTCTAGAGGTCATTTCAGGTAGAGAGAACATTTCTGTAGAAATGGGAATGAGTATAACATGAATATATACATATAGTACTTGGAATGTGTGTATACAAATGTGTATATAGTATATATATGTCATTTGTATATGTGGTTATGTGTGGGTATTAGTGGAAAATAAGATAGAACAGGGAAGTTGGGAATCAGATTTTAGAGAGCTTTGATTGACAGAAAGAGAATTTTGTAATTGAGCTACTGTAGTTCTTGTTGTTGATCAGGCATTTTCAATTGTGTCTGACTCTTTGTGACCTCATTTGAGGTTTTCTTGGTAAAAATGTTGAAGTGGTTTGCTATTTCCTTCTTCAGCTAATTTTATAGATGAGAGAACTGAAGCAAACGGGGTTAAGTGACTTTCCTAGGGGCACACAACTATTAAGTGTCCAAGGTCAGATTTGAACTAAGGAAGATGAATCTTCCTGACTCTAGGTCTGGTATCCTATCCACTGTGCCCTCTGTAGTTTCTTGTATAGGATGGTAATGTGAACAAGAATAGTATAGGAAGATTAGTGGTAATGAAGAGGAGAATTGAAAAACCTGATTTTCTAATCACCTCACAGCCTATTGGAACAATCTGCTTCATCTTTCTTATCCTTAATTTTCTCATTAGTAAAATGAGGGAGCTGGACTGGATAATCTTTAAGATCCCATCCAGATCTATACATTCATATCTAACTAATTGGAAATTAGGTGAATTAAGAGGAACTCCTGTTAGGAAGCCATAGAAATAATTCAGGCATGATAACTGTAAGGTCCTGGCCTAAGATGGTAGAAGTGGAAATAGAGAGGAAACTGGGGCTAGATATTGGGGAAATAAAAGTTTAATGTAAACTGAACTTTCTTTTACCCCATGTGGATTGCTCCTGACTATTTCAAAACAAGCTGTCTTTTTCCCCCTACCTTTGGCATGCTCCTATACTACTTCCTTCTTTCATTAGTTATTAACTATCTTTAGAATGCAAACCACGTGCTTACCTTGACCAGAAGCTTCTTTGTTGGTCATTAACCTTTACATATAGCTGTGAAATGTGGAGGGAGAAGTGCTCATGGGTCATATTGTTCAACTTCTATTGTGTATTTGTGGCTGTAAGAAGTTAGATTAAGAAGCTTTTTGGGTACCAGTTTATTCACAGGAAGTAAGACTAGCAATTAATATAGTGCCTAGTACATAATAGGCACTTAATAAAGATTTATTGATTGACACCTCTAAAAAGCTCAAATGCTCAGTGTTTTGACTCTTTTTTGAACCAAATGAAAGTATTTTATTAGTGTACATAAATTTAGAAAGGTGATGGAATAGGGTAACAGTATACAAGGGCAACACAGAAAACCTCATGTGTTACCCTTTTTTATTGATTCTTGAATTCCCATGGATTACTAGGCTCAATGTAGTAGTAATTAGGATAGTAGAAATAACTCAGTTGTTTCAATTCCAATCTCAGATATTCTGGGAACCATGAAGACCATTTAAACTCTGTTCCATTACCTTATTGGTAGACCAGGATTAGAAGAATGAATTCTAAAAGATAAACATTTAAGTATGGTTAAAAAAGTATAGGGACTTCCAGGTTAACATGGCTACAATCTAGACGCAAATTGTTTCCTCTCCCCAGCACCGAACGAAATAGACTACCTCAAAAGAGCATAAAAATCACCTTTGGAAGAATAGAGGGACTCTCCAGTACCCCACAGAAACGAAAGTACATGGGGCTTGAACATTTCCACATTATAAGGAGGAGGAAAAGCTTGCACAAAAACGTGAACTGAGCCGCCCCTCTCCCCCACACCCCCCCACCAAACCAGAGTAAGGTATCAGAGCACTCACTGGGACAGCGAGTGAGTGAGGAGCGTCTCTATCTGGGGGGGCACACCAGGGTCCTTGGGATCTAAAGACTGCAAGGAAACGACCTCTCAGGGCGGTTTCACGGGCAAATCCTGCACTGAGCAAAGGGGCGGCCGCGCTGAGAGGCTGTGCTGAGCAAAGGGGTGGCTGTGCTGAGAGACTGCGCTGAGCAAAGGGGAGGCTGTGCTTGAGAGACTACACTGAGTAAAGGGGCGACTAGGCTGAGAACAGGGACCCGCGCTTTAAGAAACCTTGGAGGCTCGGAAGAACTAGTCTGAGGCAACCTAAATTCACAGAAAACCCACCCATATCACCCAGACCCCAGACCAAAAAGGAAAGGGGAATAAAACCACCAAAGGGATGGCTCACATGGCCCAAAATCAAGCCTCCAGGAGGAAAGGGAAAAAGGTGACTATTGAAAACTTTTATGGTGGGAGTACCCAAGGAAAAGAAGAGAAAGAGGATGAAACCCAAACAAAATCAAAACATGCCTCACAAAATGGAAATTATCCACAATCTCTGGAAGAACTCAAATTGGAGCTTACCGAAAAGATGGAAACCTTCTGGAAAGAAAAATGGGAGAAAGAGATCAGCAGTCTGATAGACAAGACTTCACAATTGGAGAAAGAGCTGGAAGCATCTAATAGAAGGGCAGACAAAGCTGAAAAGCAAAACCAGTCCCTAACGACCAGAATTAAGCAACTGGAAGACAGTGAGCTTGCAAAACAGCAAGAATTAATAAAGCAAAGCCAAAAAATTAATGAATTAGAAGAAAACACAAAATATCTCACTGAAAAGGTCACAAACCTGGAAAACAGAGGAAGAAGAGTCAACATAAGAATGATTGGTCTGCCTGAAAAACCAGAGATAAACAAAAACATTGATGCAATACTACAGGAGATTATAGAAGAAAATTGCCCACATGTTCTGGAGCAAGGGGGCAAAATAGAAATCGAAAGGGTTCATAGAACACCCTCTATACTAAATCCCCAAAAGACAACCCCCAGGAATGTAATCGCTAAATTCAAGAGCTTCCAAGAAAAGGAGAAAATCCTACAAGAAGCCAAGAAGAGGAGCTTCAGATAAAGGGTGGCTCCCATAAGGATCACACAGGACTTAGCGGCTAACACACTAAGAGACCACAAAGCATGGAACACGATATTTAGAAAGGCAAGAGAGCTGGGTCTCCAACCAAGAATTAACTACCAAGCAAAACTGACTATATACTTCCAGGGGAAAGTATGGGCATTCAACAAAATAGAAGATTTCCATGAATTTGCTAAGAAAAGACCAGAACTTAGTGGAAAATTTGATATCCAATCACAGAAAGCAAGAGAAACATGAAAAGGTAAATATGAAAGAAAGGGAAAAGGAGATAAATCTTATCTTTTTCTTTAAGTCAAACTCTCTTCTATAAGGACTACATTTACATCAACTTATATATATTAATATGTGGGGAAAATGTATTGTGTAACTCTCAAAAATTGTATGCACCATAAGAGTAGTTAGAAGAATCATGCATAGGGAAAGATTGGGGCATCAAGAAGATTTGGTGAAAGAGGGGGGCAAAGAAAGGAAAAGGGAGGGGGGGAAGCATCAACAATACTAAGACTTACTTCAAGAAATAGGGGAGGGGACTAAATAGAATAATCTTTCCCATACAAAGATACACATGGGAAGGGGAGGGGAAAATCTCTCATATGAGAAGGAGAGGAAGAGAGCGTGAAGTGGTATTACTTAAACCTTTCAGTGAAATCAACTCTGAGAGGGAAGAACATCTAGATCCAGTGGGATACTGAATTCTATCTTATCCAACAGGGTAAGAAATAAAGGGAAATTAAGGAGGGGTGGGGGGAGGGAGTATAAAAAAAGGGAGGGAAGGAGAGGTGGGAGGGGAAGGGAGCATAAAAATGGAGGGGATAGAAAGGGAAGCATCTCAAGGGAGGGGACTAGGGGGACTGACCTAAAGTAAATCACTGGTTCAAAAGGATATAGCTAGGGAAGAAAGGTCAGAACTAGTGGAAGATATCAAAATGCCAAGGAATCCACAAGTGACAATCATAACTTTGAACGTGAATGGGATGAACTCACCCATAAAATGTAGACAAATAGCAGATGGATTAGAACCCCAAACCCTACCATATGTTGTCTTCAAGGAACACATATGAGGTGGGTTGATACTCACAAGGTTAGAATTAAAGGATGGAGTAAGACTTTTTGGGCCTCAACTGATAGAAAGAAGGCAGGAGTTGCAATCATGATATCTGACAAAGCCAAAGCACAAATAGACCTGATCAAAAGGGATAGGGAAGGTAAATATATTCTGTTAAAAGGGAATATAGACAATGAGGAAATATCACTAATCAACATGTATGCACCAAATGGAATAGTATCCAAATTTCTAATTTAGAAACTAGGAGAATTAAAGGAGGAAATAGACAGTAAAACCATATTAGTGGGAGACTTGAACCAACCACTATCAAATTTAGATAAATCAAACCAAAAAATAAATAAGAAAGAGGTAAAAGAGGTGAACGAAATCTTAGAAAAATTAGAGTTAATAGACATATGGAGAAAAATAAATAGGGACAAAAAGGAATACACCTTCTTTTCAGGACCACATGGCACATTCACAAAAATAGATCATACACTAGGTCACAGAAACATGGCACTCAAATGCAGAAAAGCAGAAATAATAAATGCAACCTTTTCAGATCATAAAGCAATAAAAATATTGATCAGTACGGGTACATGGAGAGCCAAATCAAAAATTAATTGGAAATTAAATAATATGATACTCCATAATTGGTGACTGATATGAACATAAAGAAGGAAACTATAAGTAAATTAGGTAAACACAGAATAGTATACATGTCAGACCTTTGGGAAGGGAAAGACTTTAAAACCAAGCAAGACATAGAAAGAGTCACAAAATGTAAAGTAAAGTAAATAATTTTGACTACATCAAATTAAAAAGCTTTTGTACAAACAAAACCAATATAACTAAAATCAGAATGAAAGCAACAAATTTGGAAGCAATCTTCATAAAAACCTCTGACAAAGGTTTAATTACTAAAATTTATACAGAGCTAAATCAATTGTACAAAAAGTCAAGCCATTCTCCAATTGATAAATGGGCAAGGGACATGAACAGGCAGTTCTCAGCCAAAGAAATCAAAACTATTAATAAGCACATGAAAAAGTGCATCTCTTATAATCAGAGATGCAAATCAAAGGAACTCTGAGGTATCACCTCACACCTAGCAGATTGGCTAACATGACAGCTATGGAAAGCAATGAATGCTGGAGGGAATGTGGCAAAGTAGGGACACTAATTCATTGCTGGTGGAGTTGTGAATTGATCCAACCATTCTGGAGGGCAATTTGGAACTATGCCCAAAGGGTGATAAAAGACTGTCTGCCCTTTGATCCAGCCATAGCACTGCTGGGTTTGTACCCCAAAGAGATAATAAGGAAAAAAAAACTTGTAGAAGAATATTCATAGCTGCACTCTTTGTGGTGGCCAAAAATTGGAAAATGAGGGGATGCCCTTCAACTGGGGAATGGCTGAACAAATTGTGGTATATGTTGGTGATGGAATACTATTGTGCTAAAAGGAATAACAAAGTGGAGGAATTCCATGGAGACTGGAACAACCTCTAGGAAGTGATGCAGAGTGAAAGGAGCAGAACCAGGAAAACATTGTACACAGAGACTGATTCATTGTGGTACAATCGAAGGTTATGGACTTCTCCATTAGTGTTAATGCAATGTCCCTGAACAATCTGAAGGTATCTAAAAAACACTATCCACAAGAAGAGGATAAACTGTGAGAGTTTTTACCAAAGAAAAACAACCGCTTGACTACAGGGGTGGAGGGGATATGACTGAGGAGAGACTCTAAATGAACACTCTAGAGCAAATACCAACAACACTGAAATGGGTTTGAGTCAAGAACACATGTGATACGCAGTGGAATCATGCGCCGGCTATGGGAGAGGTGGTGTGAGTGGTGGTGGTGGTGGTGGGGAGAAAAAGAAAATGATCTTTGTTTCCAATGAATAATGTTTGGAAATGACTAAAATAATGTTTAAAAAAGTATAGGAATAAAAAAAGATCTTACACACATTCCCAAGGGATTGATATCTAATCTTTCCTTATCTTTTCAGTGAATGAGGATGTGGCTGTGTGTATGTGTGGAAATATCTGGAAATGTGATTCCTGGAAAGATTCATAGCTAAGGTAATGAAATTCTCATCATCTAGAGAGGGTGGGGATAATGAATTAATTTCACATTATTTTTTAATTTGGTCCCTAAACTATTCTATCACTCATTTGAATTTGATCTCATAGGCACAACCCAGTAATCAGCAAGAAAGTTACTCTTCCCATGGTAGGACTCTCTGAAAGCTTTCCATGAAGTGCCAGGCTTCTGGGTTCCCTTCATGTGCAATCTTTGGAACTAGAATATGATAACTATGGCTTAGAAAGGAATCCTCACCTAAACGACTATGAACAAAAGCTGCTCTGGTTTTATTCTTGGCCTTCCATGAATTTCAGAAGCATGCTCTTGTAATGGATGTCTGGAACATGTATAGAAGTCAGGAGCTTTCTTGTTTGATACTACCTCTCCCTGTGAAGAAATTGTTCTAAACACTAGAAGAATCCTCTAAACAACAGGTTAGGACTCAGTATCTGTATCTCTGTTTTAACCACTTATGAAACTTTGATAAATCTTTGAGAAGACCTTAAAGAACAGGAGAAGATATTTATCAATGTGATTGATCAGCTAGAGGAAAATGGTCTGAAATTTTATTGACAAATGCCAGTTTTGTAGAGCCTCTGCCAAGCACATGGATCATATTGTATCACCAGCCAATATAGAGGAGATAAGAAATCTCTTCGCTTGGCCAAAGCCAAAGAATATTTGAGATAGGAAGATTTTCCTTGGATTTGGAGGCTATTATAAAAAAATTAAAAAAACTCCAAGATGTCTTTACTAAAGCATTGAATGGTTTTGCTTGAAGATATGTAATCGAAAAGATGCAGAAGCAGAAAAACAAGAAAGACAAAGTTGTTTTGAAACCATCAGGACTGAAGAACAGGCAGGCATGAAAAAAATTTTAAGACTTGAAGACTATTTCAGACATGTAGCAGTGTTGACCTCTATCTACTACTTACTCAAGCAAGCCTTTTGTCCTTCATAGGGATGCCAGATTTGAGGGTTTGGAAGCAGTGATGAGAGTAATAGTTGCATAAATACAGTTGCTTTTGCCAGCAGAAGTTTAACAAGTAGTGAGATCTTCTTTCCAATTCACAAACTGGAGTTTCTGGCTTAGAAGTGAATCATCACTGAAGAATTTAAAGACTATATGGCTGGGAACAGCTAGGTGGTTCAATGGATAGAGAGCCAGGTCTAGAGAGGGGAGGTCCTGAGTTCAAATCTATCATCAGACACTTCTTAGCTATGTGATCCTGGGCAAGTGACTACCCCTATTACCTACTCCTTGCCACTCTTCTGCCTTGGAACCAATGCATGATATTGATTCTAAGATTGAAGGTAAAGGTTTAAAAAAATTAAGACTATGCAGCTAGAGCATAATTGCAAGTGTGGAAAGCTAATTAACTAATTGGCTCAGTTGATAGAGTACTGAGCCTGTATGTGACACTAGGTAAGTAACTTTGCCTTTGTTTCTTCATCTGTAAAATGAGCTGGAGAAGGAAATGGTAAATTGATCTAGTATTTTAGCCCCAAAGAAATCCTCCAAGTGGGATTATGAAGAGTTGCACATAACTGAAACATCTGAACAACAATTATATGCAACTCTAAATATTCATAAATGAATGAGTTATTTAAGTATTATTCAAGGGTACTTCTGTTTATGATATTTTCATGTCATAGTTTTTGTTACCACCAAAATTTGTAAGCTTTCACTAGAGATTGCTGAAAAAAAAACACTTTTCTGCATATAATTATAACAAAACACTAATTCTGATAATTCACTTTTCCTAACATAATAACCATAAATAACCCATAAATTTCAGTACACAAAATAAAATTGATAATATATAAAACATTTTATCTTATTAGCAATTCCCTAGAATTCTGTGATCTTTTGTGCTAACATCTCAATGAAAAAACATTGATTGTAGGCTACATACATAATTTTCATAACACATTTTCATAATTTTGTGAAATTGTTTAGTGAAAAAGAATATGCTTTGATTTGCATCCCAACTTCAATAGTCTTTTTCTCTGGAGGTGGAGAGTATTCTTCATCTAAGTCCTTCAGAATTATCCTGGGTCATGTAATATTTACAACGAAATCCAACTATTTTCCAACCTATTTTGTCAAGAATTGGGGAAAAAGAAGGCAGATGGAGGTATCAGAGAAGTTTCAGAGAAATTGGGCCTACATACATTTCAAAAGCCTATGTGACTATGGAAAGCAGTCATTTTGAGAGCAGTGTTGAGTGCAACTAATCTGCCTAACAATACCATAGTCAAAAGAAACCACTCCTTCTGAAGGGAGGAGACAACTCTTAAAGGGCCAGACTTAAAAAACATTTTTTTTTTCCATTGCAAAAGGCTCTTCTAGATACAAGATGGGATAGAAACTATTATTTACCATGGGCTATCTAGCCTTGATTGGACATTTCTTTTATATGTTTTACAACTTATTTTTTTTGTCAAGATTCCAGATTATATTTATTTTCTGTTTACCATCTATGAATGTTTTTAATGCCTGAATATAAGTGTAAATCGCTTGATTTATTCATTCCCACATATGCTGGAGCACTATTCTTCTTAATCCAATTATACTATGCTCTAAAATAAGGAGTGCATCTAATTTATGGGAAAAAAGCAAAAGACAATGAAATGGTCATGATGATTTTAGCCATGAGGGAGGAGATGACACAACTAAAGCAAATGATTAAGCAACTTATTGAGGAGAAACAAAGTGGCAAATATGTTAACATACAATAAGACATACCTAAAAATAAAATAACTAAGCAAGGAAAAACAGATGATATTGAAGGGGGAATATCAATATTGCCACTAAGAGATCAAACAAGCCTACAACCAGACTGTGGCATAATTCATGGTTTATCATTATAGCAGCTGACCTTGAAAGTCTGAAAAAATGAATGCCTTCCTGGTTTTCAGAACCTGTGAGATGTTTGAAAGAATTTAAAAGATGAATTAGGCTTTATGATCCAAATTTCCAGGACACTGAAATTCTTCTCTTAGAATTATTTTCAAAAAGGGAAAAACAACAATTAATTGATGAAACTAGAAATAATCCAAATTTAACATCATGGCCAGAGGAATGAACAGACTTAGAGTTATCTGATAATGCAAATCTGTGTTATCTAAAAAAAACCAGAGAATATCTATTAGAGGCAATGAAAAGTTCTTCAAAAAGACCATATACTTGGGGACAATTTGAGAAATTGGGACAGGAAAGTGGGGAGCATCCATCAAAGTTCCTTGATAGAGGGATTGAAGTAGCAAAGGATGTGCTTGGATTTGAAAATTTAACTGAACAAAATCTCCAACACATAAGGAGACAATTTGTGAAAGGAAGTAACACAGCTATTAGATAATATTTTAAACTTCAGTACCAAGACTGGGAAACACTAAGTCTGGAAGATTTAAGAAAAACTGCAATTTACATATTCACAGGTCATAAAGAAATCCTAGAGAAAAAGGATGAAATAATGAAAGAGCTTAAAACCAAGCTCAAGGAGGCAAATAGCACAATTAAGCATGAAGAAATCAAAGAAATTAAAAAGTCTAGCCACTCTGCAATCATGTAAACCCACAAGAAATTACACACAAAACAATCAAAGGAGAAATGTACCCAAATGTTTCCTATGTGGAAAAATGGGTCACATGGTTAAAGACAGTTATTTAAAGGCACAATTAGTCCAAGTTAACATCAAACAAAGGTCCTGGAAAAGCAACATAAAGTATAGCAGCAACAGTACACAAACAAATACAAAATGTTGTAATTGCAATAATTCATTGCAAGCACCAAATTTAGAAACCATGGAGAGATACATCCAACAAGGAGTGAAACCATGTTATTCACAAGTAGTCTCAGGTACTGCTAAACAAAGTCACTTATGAAGACAGGTGCATGGGTTAACATCAAATAAGGAAAAATGGGAAAGGAAATGGGGAAAATGAAAAGGAAGGAGACTGCATGCAAATAGAACTTGGGGGGGTCCAAAAGCACAAAATAAAACTAAAGAGTAGATAGAAGAAGAAATTCAATTAGATAATGATTTAACAGAGATTAAAGAGAAAAGTTTTGGAACAGTGGAACAAGCTACAAAGAAAGGGAAAGGGACAGATTTGGAAACAGTCTGTAATACACAAACCTTAAACTTATTAGGACATTATAACTTAAAAAGCAAAGAATATGAAAGATTAGATCCAAGCAACAGTGAATTGCAATATGTCTTGGCACAAGACAAAAGTAACTTAACAGAAAGAAAAAGAATATACTTTAGAAACAAAAAGTATAGAACAATTAACAAAACCAAAAACAGAACCATATGAGACACAAACAGCAGAGGGTTATAAAGATTCTAAACAAACAGTAAATGAATTAACTGAAGCACATAAGCAAACAATAGAATGGTCCAATGGCAAGGAAATTGCAATAACAGAGAACATTCAAATTAGCAGACTTCCTGGAGACAATGACACTGAAAGCAGGGATAAGATTACAAAAGAACATACCAATGACATAATAGAAAAGTAAAACTAGTAACTGCATGAGAAAAAGCAAACCCAAACATTATTACACCATCTTTAAGTCTTCATGATAATGTAATTCCATTGCTAACTGATGATCGATAGCAAAATGAATGTTCAAAGCAACAAGAAAGGTCTGTAGCTGAAGAAGAAAATTGGGATTTGAACAAAATAGAAATACACGCACCTAAGGTCCAAGTATGCCAACAAAATGAGAACACAGAACCAAAGGTCATGATAAAAGTGGGTAATGAAATCTACCCAGCTCTTATCAATACAGGGGCAACTAAATATGTTTTAAAAACATCTCCTGGCTGGCTCACCAAAAACTGTAATATTTATAAGGAAATCTGGGTGGGATTGAAGAACAGGGCATATGGAAAGTTTTGTCACAGGGAAATGAGGAGTTGAAGGGAGAGAGGGAATATGGTTGCCAGTGAGGTAAAAGGCGAGAGATGCCCTCTGCCAAGAGGCTATATTTTGAAAAATGGGGTTTCTGTGAAATGGGCCACTTATGATAGCCTGAGGGGACGTCTTCTCTATGGACTGATGTGGAAGATACCCCAGAGCAGGTAAGCACAGATTCTCCTGAGGGACAAACCTTCCACCAGACCCAGGTCACCCAGCAGGGGTCCAATAAGGACCATTTATAGTTGAATGCCTGTCCTGAGGTTCAGCTCCCTCTATGCCCCCTGAAATGTTAGTCCTCTTATCTGACTGCAATATTCAAATGAAGATAAATTTTTAGTAACAAGTTTGATTGGGAGGGTATCAAGGAAAAGGGATTCCCTAGATGAGGTTTGAATCTCTCTCAGCTTTTGAGCTGAGGCCAGGCCTCACAGGTTGGTGGAGGGTTTCTATTATTCCTGTCTATGCTATATCTGTGCTAGCTTTCTTAATTTCAAAAGTCTTAGTAGTAGACAGTGAGAGAAAGGAAAGTTCTGATTTTCAGAGCTGGTTGGTCCTGTATCTTCAGACTGATGCCCCTAAAGACTGGCCTTACAGTTCAAACAGCTTCCCTTAAGTCCTTTTGTAGATGACATCCAGGAAAAGCACACAGATGGGAAAATTAGGAAAATAGAGGCACTTCTATCCAGAGACCGGGAGCAAGCCTCCTTCCATTTCCAGGGCCAGGAAGGAAGTGCTCCTTACAAGACCAACTGCCACTCCCAGTTGCTCCTTCCCCCACAAACTGTCAGTCTTGTCAATATCTTCTCTCTCTAATATTCCCACTGTTTGTTCCAACTCAGTGGCAGAAAGTCCTGAACTTGACAAAGTTTTCCTTTCCACAGTCATTATCCACAGTCATTATTATAAGTCTTTCACAGTTGATCATCTTAAGAGATTGCTGTCACTGTGTATAATGTTCTCCTGGTTCTGCTTATTTCACTCTGTATCAGTTCATGTAGCTCTTTCTGAAATTATCCTGTTCAACATCTCTTACAGCACTATAATATTTCATCATCATCATATACCACAATTTGTTCTGCCATTCCCCAATTGATGGACACATCCTCAGTTTCCAATTTTTTGTTGCCACAAAAAGGGCTGCTATAAATATTTTTGTACAAGTAGGTCCTTTCCCCTTTTATAACAAATACAATTCTTAAAACTAAAACATTTTAAAATCTGAATTTTACCTTCTGTTGTGTCATGTGGCTGTGTGAAGATGCTATTCTAAACACTCTACTGCTGTAAACTTCTCTACCTTGGTTACCCCCTAAAAACCAAGGGAGAGGTTGCTGGAACTTTATTTGCTTCTGTCAAAAGATACTGAAACTGGTAAGTTCTTGACATTATTTCCAACTATCTATCCTTCATGACTTGTGGATGGCATGGGAAATCAAAGAAATTGTACCAGCTTGAAATTATCTGTCAACTATGACTACTCCCTGGGTCATCTGAGATCCTTAAGGATCTCAAAGATGGGAAGACAGCAAAGGTAAATTGATGTTTAACTTTGAAGCTGCAACTGATGATGGGATTGGCAGCCTTGATGTCCCTAGCCAGCTAGCTGATTAGGCCTACAGTGATTCCAGACATTCTGGAATGAAAGTTATCTAGCACCTTTATTTTCTCAATTAAACCACATCACTAACTTTGCATTCCTGCTTAGAGTCCCCCAAAACTTGCACAAACTTTGAGATCATACTTGCAGCACAAAATTTGAATTTTGAAGGTATATAATGAAAATTTGCAATACATGGAGAGCTCTGAGGCTCTATGGTGGTAGGGTGAACAAGACCAGTGAAGCACTTAATGGGATACCAGCTGCTCCATAAAGGATCAGTTGTATCTCTCATTTTTTTTCTTCTTCTACACATGGCTACCAATTCGTGAGGTTACCAACTTAAAAATGAAAATTAGATTATTGATACAATTTTTATATTAATTTAATATTAATACAGTGATTGAAGTTTAGAAATTTAAATGGGTGAATATTGAGGATTACTATATTACTGTCAAATTTAATGCTATCTATCCTGCCTGTAATTTCATTGGCATTAGTAATCACATTGCATTGAGAAAAATGAGGCTGATTGAGGTCAAGTGACTTGTCTAGGACCACACAGCTAGGAATTATCTGAGGCATGATTTAAACTCAGTTCTTCCTGACTACAAGTCCTACACTACACATTTATGGCATTCTGCAGCTTGAGGAAATATTTTCCCTAGAAAACTCAGAGCAGTATCAAAGCTGTGGTATCTGAGCTATCCTAGTGAGCTTGAGTTGCTTGGAAGCAAACAGACATTTGCCTGAACTTACATATTCCTCTTTTATTTCTATAAAAATCTAGGTCTTACATTGCTTTCATGAAGAAAAGCACAGAGAGTATTTTCTTACCTTTCTGTTTGTTAGTTTTCTCTTTCTAGTGAACCTATAAACCTACTATCACTATTTAGGGTTACCTGGTCTAAATTTCTGCATTTATCATGAAAGAACTGAGAACTCCTTTTTAAAGGTTCTATTCTAGATATTTTTGTTCAGTATTTCAGGATTGTCTGACTCTTTGTGACCCCATTTGGGGTTTTCTATATTGAGTGGTTTTCCATTTCCTTCTTTAGCTCATTTTATAGATGAAGAACCAAGACAAACAGGATTAAGTGGTTTGTCCAGGGTCATACATATAATAATTTAGTGTCTGAGATCAGATTTGAACTCAGGAATATGAGTCTCCTTGAATCCAGGCCAAGTGGCCTATTCCCACTCCACCATCTAGTTCCCTCTTCATATAGTCTCTGAGAATAACAAGGAATTCATGAGTAAGATCCAAATGAATTAATAGTTTATCAGATACTTTTGTGGTGGTATAGTAAGATAGCAAAGGGATGTGGAGCTTACCTAGGGGAAAGGGAGTGATCTGAATTTGCAAACTTTCACTTTGTTTACCACCACTTCATTTGGATCAGCAATAACTTGGGAAGGCAAAGTGGGGAAAGAGGAGACAGACTTGACCCTTTGTTTGCATATAATAAAGAACTAAGGGGGAAATGTTTATAAAAGATTTGTTTTAGGAGAGATGGATAACCTTTCCCTGTCATCACTACTCAGAAGTCTATGTCCTTGGGGAAAGAGTGATCTAAGGCTATATGAACAGAGGATATGCTCCTTGCCCCTACTTAATTCCCCATTGCCAACATGTGAATTTTTAACATGTGTTTATACATCCACCTGACTTACAAATGTGAGGGGTGCTGTCAAATAGGGACTTCTCGTAGAATGCTTCTTTCAGAATTAATAAGGGAAAGTTTGGATCCCCTTAATTCTATTTTATGGAAACAGAATGGTAAAATGCATTATGTAGTTTGATTAAGAGAATAGTAAAAGACACTCTTCAATTAATTAAAAATAGACTTTTTCGGTGTTAAGCAATTTAATTAATACATTTGATTTGTAGACAAAGAAGCATACAGGTCAATGTGAAAAGTAATCTATTCTTTTCTTTCATATGCATATAGCTAGTCTCAACAGTTATGAATCAAATTCTGGACATGGGGAGAGGGTTCATTAATATAATTCTTATTAAAGTCAAGATTTCATCTGTGTTAAGAGTGAGGGACTAGATTCAGTTAGTTGACAAACATTTACTAAGCTTTTCTGTGTCAGGTACTGCACTAAGTTCTGGTGATATAAAGAAAGGCAAATGACACTCTCTCCCTGAGGAACTCACAATCTACAGGGAAGACAACAAATAAACTGATGTGTAAAGCAAAGCTATATCCAGGATAAATAGGAAATAATATGTAGATGAGAAGCACCAGAATTAAGAGAGTTTCAAAAGTTTTCCTGTAGAAAGTGAGATTTTTGCTTGGTCTTGAATGAAGCTAGGTGGCAGACATAGAGAGGAAGATCATTCCAGGCATAGAGAACAGCCCAAGAAAATACTGAAAGTAGTCCTGCAGGAAGAGATAGAAAGTGATATTCCATTTAAAACAACCATGGATGGAATAAAAGACCTGGGAACATACTGGTCAAAACAAACCCACAAGCTACATAAACATAGTTATAGAATAGTTTTTACACAAATAAAGTGAGATTTAAATAATTGAATAACTATTAATTGTTCATGGATAGGCTGAGGCAATATAATTAAAATGAGAATCTTACCTAAATTAATCTACTCATTCAATGCCATCCCAAAAAGATTACTAAAAGTTATCTTATTAAGGTAGAAATAATAACAAAATATATTTGGAAGAACAGAAGATTAAGAATAGGAAAGCAAATAATGAAAAAAAAATGGAAAGGAAGGAGCTCTAGCAGTAAAAGATTTTAAACTGTATTACAAAGAAATAATTATCAAAACTATCTGGTCCTGACTAAGAATTAGAAAGATCAATTAGTAGAACAGAACAGACATAAGACAAACTGTGTTAAGAGATTATAATAACCTTATATTTGACAAAAGTATAGATCCAGGCTATTGTTGGCTATTATTATTTGCTAAAAATTACTGGGACAAGTGGAAAGTAATTTGGAGGAAACTAGGTACAGGTTAATATCTTACACCATTCACAAAGATGAGATCAAAATAGATACATGATCTAAACATAAAAGGAGATATCATAAAGCAAATTAGAACAGGAGACATATTATCCTTCATATTTATGGATAGGTGAACAATTTATGAGTAAACAAGTTTTGGAGAGAATTGTGAGATATAAAGTAGATAATTTTGAGTACATTAAATTGAGAAAGTTTTTTTTTTTTACAAAAATCAAGCATATATCTAAAACCATCAGCAAGAATCATCTGTAATGTAGAAGCATTCCAAATGAGATAAGGAGTGAAACAAAGATGCCCTTTATCACCTCTATTATTTAACATTGTCCTAGTAACACTAGCAGTAGCAATTAGAGAGGAAAAAGAAACTGAACAAATTAAAATAGTCAATGAGGAGACAAAGCTATCACTCTTTGCAGATGATATGATGGTCTACTTAGGGAATCCTAGAAAATCATCTAAAAAGCTAGTGGAAATAATCAACAACTTTAGCAAAGTTGTAGGATACAAAATAAACCCACATAAATCATTTGCATTTCTATATATTTCCAACACATCTCAGCAGCAAGAGTTAGAAAGAGAAATTCCATTTAAAATCATGCTAGACAATATAAAATATTTAGGAATCTATCTGCCAAGACAAATGCAGGAACTATATGAATAGAACTACAAAACACTTTCCACACAATTAAAACTAGATCTAAATAATTATAAAAACATTAATTACTCATGGGTAGGATGAACTAACATAATAAAAATGATAATCCTACCCAAATTAATTTACTTATTTAGTGCCATACCCATCAAAGTACCAAAAAACTTTTTTACTGAATTAGAAAAAAAATAACAAAGTTCATTTGGAAGAACAAAAAATGAAGAATATTGAGGGAAATAATGAAAAAAATAATGTGAAGGAAGCTGGCCTAGCAGTACCAGACCTTAAACTGTATTATAAAGCAGTGGTTATTAAAACAAATGGTCCTGGCTAAGAGACAGAAGGGAGGATCAGTGGAATAGACTTGGAGTAAGTGACCTCAGTAAGAGTGTATGATAAACCCAAAGATCCCAACTTTTGGGACAAAAATCCACTATTAGAGAAAAACTGCTGTGAAAATTGGAAAACAGTATGGGAGAGATTAGGCTTAGATCAACATCTCACACCTTACACCAAGATAAATTCAGAATGGATCTATTATTTGAATATAAAGAAGGAAACTATAAGTAAATTAGGTGAACACAGAATAGTATACTTGTTATATCTTTGGGAAAGAAAAGATTTTAAGATCAAGCAAGAGTTAGAAAAAATTTAAAAATGTAAAATAAATAATTTTGATTGCATTAAATTAAAAAAGTTTTGTACAAACAAAACCAATGCAACCAAAATTAGAAGGGAAGAAACAAATTGGGAAAAAATCTTCATAACAAAAACCTCTGACAAATGTCTAATCACTCAAATTTATAAGGAGCTAAATCAATTGTACAAAAAAAATCAAGTCATTCCCCAATTCCCCAATGCCCAATGGGCTAGGGACATGAATAAGCAATATTCAGATAAAGAAATCAAAACTATTAATAAGCACACGAAAAAGTGTTCTAAATCTCTTATAATCAGAGAAATGCAAATCAAAACAACTCATACCTAGCAGATTGGCTAACATGACAGCAAAGGAAAGTAATGAATGTTGGAGGGGCTGTGGCAAAATTGGGACATTAATGCATTGCTGGTAGAGTTGTGAATTGATCCAACCATTCTTGAGGGCAATTTGGAACTATGTCCAAAGGGCACTAAAAGACTGTCTGCCCTTTGATCCAACCATAGCACTGCTGGGTTTGTACCCCAAAGAAATAATAAGGAAAAATACTTGTACAGGAGTATTTATAGCTGCTCTCTTTGTTGTGGCAAAAAATTGGAAAGTGAGGGGATGCCCTTAATTGGCTGAACAAATTGTAGTACATGTTGGTGATGGAATACTATTGTGCTCAAAGGAATAAATAAGTGGAGGAATTCCATGTGAACTGGAATGACCTCCAGGAATTGATGCAGAGTGAAAGGAGAAGAACCAGGAGAACATTGTACACAGAGACTGACACACTATGGTACAATTGAATGTAATGGACTTCTCTACTAGCAGCAATGCAGTGATCCAGGACAATTCTGAGGGACTTATGAGAAAGAACACTATTTACATCCAGAGAAAGAACTGTGGGAATAGAAACACAGAAGAAAAACAACTCCTTGATCACATGGGTTGATAGGGATATGATTGAGGATATAGACCCTAAATGATCACACTAGTGCAAATATCAATAATATAGAAATAGTTCTTGATCAATGACACATGTAAAACCCAGTGGAACTGTGTGTCAGCTATGGGAGGGAGGTGGGGACAGGGGAGGGAAGGAATAAGAATCTTGTAAACATGGAAAAATATTCTAAATTAATTAAATAAAACTTATAACCCCCCTAAACAAAAACAAATAATACAAATGTGGGGGGGAGTTGGGTGGCTCAATGGATTGAGAGCTAAACCTTGAGATGGGAGGTCCTAGGTTCAAATCTGGCCACAGACATTTCTCAGCTGTGTAATCCTAGGCAAGTCACTTAACCCCCATTGCCTAGCCCTTACCCTTCCTCTGCCTTGGAACCAATGCACAGTATTGATTCTAAGACAGAAGGTAAGGGTTTAAAAAAAACAAACAAAAACCAAATAGTACAAATGTTCCCAAGATTAGAAGGAAAGTGGAAAATTAGGAAAAAATTTTCATAGACAGTCTTTCAGATAGACATCTCATATAGAAAATATATAGGGAATTTTATCAAATTTATGAGAATAAGAGCCATCTCCAAAATGATAAATGGGCAAAAAATATGAACAAACAGTTTTGGGATGAAGCGATCCAAATCATACATAGGTACATGAAAAAATGCTTGAAATCACTATGGATTAGGTATATGCAAACCAAAACAAATTTGAGATATCTCACATCCATCAGATGAGCTAAAATGACAAAAGAGGCAGCATGACAAATGTTGGAGGGGATGTGGGAAAATTGAGACACAAATACATTGTTTTTGGAACCGTGAACTGACCCAACCATTCTGGAGAACAACATGGAACTACAAAAGGCCACAAAATGTTTTGACCCAGCAATACCCATTGCTAGGTCTGCATCCCCAAAAAATCAGAGATAAGGGAAAATATGTTTAGCAGCTATTTTTTGTAGTGGCAGAGAATTGAAAATTGAGGGGTTGTCCACTCTTGGGGAATGGATAAACAAGTTGTATTATGTGGTTTTAATGGAATGCTATAGATCTATAGGAAATAACAAATAGGATGAGTCCAGAAAAAACCTGGGAAGACATATAAACTGATGCAAATTGAAGTGAGTAGAACCAGGAGAACAATGCATACAGTAACAGAAGTATTATACTGAGGATCAATTCTGAAGGACTAAACTATTATTAGCAAAGCAAGGTTCCATGATATCCACAAGGAACCTATAAAGGTAAAAAATAGGATTTGTTGGAGTTTGATTGCAGATCAAAGCACATCATTTTCCATCTTATTTCCTTCATGAGTTTTGTGTTACATATGTGATATGTGCCTTTTGTCATAGCATAGGCAATATGGAAATATGTATTGCATTAAAGCACTGGTATAGCCTATATCACACAATTTACCACTTTGGAGAATAGGGGAAGGGAGATGGGAGAAAATTGGATTCCCCAAATGTCAGAAAACAATTGTCACAAATTATTTCTACATGTAACTGAAAAAAAACCCATACATAAATTAAAGGGTAAAAGGTGATCTCCTTTCTATCACATCATATATTGGGGAAACCTCTTCTTTTTACTCCTTTCCAGATACTGAAATTAAACTATAGCAAATATTAGGAAAATACAATTACAAAAATATCTAAGTGGGTTTCATGAATGGATGCTACTGTACTGATAGGTGCTTTCTTTTCCATATAACATATAGATTTAATATTAACTTTTGAATATAATGGTTCATCCAAAGAAGTGAACTTTAGAAAACTTTGGTAAACATTTCTTTGGTGGGTGAGTTTTGGGCTCCCTCCTATTTCCTACTTCCCCATGAAGCTATATATGTATTCTATTTCTTCTTTGTATAGGGCTATATCTGTTGCCACTAACAATGAAATATTTTGCAAGCATTACAATTTTAAAAATGTTTTATTGTTGCCTTTTCAAAAATAACCACAATGATTTCTCCATAATCTCTTTTTCATAATGAGACCTTCCTGTAATAGATTGAAAAAATTATGCAATATTGGAAGACTCAGGGAAAATAGGCATGCTAGTACTGTAGACGAGAGAGATACAGTATGCACTGCAAGGACTGTAGGAGGAAATGGATCTTTGGCTGACAACAGGGGATGGGACTGGAACCTCCAGCTAAGAAAAGGAGATGAACAGTTGGGAAAGGGTTCTTGTCCCTTCTGAACTGAGAGGGGAAAGAGCAACCTTGTTGAGCTTAGCCTGCTATAATCCCTCAATTGATCTGAAGAGACCCAGATTAGTCATTTTTCCTCAAAAGAGGATAGAGATTTTTCCCTTTGGGGAAGGCAAGAGACTATCCATCCAGAAAATTTCCCATCAACATCTTAAAAGCTGTATCTCTATATCAGGAAGTTACACCAGCCTGAATCCACAATGGTCCTCAGGGACCCAGAGCCCTCAACCTCTGAAGGGAATTAGGTTGAAATCAGAAATAGGAACTTCCTGGTTTCTTTCTTCCCTAATCTACAAATCTTGAATCTCCAGACAATAAATAGATCTTATAAATTGCAGAAGAACTAAGCATCTCATTCTTCTATGTACTGAGGGGATCAAAGATAATAATTATCCAGAGAAGAGAACAGAAACCACAGATTGAAGGGGGTTTTCTCTTATGCTTCAGCTTTGGACATATATACAACTTCATCTTCTCTGGGCCAGCTTTGTCTGGGAGAGGAAGTAGTGCTTCTATTTATCTGTTCCCTCCTTCTCAGAGACTTGTCAAACTTTGGTTCCTGATTCCCTTCTAGTATAATACAGGGTTAGTGGATGTGTTATTTGGTCCAGCCATTTTTGAAAGCAATTTGAAATTATACCCCAATTACCAAACTGTTGCAACCCTTTGAGTCAGGAATACTACAACTAGGATTAAGCCTTGAAAAGAAGAAGAAAAAGACTACCATATTTATAGCAGCTTATTTTTGGGGGGGGGCTAAGAACTGGTAACAAAAGGGATGGCTATATCTGGAAATGGTTAATGAAATTATGTTATATGAATTTAATGGATAAGTATTATCCTATAACAAATAATGAAAGGGATAGTTTTAAAGAAACCTGGGAAGGCTTGTATTGCACTGATACAGAGTTTAAGTGAACAGACCCAGATAATAGTATACAACAACAAAAACTATCAAAAAAACAGCTTTAAAAGACTTATGAACTCTTATCAGTATAATGACCAACCAGGATGCCAGAGCTATGCTGATCATACCTATATCCTGAGAGATGATGAACTCCTGGTATATAATAATATTTTTGAATATGATTAATGTGGGTTTATTTTTGTTTGACTATGCATTTTTCTTATAAGGGCTCTTTCTTTTCTTTATTTCTTTTCCAGGGGAAAGGAGAGAAAATAAACCTTCATTACTAGAAAAGGATAAAATTTAAAACCCACCAACAAAACAGCTATGTCTAACATAAGTAAAACTATTTATATTTATATTTTATGC
Source organism: Monodelphis domestica (assembly GCF_027887165.1). Lineage (NCBI taxonomy): Eukaryota > Metazoa > Chordata > Mammalia > Didelphimorphia > Didelphidae > Monodelphis > Monodelphis domestica. The sequence goes on from NC_077227.1 coordinate 197,236,679, forward strand.
TATTGAGTTTATTAAACAGTGAACTCCTGCATTCATTTAATTATGGGTCATTTGCTTTTCTGTTGTTTCCAAAACAGTACAAAATAGTTTTGAGGATTATTTTGTTAAATTATAGTTTTAAATCTGGAAATACTCTACTTCCTTAATTTAGCTTTATTTCGTTATTTCTCTTAACATTTTAAGCTTTTGATTCCTCATTTTTCTAGTTCTATAAATGATTATTTTAAAGTTTAATTGATTTGTAATTAAATCAGTAATTTAATTTAGGTAATATGTCTTTTTGTTATATTGTTATAACTTATTCATGGAGACATTTCTCTCCACTTGTTTGTCCCTTTTCAGTTTCTTTACTAGTAATTAATAACTGCATTTATAAACCTTAAGAATTTCCTGCTAGATTAATTTATGTCACACTATATGCATTTTATAGTTACTTTGAATTGGATTTTGTATCATTTTCATATTGTTTTTATTATTATTATTTGGAAATGTTTGTTTTTTATTGATTTTTTATGCTACTATTTTACTGGGTAATTATAATTTTAGCTTTTTTTTCCTTATTCTCTGGGGTTTTCCCAGTAAACCATTATGATATCTGCAAATAGGAAAATGTCCCTATTTTCTGATATTAGACCTCAATTTTTCTTGTTTTATTTCTGAAGTTTTCACTATAAATTTTCATATAGTAGTGATAAGGTAGTACAGCCTTTGTTTTCCCTCTGTAGTTATTTTAGATTTTGGTTTTATATATGTACTTTTAGTCATATTTTAAAACAAAGAGTTTTTGGGGGGGCAGCTGGGTAGCTCAGTGGATTGAAAGCCAGGCCCAGAGATGTGAGGTTCTGGGTTCAAACCTCAGACACTTTCTAGCTGTGTGACCCTGGGCAAGTCACTTGACCCCCATTGCCTAGCCCTTACCACTCTTCTGCCTTAGAACCAATGCACAGTATTGATTCTAAGACGGAAGGTAAGGGTTTTTAAAAAAAGAGTTTTCCATAGTTTTTTGAAACAACATTTATGTTAAAAATATACTTGATTACTATCTTTGTCTTTTTTCTGTATCTATTGATATTATCATATTGTTTTTCTATTCATAAAATTATGCTACTTTCTTGATGAATTCTAGATTACATCCCTAGTATAAATCTAATATGCTATATTAAATTATTTATGGAATATACTGCTATTTTAAAATATTTGCTCTTTATTTAGACTCAATTTTATGTTTCATATCACTATTTATTTATTAAAGCCCTTACCTTCCATCACTGAATCAGTACTGTATATTGGTTCTAAGGCAGAAGAGTAGTAAGGGCTAAGTAGTGGGGGTTAAGTAACTTGCCTAGGGTTACAAAGCTAGGAAGTGTTTGAGGCTAGATTTGAACCCAGGGCCTCCTGTCTCTAGGCCCTGCTCTCAATAAACTGAGCCACATAACTGCCCCCACAACAATATTTATTAGTGACATTTGTCTATAGTTGGGTTTTTTTTTTTGCTTCATTTATGTCTATTTGGAGTATCTTTGTCTCATAAATAGCAGTGATTAGCAGAATTCTTTTTTTTTAAAGTTATTTAATTAGTCAATTTAGAACATCATTCCTTGGTTAAAGGAATCATATTCTTTCCCTCCTTTTCCCCTACCCCTTCCTGTAGCCGATGCACAATTCCCCTGAGTTTTACATGCCCTTGATCAAAATCTATATTCATATTGTTAATGTTTGTACTAGGATGATCATTTAGAGTCTACATCCCCAACCATATCCCCCTCGACCCATGTAATCAAGCAGTCGCTTTTCTTCAGTGTTTCTACTCCCACAGTTCTTTCTCTGGATGTGGATAGTGTTCTTTCTCATAAATCCCTCTGAGTTGCTCAGGTTAACTGCATTGCCACTAATGGAGAAGTCCATTACATTCGATTGTACCACAGTGTATCTGTCTCTGTGTACAATGTTCTCCTGGTTCTGCTCCTTTCTCTCTGCATCAATTACTGGAGGTTGTTCCAGTTCACATGAAATTCCTCCAATTCATTGTTCCTTTGAGCACAATAGTATTCCATGGAATTCTTTCTTTTGAAATAATTGAAAATCTCTTTTATATCATAGATTATTAATTGCCCTTCAAACTTTTAATAGCATTCTCTGGTAATTGACCTGGTTCCATTTCCTGTTTGATAGTTTTGGGCCTGCTTGATTTTATCTTTCCAAGATGGGAATAATAGCTCTATTCCTTTTGTTATTTTATATTATTTTGTTTATTTTATTTGTACATCAATTTCTTTTTCTTTGTTATTTTTATTTTGTTTAGCCTTCAGATTTGGGGCACCTCTAATTAAATAATGTTAAATGTTACTATTATAAGAACATGATTTTGAGTAATTCATACTGGATATGAATCCAAACTTCTAACAATGTCATTCAAAATCTACTCTTAAGTATAAACAGTATTTCTCTAATTTTTATGAAAAGCAAGGTTATAAGATGTTTTTTTAAAAAAGCATTTCTTGAACCTGAATACTCTGTTCATATCTACTTATGCATGAAATAATATTTTTCTTGTATTTAATAACAGCTTGTATTCTAGCCTAACTGCCTTTGATTTTACTCCTTTATTTTGTGCTATATATACTAGTTGAAAATTGTTTGTAATCAGAACTCTTTGACTAGCAAGAGGAAAATTATTATTAGTCCAATAGCTTTCCCTGTAGTTTTTTGTAATAATGATAAAAAATTTCTCTGATAGACTTAAAATGCAAAGTAAAGCTTGATTTTTCCATACTTGCATTTACTTTTGCATAGTGGTTTCTGATTATTATTTTCTTTCATTTTGAATTAACTTACTCATTTTTAATTTTGGTAATTTGATTTCTCTTTCCAATATATGAGGAAATCTCACTTTCCATTCGTTAGCCGTATTACTTATTTATAATAGAAAAAATTATTTCTATCTAGTTCATTTGAAACAAAGCTGCTGGAAGAAAACAACTTTGTTCTCACATCTGTATAATTTATCTATTAGTAGAACTGTATGTCATACCCATTACCCCCTTCTCCATCTTTTGTTTTTTGCTTATTTTATATATTTATTTGCATCTGAGTCATCTTTTTCTGTGATACTAAAATGTTATAAACAAACTTTATAGTTTTTTAAATCATAAATGTGTTATACTTTGTCAAGGCTTTCTCTGCATTTTCAAAGATGCAAATAATCTCTTCAGGTCTGGTTTACTTTCAAAATGATGTTTCAAATGCCTCATTATTAATTGTTCATTTTTTTTTTGTTTATGGTTAATCTTATATTTTCATGGCAGACTGCTCCTGTCTCTGCCCTGAGCTCCATTGCTCTGTGGGACAGCAATATTACTTTCTCTTCTGAATTTTCTGATATGTGTAAAATAGTATTGAAACATTGGTATTTCCTTTCTTTTGCATTTAAAAGTACTTTTCCTGGTAGCCTGAGGAATTTATCATTTCTGAATTGAATTATTAAATTTAACCACTAGATGTCTTGGAATTTGTAGATTTGAGGGTTTTAGTTGTTGTTTTTGAGATGATCTATGAATTCTTTCAAATGGTATTTCACTTTCTGTGTTTTGATGTTCTGTGAAGTTTTCAATATTATTTATAGTATTCAGGTTTTTGTTTTTTTACTTGTGACACCTATAATCCTTAGGTTGTCTCTACACATCTTTTCTTTGAGACTAATATATTTTGTTTAGATAGAGAGCATTAATTTTATTGTTTATTGCTACTTTCTAATTGCATTTTCCAATAAATGTTCTCTTTTTTATTTCTTTGGTGAAATTTGCTATAACAGACTTAAGTATTTCTATCTTGTCTATTATTTTTACTGTGCAGTCCATAAATTCTCTCATAATTCTCCTTTTACCTTCAAACCACTCAGCAACAGCACGCTATGATTCCATATTCTCAAATTCCAAAGGATCATTCACCTCATCATGTATTTGATTATTTTCCTTCATCTTATAAAGTTTATTAATAAAAGCCTGGTTCATTTTCTAGACAGAGGCCATATTTCCTTTTGTTATTCATGTTTTTTATATTTATTTATTTTAGAATTTTTCAAGATTTTTTCATCTTGAGGTCTTAGTTAATTCCAGTCTTTTATGACTCATTTTCTATTTTTTTTTTCTCATGAGTTTCTCTGAGACTGGATCTCAGAGCATCTCAACCTCTTCCCTTCCTTGGCAATCATGGTTCACCAGTCTAGGTCTCTGCCATAAGTAAATTTTTTTTTTGGGGGGGAGAGAGAACTACACCCAGCTATATTCTGGGATCATTCCCTCAGCCTAAAAGACTAATTATGAACAGCCCTCCCATACACATTGTCCTGCCTCATTTCTTCTTTAATCCCCTCTCCCAGAAGTTGAGAACTGCAACATTGGTACCACAATAATCAGTGATGATTTTGCTGTTTGTGTCTCTGAGCCTCAGGGAGATGGGGATGACGAGGTTAGGATGTGGGATTAAGCTCCTTTTCAAGCCCAGACATATGTTTTGCCTCTTCCTTCTGTTCCCCCACCCACCTGGATATCTTTTGTAGCCCAGAATGTTGCCATGGTGTTTATCATTGAGGTCTTGGCAAAATTCTGGAGGCTGGAAACTAGATCTCCATGGCATATCAGAAAGAGGGAGAAGAGATCAAAATGTGGAGCTGTATTTTTTCAGAAGTCAAAGGTTGCATCTTTGTGTCAGCTAGTAGTACCTTGTTGTTAGTAACATGGTTGCCAGTGGGAGAGGGAATGTTGCGTGAGCTCGGTGTAAGCATGGTTGCATTTAAATATTATTTTGGATTTCTGGTGTCTTAACCTATGGAAGCAATTGAATTATTATTTTTTGGTATGTAATTTACATTTCTTTGAAAGGTCATAGGAATCAGAGAAAATATCTAGCCCTCCATGGTCACACAATCCATGAAATATCCAAAGCAATTCTTCCTGAGATCTTAATAACTAAGTTTGCTGTAACATACTGGGATAGTCTCTATTTTCTATGTTAAGGGACATGGCCCATGAACTTGTATGCATCATAAACCTATCATCTTAAATAAAATAAATGCTAGCTCCTTGCCCCTCAGAAACTTGAGTACTCATATACCCCCTATTATTCAGGGTTGGATTATATACTCTTGGGAAGCACTATCTTTGTTTCTATGTAGCATACATATTACTTATGGATTTGAATTGGTGGTTTCTAGTTCTACTGAGCTTACTCCACTCTCTTCTGCCACATTACTGCCATATTATCAGCTTGATTTTCTGATATAGTAGGAAGAATTGGAATGATACGATTTGGATTTGAATCATGATTCTCACTCTTTCTATCTATATGACCTTATGGAAAACATTTCAGTTCTCTGAGCCTCAGTTTTCTTATATATAAAATGAGATGTTTGGAATAAATGCTCTCTAAGGCTCTTTCCATCTCAAATATCCAATGGCTACCAGTGATTTTCCTTATTTTTTGGGAACGAATAATCTTCTTAAGGGAGAAGATATTCTTAATTTGGGCATTGGTCTTACAAGCATTTCTAAAGTTATCAAGGACTTTATAATACAAAGTAGTCAGATGTTTACTTAGGGAGTTCATATATTAAAATTGGAATCATATAGAAATATGCAGTGGTCCTCAAGAAATTGGCAAACTTACTTTGGGAATTTGCATGGAAACCTCCATTTTCCCTGTAAGATGAGTTTCACAGCAAACAAATATGAAGATGCTCTATTATTCAACATGATACAAATTTTAAAATATTACTAAATATTATTAATAATTACAAATTAATATTTTATTAACTATAGTCCAGAATTTATCCAATTGTTCTGGGCAGTTTTTAACTTTCAGGAACTGACACATGAGCCTTGTAGACTTTGAGTCCCTGTAAGGATGCTATTATTTCCTTGCCAACTAGCTTACCTATGCATTTAAATCTTGAATCACCAGTAGATATGTTTATACTATTAACCTATGGAATACCAAGGAATTGATGGGTTTTCAGTGCTAAATATGTGAAAAGTTAAATTCTTGATGAAAATAAAATACAGAATTTTTCAGTCTATGTCTCTTGACTGAATGAGAAGTCATGTCTGACACTGTAACCCCTTGGACCATACTGTCCATGAAGTTTTCATGGCAAAGGTATTAGAGTGATTTGCCATTTCCCTTCTCCAGTGGAATAATGCAAGCAGAGTTTAACTGACTTGCTCAGTATCACATAGCTAGTATATGTCCGAGACTGGCTTTGAATTTGGGTCTTTCCAATTTCAGGCCAGCACTCTATCTATTCTGCCACCTAATTGCCTCTATCTCACTCTATAGACAAAATAACTAAAGAATAAAGTAGAAATATAATTATTCACTTCCAGTAAATATTCATGCTATATATTTGTCATATTTCACCAAAGCTGATATATAAAACTTTGCAATATTATCTCATTTTCATTGAGTTAGTGGGCTTGCTTCAGAGTTAAGTAGATTTTTATCATTCCATTCAAAAATGCATTGTTGAAATACAACTAGATTAGAGTTAATAAATGAGTCACTTGAAGTGGTAACATTATTTGAATTTTCATTGCATATGTCCAGTAGTTAGAATCAATAACCATATTTTAATATAATTATACCTACATATAAATATATGTATACATTTATACACATGAATATAATTATAACTTCAAATAGTACAGATTCAATTAATGCAACCATAAACTTCTTCTGTTTATATTGTTTAATGAGTAAATAAATTATTTTTTAAATATTAGTCTCAAACGAGAAATTTTAAATAGGCATTTATTTCAGTTATACTACAGATATGAGAGAAAGCAAAATGGAATGATTTTAGTAGTACTCATCTTTCTCATTTGCACTTTTTCAAAAGGCAAAGATAATAATTACATCATTATAATTCTATTCTGAAAGTTACATTTACTGGCATATACTGTTATATATAAATTAAAAGAGGAATGGAGCTAATATGGTTAAGCTGGCAGAATTTACTTTGAAAATGATATAGAATTCATACCCCTGCCTTGTAGTGGACTTCATATTGGTGTCAGCTCATATCATTTCTCTGTTTGATACTCTTTAATTTTGCAGATGACACAATTCAAGGAACCACTCTTCTAAAAGTTCATGGAGTCATTACAGAAGGCGTATTCTATGATCTCATGATGTTTTTAAAAATAATTTCCTGAAAAATGTCAAGGTAGTTTATATATCATCTGATCTAGTCATCAGAAGACTGGAGATCCTCAGTGCTTTGATTAATTGTTTTCTTTCCATTTATTTACTTTCAGTAAACAGAGCAATTCTTACTGTTGCTGGTATATCTAGGCTTATAGGTCATTTAGTGGAAGTTCACTTAGCTATGTTTTGCATTTTTATTTAGTCCTTGAAACTGCCATTTCAAAACATTGGAATTAATTATATTTATCATAAATGGAGCCTAGGGCATCTTAGGGGAGGATGCAATTAAAACAAATGTGAAAACAAACAAAAGACAACAGACTTATGCAAACTTAACACAATTTTTCAAAGTACCAATAATAAAACCAGCACAACTAATTTGCATTTTCCCAAGAGGATAATCATGTGATAACTGGAGAGCAGGAACCAATTTCTTGTGGCCAGAGGATAACTATAGAAAAAGAGACCTCTCTTTCCTTACTTAAGGTAAATTTTCACTAATGGCACCTCTACTTATTCTAATGAGATAAACCCAGAGAGAAAATGGTGGATTTCCTTAGAGTTGTCTCTAATGAAAATAGAAGTTGGCATAGTTCTGATTCTTGATTTCCTTTAAGACTCCATTTAGCTGCTATCTCCTACATGAAGCCTCTTCTAAGTTCCTAGTTCCTTCTAAGTTCCTTCTAAGCCTCTCCCAGTTCCTAGTATCCTTCTCCATAGAAATTTATTTTGAATCTACTTTCTATCTATTTTACATTTAATTTTTCAGGAAGATGTTTTCTTTCCACAGAATATAAGTTCCTTGAGGGCAGGGACTTTAATTTTTTCCCCCTTTTAATACTGACAATGACTAAGAGAATACCTTAAAACACTTATTAAATAAATGCATGACTGAAGATCAAGCAGAGAACTGGTAAAGTTCACGATTTAGCCTTCTATATGCTTTCTTCTTGCAATGTCTGAATATTTTAATTGTGCTTGCCTATATAAAAGCTCTCAGGCCAGATCTCCATAAAAGCAGCCAGTAGAGACTGATAATTCTGCAGGGAAAAGGATTGTTTTCTCCTCCAAAAATATCCCTATTAATAATACCTAATTATTAAATTACTCAACCAAAACATTTAATTTTGCCTGAACAGTTGTTTACTACTCTCCCTCTTGATCCAATCATCAGGGATGTTGGATCTAGTGATCCAAGCCAATTTACCTTTTTAATTGTTGTTTGTACTTCATTTTCAAAGTCAACTAATGATATCATGAGATGATGTCTTAAATTGTGAGTGAATTGGATTTAAGAAAGAAAGTGTTGTCAGCTTCACTTTCTCTTGCAGAGTCGTCTAAGTCTAGTGGCAAGACAAAAATCAGAATGACTAGTGATGGCCCAGAATGCAGTGGATGACCTTGGCACCCTCAATGTCTGACCAATCTCCAAGCACTCTACAGTGCCTTCTTTAGCCACCTTCATAGTAGTTAGAATGAATTGTTCTTATCTTTCTATTCCATCAAGGAAAATATTTACATGGTTTAGACGTTTCACTACCACATTGCTGGATTTGAGGTCCATTATTACCCTCAATCTGTTTTTTAGTCTCTCTGCCAAAATGGTTTTACCAGAATATGGTTACTGCATTTGCTACAGCTTCTTGGAGCCTTATGTGAGAGTTGGGTGAAAGGTGGACAACAAAAGCAGATGGACAGCCCTGAAAAGGCCTTGATAATCCCTGATACCAGGGGTGCCAGTCTTTATGGGCAGCTAGGTGGCATAATGTTGCCCAGAATCCTAGGCCTCATATCAGAGATGCTGGTCCTCCCTGAACACCCCATGCAATTCTGCTACATTTTTTCTATTTCTATTTCTCTGCCATTGTTCCACATTCCTGGAATTTACCCTCTCATTACTTGTATCTCATAGAATCCTTCTCTTCCTTTAATATACAGTTCAAGCATTGTGTTTTGCATGAAACTCTTCCTGATTCTCTTTCCCCCTTAGCTACTGGCCTCTCTCTCAAGCTATCTGGGGGTAAACCCTTTTAAATATTTGTATTCATTTTATCTTTAAGCTGTACACATTTATACATGTACTTGTTGTCTCCCTCATTAGGATATGAACTTATCAGAAGTAAGGATTTTAAATTCTTTGTACTGGTATCTGAAGCTATTAGCACATTATTATATAATTAGATTATTAGCTGATAATAGCAAATGCATTGCCTAGAGTAGGGGCTTAATAAAAACTTGTAGTTTAATATAAAGTTTATAACATGCTGATCAAATTTTATGACACTATTTCCTCACCCCCATTGGCTCTGAAGACTTGACTATAAAATCAGACAGGCTTGAATGAATTAGGGGTTTTTTGAAAACCCAAAAGACATACCTCCAAGTGAGCAATGGTCCAAAAACTCCCCTTTCTTATGACACATAGCCACACTTAATTTTTCATGAGAAGTGGGTAGAGGCTAAGCCAAGCCCATGTTTCAAGGATCAAATGAGATAATGGATATCAAATATTTTGCAAACCTTAAAGTGTTATATAAAGTTCATCATCATCATCATCATCATCATTTTATTATTTATAAACCTTAAACATTATGTAAAGGCTACAATAATAAAGTTATTATAATAACAACTTAAAAATAAGGTACAAATTATTTTTGGACTATATAACCTGGAAAATTTAAGGTCATATTGGCACCAGGCTGGAGCTGTTTGGGTCTGGGACTTGCATAGCAAAAAGTTTGAACAGACTTGGGTTTAAATCCTTCTTCAGGCAATTAGTAGCTTCTTGACCCTGGTCAAATCACTTAACTTTTCCTGACCTTCTTTAGTGATCTCATTTATAAATCTAGATCTTGGACTTTGTGACCTTCAAGGTCCTAAATCCATGAGCCTATGAACGTTGAGTGGCTGTCTTGTTCTAGACAAACTTGTTAATTCAGATGTCAGCATAACTAGGTACACATTTATGTGCTTTAAAATATGTCTTGAGCTAATATGTAAATGTATTTCATTAAAACTTTGCCACACAATCACAACCATGTACATAAGAATACTGTAGATTGGGTATGAACACATAAGAAGCAGCATATTTTAAAGTAGGTAAATAATGATTAAGGTCTACTCTGTGATAACTTCATCATTTGGCCTTTGTTTTTCAAAATTCACTTTATTAAGATAAACTTCTTTCCTATTTGACATGGTGCTGCTATATGGATGTCTGAAAGCTCAGTGAGAGAGAGCCATTTATAATTAGAGAGAAGAGGAAAGAGATTAGATATTTTACAAATATGAAGGCTAAACATTTGGGAGAGTGACACCCTGAATAAAAACCGAGGATAAAAGAGCCAAATCCTAAAAATCGGAGAGTAAACAATTGGTAACTTTGCAACTACATTATGACAATTATAGATTGCATTTGTGGTTTCATTTTAGCTTACCTTTTCTATTTTGTTCTTTTTTTCTTTTGAATTTTTATTGTTCTGAAGTGTGTGTCTCTCAATTACCTTCCCCCACTTATTAATCTTCTCTCCTCACTATTTTGGTCTATTATATATGGCTGTTGTGAGACTGTTGTGCCTAGCTGAGAATAAGTTCAATACTTAGCTTAAATCACTGTGAGCAGGGTGATCAATCCCTTTCCATCTCTAAAGTTTGAAGTGCTTTGACTAAGTTCAGCTCAGCAGAAGGAATGAAGAAAATGATGCATACACTTAGGTGACCTTGGTTCTACTTTTATCTCTTATTCTAAGATACCCACAAGAAAATTTATTCCATTGCTGGAGTATTAGTGAGTAAAAAGACAAGCACATTAATGTATTATTGATGGGGCTGTGGAAAGTAATTTGGAATTATATAAATGAAATAATTATATTGTATGAATTATATGACTGAAATAACAAAAATGTCCATACACTTGGTCCAGTGTTGCTGCTCACAGGTTTATCCCCAAAGGAGGTCATCAACTGAAAGTAAGACTATAAATATAAAAATATTTTAGGTTATTTTGTGATAGCATAGAATTGGAAACAAAGATGGTTTTTGAGTGTAGATTTGCTCAACAAAGTGTAGTACATGAATATAATGGGATATCACTGTCTTATAAGAAAGGAACATGAATAATACAGAGGAGCTTAGAAAGACCTATAGTTTACATAAACTAAAGTAAGCAGAGGTAGGGAAGCAATATACACAATCACCATCAAAATGTGAATAGAACAAAGATCAATCACAAAGCAATTAAGACTCAGTTGTGGAATTTTAGAGTTTGGTCCCCCTAAGAAGATATCTGAGAAGCTATCTTCATCTCTTATCCAAATCAGGGCCTATGACTGTGAAGTACTACGTATGACATCATGTTTTTTTCTGATGTGTTGATTGGTTTTGATGATTTTTTCCTTTTTTTTGTAAAAAAATTTTTTTCATTATAAAAGACCACTATCAAGAGACCTATATTTTCTTTCCTCTTTTTTTTTTCAATTTAAACATTATTTTATTTGGTCATTTTCAAACATTATTCCTTGGAAACAAAGATTCTTTTCTTTTCCTCCCCCCTTCCCACCACCCCTCCCCTAGCCAACATACGATTCCACTGGGTATCACATGTGTCCTTGATTCAAACCTATTTCCATGTTGTTGGTATTTCTATTAAGGTGTTCATTTAGAGGCTCTCCTCATTCATGCCCCTTCAACCCCTGTAGTCAAGCAGTTGCTTATCTTCGGTGTTTTTACTCCCACCATTTGTCCTTTGCTTGTGGATAGTGTTTTTTTCTCCTGGATCCCTGCAGAATGTTCAGGGACGTTGTATTGACACTAATGGAGAAGTTCATTATGTTCTCTTGTACCACAGTGTATCAGTCTCTGTGTACCATGTTTTCCTGGTTCTGCTCCTCTCACTCTGCATCACTTCCTAGAGGTTGTTCCAGTCTCCATGGAATTCCTCCACTTTATTATTCCTTTTAGGACAATAGTATTCCATCACCAACATATACCATAATTTGTTCAGCCATTCCCCAATTGAAGGGCATCCCCTCATTTTCCAATTTTTGGCCACCACAAAGAGTGCAGCTATGAATATTCTTGTACAAGTCTTTTTCCTTATTATCTCTTTGGGGTACAAACCCAGCAGTACTATGGCTGGATCATAGGGCAGACATTCTTTTATTTCCCTTTGGGCATAGTTCCAAATTGCCCTCCAGAATGGTTGGATCAATTCACAATTCCACCAGCAATGAATTAATGTCCCTATTTTGCCACATCCCCTCCAGCATTCATTACTTTCCTTTGCTGTCATATTAGCCAATCTGCTAGGTGTGAGGTGATACCTCAGAGTTGTTTTGATTTGCATCTCTCTGATTATAAGAGATTTAGAGCACCTTTTCATATGCTTATTAATAGTATTGATTTCTTTGGCTGAGAACTTCCTGTTCATGCCCCTTGTCCATTTATCAACTGGAGAATGGCTTGATTTTTTTGTACAATTGATTTAGCTCTTTATAAATTTGAGTAATTAGACCTTTGTCAGAGGATTTTGTTATGAAAATTGTTTCCCAATTTGATGCTTCCCTTCTCAATTTGGTTACATTGGTTTTGTCTGTACAAAAACTTTTGAATTTGATGTAATCAAAATTGTTTATTTTACATTTTGTGACTCTTTCTATGTCTTGCTTGGTTTTAAAGTCTTTCCCTTCCCACATTATTCCCATATTATTCTGTGTTCACCTAATTTACTTATAGTTTCTTTCTTTATGTTCAAGTCATTCACCCATTCTGAGTTTATCTTGGTGTAGGGTGTGAGATGTTGATCTAAACCTAATCTCTACCATACTGTCTTCCAGTTTTCCCAGCAGTTTTTGTCAAATAGTGGGTTTTTGTCCCAGAAGCTGGGCTCTTTGGGTTTGTCATATACTGTCTTACTGGGGTCACTTACCCCAAGTCTATTCCACTGATCCTCCTTTCTGTCTCTTAGCCAGTACCAAATTGTTTTGATGACCACTGCTTTATAATAGAGTTTGAGATCTGGAACTGCAAGGCCAGCTTCCCTTTTTTTTTCATTATTTCCCTGGATATCCTTGACCCTTTGTTTTTCCAAATGAACTTTGTTATGTTTTTATCTAAGTCAGTAAAACTTTTTTTTGGAAGTTCAATGGGTATAGCACTACATAGATAAATAAGCTTGGGTAGGATGGTCATTTTTATTATATTGGCTCATCCTATCCATGAGCAGTTAATATTTTTCCAATTGCTCAAGTCTAGTTTTAGTTGTGTGGAGAGTGTTTTGTAGTTGTGTTCATATAGTTCCTGTGTTTGTCTCGGGAAATAGATTCCTAAGTATTTTATTTTGTCTAAGGTGATTTTGAATGGAATTTTTCTTTCTAATTCTTGCCACTGAGCTGTGTTGGAAATATATAGAAATCCTGATGACTTATGCGGGTTTATTTTGTAACCTGCAACTTTGCTAAAGTTGTTGATTATTTAGACTAGCTTTTTGGTTGATTCTCTAGGATTCTTTAAGTAGACAATCATATCATCTGCAAAGAGTGATAATTTGGTCTCCTCCTTGCCTATTTTGATGCCTTCAATTTCTTTTTTTTCTCTAATTGCTACTGCTAGTGTTTCTAGTACAATGTCAAATAATAGAGGTGATAATGGGCATCCTTGTTTCACTCCTGATCTTATTGGGAATGCATCTAGTTTATCCCCATTGCAGATAATGTTAGTTTATGGTTTTAGAGATATACTGTTTATTATTTTTAGGAATGACCCTTCTATTCCTATGCTTTCTAGTGTTTTAATAGTTTTTTAATTAGGAATGGCTGTTGTATTTTATCAAAGGCTTTTTCTGCATCTATTGAGATAATCATGTGATTTTTGTATGTTTGTTTGTTGATATGGTAAATTATGTGGATGGTTTTTCTAATATTGAACCAGCCTTGCATTCCTGGTATAAATCCTACTTGATCATAGTGAATGATCCTCCTGATCACTTGCTGGAGTCTTTTTGCTAGTATTCTATTTAAGATTTTTGCATCTATATTCATTAGGGAGATTGGTCCATAGTTTTCTTTTTCCATTTTTGACCTGCCTGGCTTTGGAATCAGTACCATGTTTGTGTCATAAAAGGAATTTGGTAGAACTCCCTCTTTGCTTATTATGTCAAATAGTTTGTATAGTATTGGGATTAGGTGTTCTGTGAATGTTTGATAGAATTCACTTGTGAATACATCAGACCCTGGGGATTTTTTCTTACAGAGTTCTTTGACGGCCTATTGGATTTCTTTTTCTGATATGGGATTATTTAAGAATTCTATTTCTTCTTCTGTTAGTCTAGGCAATTTATATTTTTGTAAATATTCATCCATATCACCTAGGTTGGTATATTTATTGCCATATAGTTGGGCAAAGTTGTTTTTAATGATTGCCTTAATTTCCTTTTCATTGGAGGTGAGGTCCCCCTTTTCATCTTTGACGCTGTTAATTTGCCTTTCTTCTTTCCTTTTTTAAATTAGATTGACCAGTACTTTGTCTATTTTGTCTGTTTTTTTTAAAGTACCAGCTTCTAGTCTTGTTTATTAGTTTAATAGTTCTATCACTTTCTGTTTTTATTAATTTTTCCCTTAATTTTTAGGATCTCTAGTTTGGTTTTCTTCTGGGGGTTTTTATTTTGTTTGCTTTCAAGTTTTTTGATTTGCATTTCCAATTCACTGCCCTCCCTAATTTGTTAATATATGCACTCAGGGATATGAATTTTCCTCTGAGTACTGCTTTGGCTGCATCCCATAAAGTTTGAAAGGATGTCTGACCATTGTCATTTTCCTCAATGAAATTATTAATTGTTTCTATGATTTCTTCTCTAACTAACTGATTTTGAAATTGATAAATGAAATTAAATATCATTTAATTTCCAATTAATTTTTGATTTGGCTCTGTAAAGATTAAAAATTGGGGGGAACTGAGGCAGGTAGAAATTAATTTCTCTCTCCAAGGAGTATTATATTTTTAGAGGTTTATTGAAGATTAAGGATTAAAGAAAATACAGGATGAGAAAGCACATGTCTAGGCCCAGGGGCCTAGACAACCTCACCTACATTATGAAAAGAGCCGAGTCTGCTTGTAAGCAAAAACAGGAAAGGCCCGCAAAAGCCTTTCCAATCAGGTTAAATACTCCTTGATCTTGGCCCAGGTGAGAATTCAGTGATATTACAAAGCATTTTGGGGAAGTGGAGCAAGGATTTCTGGGGACTGAAGTCCTGGATTCAAGTCCATTTTTACAGCTCTCCATGTACCCTTACTGATCATTATTTTTATTGCCTTATTATCTGAAAAGGTTGCATTTATTATTTCTGCCTTTCTGCATTTGTATGCCATGTTTCTGTGATCTACTGTATGATCTATCTTTGTGAATGTGCCATGTGGTGCTGAGAAGAAGGTATATTCTTTTTTTGTCCCTATTTATTTTTCTCCATATGTCTATTAACTCTAATTTTTCTAAGATTTCATTCACATCTTTTACCTCTTTCTTATTTATTTTTTGATTTGATTTATCTAAATTTGATAGTGGTTGGTTCAAGTCTCCCACTAATATGGTTTTACTGTCTATTTCCTCCTTCAATTCTCCTAGTTTTTCCATTAGAAATTTGGGTGATATACCATTTGGCTCATACATGTTGATTAGTGATAATTCCTCATTGTCTATTCTCCCTTTTAACAGAATATATTTACCTTCCTTATCCTTTTTGATCAGGTCTATTTGTGCTTTGGCTTTGTCAGATATCATGATTGCAACTCCTGCCTTCTTTCTAGCAGTTGAGGCCCAAAAAGTCTTACTCCATCATTTAATTATAACCTTGTGAGTATCAACCTGCCTCATATGTGTTTCTTGAAGACAATATATGGTAGGGTTTTGGATTCTAATTCATTCTGGTATTCATCTACATTTTATGGGTGAGTTCATCCCATTCACATTCAAAGTTACAATTGTAACTTGTGGATTCCCTGGCATTTTGATATCCTCCCTTAATTCTGACCTTTCTTCTTTAGCTATAACCTTTTAAACCAGTGATTTACTTTAGATTAGTCCCCCTAGTCCCCTCCCTTGATATGCTTCCCTTTCTAGCCCCTCTCTTTTTGTTCCCTTCCCCTCCCCCTTCTCCTTCCCTCCCTTTTTATACTCCCTCCCCCAACCCCTCAATTTCCCCTTCTCTCTTACCCTGTTGGATAAGATAAAGTTCAAGATCCCAATGGATCTAGATGTTTTAAGCTCTCAGAGTTGATTTCACTGAGAGTAAGGTTTAAGTAATACCAATTAGCACTTTCTTCCTCTCCTCCCTATAGGAAATTTCTTCCCCTCCCCTTCCCATGTGTATCTTTGTGTGAGAAATATTATTCTATTTAGTTTTTTTCTATTTCTTGAAGTATATCTTAGTACCATCAATGATTCATCCCCTCCATTTTTCTTCCTTTCACCCCCCTTCTCCCTATTGTCTTAATGCCCCAATCATTCCCTATGCATGATTCTTCTAACTACTCTAATGATACATACAATTTTTGAGAGTTACACATTACATTTTCCCCACATATGAATATATATAATTTGATATAAAGTAGTCCTTATATAAGAGAGTTTGAACAAAAGAAAAAGATAATATTTTTATCCTTTTCCCTTTCCTTCATATTTACCTTTTCAAGTTTTCCTTGTTCTTTGTGTTTGGATATCAAACTTTCCAGAGAGCTCTGGTCTTTTCTTTACAAAAACTTGGAAATCTTCTATTTTGTTGAACGCCCAGACTTTCCCCTTGTATTATATAGTCAGTTTTGATGGATAGCTGATTCTTGGTTGAAGACCCAGCTCTCTTTCCTTTCTGAAAATCATGTTCCATGCCTTATGGTCATTCAGAGTGGAAATTGCAAGGTCTTGTGTGACCTTGATTGGCATTCCTTTATACCTAAATTGTCTTTTTCTGGCTTCTTGTAAGATTTTTTCTTTTGCTTGAAAGCTTTGGAATTTGGGAATTACATTCCTGGAAGTTGTCTTTTAGGGATTTAGTGTAGAGGGTGTTCTGTGAACTCTTTCAATGCCTGTATTGCCTCCTTGTTCTAGAATCTCTGGGCAGTTTTCTTTGATGATATCTTGTATTATGATGTCAAGATTACTATTTATTTCTGGCTTTTCTGGTAGGCCAATGATTTTCAGATTGTCTCTCCTTCCTCTATTTTCCAGGTCTGTCACCTTGTCAGTGAGATATTTTATGTTATCTTCTAATTTCTTAGTCTTTTGGCTTTGCTTTATTAATTCTTGCTCTTTTGCAAGATCATTGTCTTCCAGTTGCCTGATTCTGACCTTTAAAGCCTGGTTTTCCTTTTCAATTTTGTCTATCCTGCTTTTTGAGGCTTCAAGCTGTTTCTGTAGTTGCATTTTTTTGTGCTTCAGATTTCTGAGTTCCTTTTGCATTATTTGCATTATTTCCCATTTTTCCTGTTATCTTTTTGATAACTTCCAATTTAAATTCTTCAAGAGCTTGTGGACAATTTCCATTTCTTTTGGAATGTTTTGGCGCATTTGTATTCACTTCCTCTTCTGCTATTTCCTCTGTTTTTTTTAATTTGTTTTCCCTCCATAAGATGTATCCAAAGTCACCCCCTTCTTCTTGCTTTTCTTGGTGTTGGGGTTCTTGGGTACAGTTTGCCATCTCTGTGTTTTTTTTTCTTCCTCCCTTTCCAATCACAAATCTGAATGAGTAGTACTTGCTCTCAGTATAAGGGTCTAATGGTCAAGGCTTTAGTCTCAGGCTAATTCTAGGTTCTCTGCAGCTGCCCTGTCTTCCTGGTGAGGCCCAGGGACTGTCCTCCCCTGCCTGCTGGCATTTTGGGAGTTAGTGCTCTCAGGTGAAAGTCTTTGGTGGTCTTAGCTAACTCCCAAGGCCTCTAGGTGCCCCTTGCTCATGTCAGGGGATCCCTTCATGCACTTGGTGATTATAGCGTGCTAGTTTTGGGCGCCCGAGATCTGTGCTCCCCTAGCCTGCCTGCTGGGGTTTCAGGTGTTAGTACTCTCAGGAGAAGGACCTTATCTTATTCAGGTCCCCAGACCTGGGGCTGCCCATTGTTCAGTCCTGGAGTGCCCCTCCCTCATTTGTTGATTCTGGCCAGTGCTGACTTTAACTCTGGCTCTGGCTGTTTGGTGGGGGAGGGGAGGGTGGGTCAACTTTTCGTTCCCTTATATTGTGGAGATGCCGGAATCCTACCTACCTTCAGAGCTTCGCCTTGTTGTGGGGTCTTTCCTTTCTTATGAGGATGGTTGTTTTTTATTTTGGGATGGTCTTTTGAGGTCATCTGTATCGTTGAGTCTGAGGAGAGGAAGCAAGCCATGTCTACTCTGCAGCCATGCTTGTCCAGAAGTCGCAAGAGACCTATATTTTCAAAAGAAAGTAAACACAAGATTTTCAATAATTCCATGTCTTTTCCCATTAATTTAAAAATATTTTCATGGAAAATGATGGTTTACAAACATAACCCAATCATAAAGCAAAAAAAAAAAAATCCAAAACAAACCCAAGAACCTCATTTTCTAAAATTAGTAGTTGAGTTGAACAATTTTTTCTTCCCAAATTCTGTATATATATAGATATACATATATATATATGCATATATATATAGATGTTTGTGTTCAATTTCCATCAGCAAATGGTGAATTCAATTGAGTAGGCTATGGTTAAAAAGAAATTTTGTGGTTTCCCAAAGTCAGCACAACCTGCTCCCCTTCTGTTTAGGGCCAACTTATTGTTTATTTCCAGTGTCTGTCCAAGATTTGCATAACTTATCAATAAGCTTTATGAATTGTCTATGAAAAAGAATATTATATTCTTGACAACCACTTTTCATCTACTTAACTTTTCCTCTTAGAGTAGTTAGTTCAAAGTCTTTAGAATCTCTGTCTCTCTGTCTCTTTGTCTCTGTCTGTCTCTGTCTGTCTTTCTTTCTCTCTCTGTTCCTCCATCCTCTCTCCTTCCCTTCCTTTCTCCCTCTACTTTGTCCCCTTTCTCTCTCTGTCTTGGATCTGAACCTAGGTTTTCAATAATGCAGGGACTTTCCAATAAGAAAACTCTTTCCAGTGTAGTTCATTGACTGTTTTGCAATTTATAATCTTAAACATTTTCCTGGGACAATAAGAGGTTTAGTCAGTTGCCTAAGGTCAAAGAACCAGTATGTGTCAGAGGCAGAACTTAAACTCAGATCAGCTCCCAAATCTCTATTAGAGTGATTATGGATCTCATTTAAGAGTCTCTACAGTGTTCTGGGGTTTGATGTAATCATAATGCTAACTACAGTTGGGAATACTTGTTAGACCTCACCATCTATAGGGAATTCATTCTCACCTTCCTGAATTCAAATTCAGCCTCAGATACTTACTAACTCTGTGACCCTGGGCAAGTCACTTAATCCTGTTTGCAGGGGTTCCTCATTTGCAAAATGAACTGGAGAAGGAAATGACAAATCACCCCAATATTTTTGCCAATAAAATCCTAAATGCCATCATGAAGAGTCAGACACAGTTAAAAATGACTGAAGAACAACTTCCATATCGGAAAATATTCCATCTATTGTGACTTTTTTTTTTGCCATTTGGAATGCCACTGTAACCACTGAACCATTACAACTCTAGAGACTGGGACCTGGAGTGGGGGGCTCCTGCTTCAATCCATTTTTGAACATCTACACTAAGAAGAGGTTGTTTTGAATGGTGAGCCAGTGATCTCAAATGCGCTGAGTTGGACCTGGATGCTAGACCATGTTTTTATCCATCTTCTTGGTATCTACCACGATCCTAATCTCTTCCTCCCTTGCTTTTACTTTGTAAACTTAAACCAGTACTACCAATGCTTCTGGAAAGAGCATATCAAGTGGTATCCCCATGTCTCCACTCGTCATCTCTTTGACTTTTCTGACCAAAACATCCTCCCCTGATCAACAGTACCTTCTAATATATTTATTGTGTCCCTATATTAGAATGTAAACTTTTGGAGGGCAGAGATTATTTTGCTCTTATATTTACTTCTCTACCACTTAGCAACTAAAAGTGAAAAATCTAATTAAATAAATGGGTTCTGATCTCTTTAAGACTGAATTCCCAATTTGAGTGATTTTTTTGAATTGTTTGACATTATAAGACAGAATTTCAATATGCAACTGAACAACTTTCTTTGCCCAACTGACAAAATACAACCTTTCCCCCCTCTAATTTTAAGTATTTCCTTGAAATGCATTCCTTCTGCAATCTTCAATATTATCTCTTTTTTTCCAGTCTCTGAGCTAAGCAAAACTTTTCTTCATTAACAACAATTAATGTTTTCTTTCTTCTTACAGTACTCCCTAATCTATGTAGAGTACAAAAGTTTCATCTCTTCCCTTAAGAAATGAAACTTCTTTTTCTGAAAATGTATTTGATGAATCAAATTTAGACTGAATATTATAGAAAACACAGTCTTCTCACTATGCTCAATACTAAGCCTGACATACATTTAATATTTCAATATACTGGTGGATGTGAAATCACATTGTAGTGGGCATTCTTTCCAACAAGGTATAATACAACCCATCCATGCCTGCATATAAGGGGTTACTAAGTACCATGCTTTCCCATTAATGTGCCACAAAGATATAGCCATTGTTTGGTAGACCTTTGTGATTTTCTCTTGACATTATATGGATGCTAATGAAGTCTATGGTTCTTCGAACCATTCCTCATTCTCAATATATTATGGGTCCATATTTTTTTTCTGGTAATACATCTCCTTTAAAACATCATTTTTACTATATTTTCAGTGTAACTGTTTGTTTGTATTGTGTTATAACCTGTTGTAACGATGATGTTCACCATGTTCATCATGAATCTCTCAACTGTCCATTAAGTAATCAGTCAATTACAGTTTTTTAGTCTGTTATACTGTATGGCTCATAGTCATATCATATCACCAGGTTGATATTGGCATTAAAATTGTTTCAGGATGCAACTTGGAGTCATTAAAATAATTGTATGACTCACTAAAGGAAACATAGTTTACTCTCCTTTCCTTTTTAATTTTTGGGCCAGAATCATTGTCCATCCACAAGGTCTCCAAAGATGGATATAAATGATATACAAACTCTGGATAGGCTGCCCGTCCAATGTCATATCATTGTTTGAATAATGGGCATTTTTATCTGCTTGGAAATACTATCTGATTTATGAGTTTTCATTTTCTCTTTTACTTCTTGGTTAAGAAAAAGAGAAACCAATTATTTCAGTGATTACAAAAGATTATGAACAGAACACTCATATCCTGCTATGTTTTCAGGACATTTCCTGATTAGATGGGAATAAGTCTGGGATTGTAAAATGGACCAATCCCATTCCAGTTTGTCACAGGATGTTTTATCATGAGAGAGATCATTCTTACTGTAGGAGATCAAAAAGGCGTAGATGTTCTGGACCAATTGAGAATCATGCTATAGTAGGAAACCATAGCAATTTTGCTCTGCTGAGCTGGTGAGAACCTCACCATGCTAGAGAGACCTAAGACTAACCTTTGTAGGGGAGGGATAGAAATAGGCAAGGGTATCCCATGTAACTGAAAGTGCAATTTAGTCATATATATTTGAATCTCATATATGGTGCCAAAGTAGTGTTGGAGTGTTTATTCTTAGTTTAATCAGAAACTAGTCTAGTCTAGTAGTTGTCTCTCGGTAACTGAGGATGACTATTGTCTTTGTGCGTTTTTGTGCACACAGACATTTGTGCATGAAGATTTAAGTGGAAAAGTCGATGCACAGAGACAGTCCCACTCTCTCGGCTTTGGAAGTCTGGGTCCAGTGGCACGAAAAGTTGTTACATCTGGAGACTTCCTCAGCTGCCTTGGATGGCCGTGCTTTCTTGTGTGCTCCAACACACCCTAAGCACTCCACAGTGCCTTGCTGCGTCGCCATCTCAGCTGTTGAACCTTCTTATTGGTTTCTTCCATCTGTTCAGCCGAAGCAGTCTTCACATGCTGGGTGAGCAAAGCCCTAGTTCACCAGGGGTCCACAACGACCCGATGGCTACCCTCACAAGGTTTAGCCGGCCTGTCAAAGCCGTTGCCCGGGGTGTGGCCGCTGCCGCATGCTAGCAGCTACTGGGAGCCACAAGTGAGAGCTGGGTGTCAGGTGAGGGTCAGAGGCTGGAGAGCTGCCCTAGAAGGGCACGACAAGCCCTCCATACCAGAGATACTACCCCTCCCTGAACACCCTATACATCCCAGAAACATAATGTTCTTAAAAGTGGATGTGGAATATATAGGCAATAGTCTAAAGTGAAAGTTCTGACAGTAGGGGTAGAAAA
Organism: Monodelphis domestica; assembly: GCF_027887165.1. Taxonomy (NCBI): domain Eukaryota; kingdom Metazoa; phylum Chordata; class Mammalia; order Didelphimorphia; family Didelphidae; genus Monodelphis; species Monodelphis domestica. The sequence continues at coordinate 197,259,225 of NC_077227.1, forward strand.
GCAGCTTGGCATATTAGTTAGACCACTAGACTTAATGTCAAGAAGATCTTAGTTAAAATTCTTACTTAGACTTTTATTAACTATTTGGTCATAGACAAGTCACTGAAAATCTCTGAGGCTAAGCTTCTCCATGTGAAAGGGAATAATGATAGAAACTTCTGATAGAATTAATATGAGGTTCAAATGAGATAAGTCAAGTAAAGTGCCTTATAAACCTTAAAGTGATGTATAAATAAAAACAACAATTACTAAAGTCAAAGTTCTCCTAGCTGGATTCTGAGAAAGACCTGGAATCGCTATGAAATTGATGAGGTCAGCAAGGGCTAGACTGGGTTCTTCAGAGCTACTTTTGGAAATGTTTTTTGAAATTAAATGGATATTTTTCTTTTTTGGCATTAGAAGAACTATTCTACTCCTCTCCCCATATTTGAGATATGGAGTTTTCATTCTTTTTTTTTCAGCCTCTCTACTTTCCTTCTTCCTCTCATTTTTCCTTTTTTTCTTTTTGTCTTCCTTCTTTATAAAACATACCTTGAGGGATAAGGTTTAGATGTGTGTGGGGTGCAAAAGGAAAGATATTTAGCTAATAAGACCTAATATATGAATGTCCATTTCCTTTGATAGGAAACATATATGATGATTAATTTTGTGCTTGGTTATAAACCAGAATAGTAAAGAGGAAGCAGGTTTCACTAATTAGGATATTACTTGATTTAATAAGGGCTCATTGGTATTAATTGGTTGACCACTTTTTAAGAGAGTAAAATGAAAAAGAGTTTGTAAGTGAATAACACTTCAATATTAGGCAATTTGGATATTTAGGAGTAAAAGATGCTCATGTAGAAATTACTGTATATTTTGCTGCAGGGTAAGAGTGACCTGTTTTTCTTTCCTGATGATTCAATTTAACTTTCTTAGAAATACTTTCAAAAGACAATTTTCTGTACGTCAAAGGCATGTTTTGTGCTACAAATAAATGGGTCACCACTTAAAAAAAGAATCATGTCCCTTTCTATCTTTTTCAAAGAGTGAATCTTCCTTTATTATGCTGTATTATTATAGTTGAAGTATTAGGGATAAAACGCCTTTGAATATGACTATTATTCCTACCTGTTCCCTAACTGTGGGACTCAAAAGTCCCATAGACATGTCACCATTGCATAGATTTTAACTTCAATCTTGCAAATATTAGCCTTGATCAAAGTTGAAAGTCAACTGCTAGCTAGCTCAGCAGCAAAGTTTGACTGCAAAAGTTTTGCAAAGACCTTTATCTAAAATGACCTCAACTTGGAAAAGTTAACAACCACCTTGGGATCTTAAATGGAAAATAAAGGAAAAAAATAGCCTCTTTTATCCACAATGGACAGAAGTCTGGCCTACCATAGAGGTGAGAGCAAGGGAAGGAAAATGAAAATATATCTTCTAGATGAAAATTTTAGCTATCTTTTACACAGAAAATGGAATGCTGCCTTTCTCTCAGTCTATGGAAGTCATATGAAGCTTCAAATGGACATGGAAAGTAGCATAGCATTGTGGACAGGATAGCTGAATGGGAGTCAAGAAGACTTGGTTTGAATTCTATCTTTGATAACTAAGTGACCATGGACAAGTCATTTAATTTCTCTTTTCTTATCTTTAAAATGTGGATACTAATACCAGTATTACCTACCTGACAGAGTTGTGGTAAGGCTAAAATAAAATGATGGATATAAATGCTTTTTTAAACTTAAAGATTTAAAATCAGTTATTATGACTACATTATCAGAATTTCTTTCTTTAATTTTTATTGATATTTTGTTCCTTACATCACTATAATTCCGATTTATCTCTCACCCACTACCTTCTAGAAGGTCATCCCATATAACAAATAGTGATTTATGGTGAGGAAAAAAGTGAAAACAATGTCAACCCAAATGATCAATACATTTAAAAGTCTTAAAACATGTGCAATGTGTAACACCTGTGGACCTCCACTTCCATAAAGGAATAGATTGGTGGTGTCTTCTCATATCTCTACATCTGAGTCCCATTTGTTCTTTTTTTTTTTTTAAATAAAAATTTTTATCTGTTTGTTTGCTATATTAAGATCCCCACACATCTCCTTCCCTTTCTCCTGTCTCCACACTGGAGAAGTCATCACTTGACCAAAACATATGTGTATATATAAAATTATGTCTTACATGTATAGACCAGTGGAATTGCTTTTTGGCTTGTAAAAATTAAATTTATATCTATAATAATGAAAATATTATATTTTATGAGGCTTATTGAGGATTATTAGAAATCAAGAAATAAAGAAGATAGAAAATAAAAATCACATGTCCATAGTTGATTAACCTATTCAAAATCCCCCACTTAGCTTACTACCATACTTGTTGCATCATTGCAAAGGAAGAGAGAACAAGGGAGGCAATACTGCCAGTTAAATACCAATAATGTGATCTTGCCAATGTGGAGATGCAGGAGAGATTATAGGACATTCTGGGAAATATCAAGGATTTCTGGGGAATGAAGTCTAAGGTTCAAAATCTCCATTTATACATTTCCCCCAGACTTGTGGAAGACTAGTCTCTCCAGTGGGTATTGTAAACATACCAGCTATAAAATTACAATAATTTGGTGGGTGTCCTCTGGCTTACCTTTTGAGCACCTGCAGATAGATTTTATAACAATGCCAAAGTCTGTACAATATAAATTTTGTCTAGTCATAGTAGATCAACTGACCAGATGCCTGGAAGCATTTCCCACAGCCTGAGCCACAGAGGCTTTTGTTGCTAAGGTACTTTAAAAAATATTATTCTTCTCTTTGGCCTGCCAGCATGTATTGATTCAGATAGAGGAAGCCATTTTACTAATTCTGTTCTAAATCAAATATATTCTTGCTTGGGGATAGCTCCAAAATTCCATGTACCATATCATCCCCAGAGCTCAGGTCAAGTTGAAAAAATGAACAGAGAACTTAAAACTATGATTGGTAAATTATGCACTGAGACACATTTAAAATCATCTGAAATTCTCCCCCTAGCCCTATTTTATCTTAGAAGCAGGCCCAAGGGAGACCTACACATCTCACCATTTGAGATTCTTTTTGGACAGCCACCTATACAGGCTAAGCCTTTCTCCCCTGCATATACATCACTATTAGGGGGAGATACTTCTATTGCTTCCTATATACAGGAATTACAGCACAAACTGCATGAACTTAATGAATCCGGAGCTGCTGTACAAGCCGGACCACTAGACTTTTCACTTCATGACCTCAACCCAGGAGACAAGGTGTATATAAATAACTTCCAGTGTACTGGAGAAACTCAGCCTTCCTGGCAAGGGCCATTCCAAATATTGTTAACTACTCCAACATCTATAAAAATTGGAGAGAAGGACTCTTGGATTCATTTCTCATATGTAAAGACAGCATCTTCTATTGAAACTGATTGACTGTATCCTATCACATGCTATGCAATGCCAATGAGCACAAGGTCAAGAAGGACCAAGCAAATTCATGTGGGATCGATGAACTTCTAAGCCAATACAAAAGGGCTTGAACCTAGTGTGAGACTCGAGGTTGCGATGCTTGACATTTGTTAAGATGTAGGACTTCCTTGTATCCACACTCTTTGTGAAATACTCACAGACAAGTACTGAAGTTTGGCTATCATCCTGGCTCCCCCTATACATGAGAATGAAGGTAAAATCAGACCAGGGAATGACACTTACCAATCACACACACACACACACACACACACACACACAAATTGAGTCCTTTTTTCTCTCTTATAGTATGGCAACTTCCTATAGTCTTGGTTGCAAATGGGTAAGTGAAATATTACTGCATTTTGTCTTACAGACTTGTGGGATAGAAATTGCTTTAATTGGACCCTAATACAAGGACCTGTTAGAAATTTACTAAACCCTAATACAAGGGCCTGTTAGAAATTTATTAAACTCTAATATAAGGGCCTATTATGAATTTATTATTGCTTACTCAAAATTTTGTATAGATAGATTTTATATTTTGATTCTGATTTTGAATTTTTCTTTCTCCAAAAGTTTAATTTTTCTTCCATTTTTTCTTTTCTTTTTCTTTTCTTGTTGTTTTTCTTTTGATAATTGACTAACGCACCCCATAACCCAACTTTGCATTCTGAGCTGAACTGGGTATTTCTCAACACCCACTTCAGGTTTGTATTTTCATAAAATACAAGATTTAAATTTTTTTTTTTTTGGTTTGAGAAAGATCTTCAAGGAAGCTTGCTAACTCCTAAAATCCAGGGAATGAACTGTTTGCTGAAAGATGCCTGAAACCCTACACAACATCAGAAAAATCCAGAATGAACTTTGGGGTGGAGTTGATTGAACTGAAGGTTGATTGAACATTTATTTTGCATGTATACTCTCATGCCAAAAGGGGACTGCCCTCTAATTGGTTTTTGTCAGTGTGCCCAGGAAAACATTGACTTTGCTATCTCTCTCTCTTCTATTTCCCTCATCTCTAACTATTGTCATTTCCTCTTAGAAGGTAAAATTCTTTATGCACCTGTAGTTAGAAGATTTTAGAGGTATAAGATGATGATGTTTAGTGATCAACTGGGGAGATAGTCCCCCAGTCATCATCAGGGGGGATTGTGAATTTTAGTTTTACTCCATCATGCGTAGTCCTTAGAATTCTATCAACCAGGAATGTATACTCCCCCACTTAAGGATTAAGTGTCAGGGAGGAAGGCCTATGACCGGCATGTGCTAGCAAGTGACAAATCAGAAACAACTGATTGACCCCCTGGGCTGTCCTAACTCAAGTTTAAGTCACCATTGATACTTGTGAGACACAGGAAGTGATGTAAAGAACGGCCTTTATATTTTGTGTCACTTACTGTGAGAGGAACACTTGGCGGACTTGGCCCTGGAACTCAACCCTGGAGGAGCTCAACGTGAGATCTCAGACTGCTTTCCTTTAGATGGTCACGTGGTAAGTGATAAGGCGGAAGTGATAAGGCTGACTCCATTTTCCCTTGACTTCTGGAAAGGCCCCTTGGCCAAGGCCTCTGAACTCCTGCCTGGCTCAGCCAGGTCAGAGCAATTCAATTCCCTTTTCCCTCTCTCTCTCATTCTTAATTTCTTCTTTCTATTGTAAATAAACCACCATAAATTCCATTCTAACTTGAGTATTTCATTGGCATTTAGAATTTAAATCCCTGGCGATCAACTAAAATTATATTCTCTCTCAACCCTAAAAATTACCCCACCAGGCTCTAGGAGCAGGGAGGGAAGAGGGGTTGGGAAAGATCATGAATCATGTAATCATGGGAAAATATTGTAAGTAAGTAAAAAATAAAACAATAGAATTATGTCTTGTTTCTATTTATTAGTCCATTTGTTCCTCATGATTTCATTAAATTTACTTTTGATTTTTTTGTGCATTGTTGTTTTTCCCTATTGTTTTCTTGGCTTTGCTTATTTCACCTTGCATCAGTCCATGTCCTCTGCTTTTATGTATTTTCATTACACATATAATTTCTAACAGCATAGTAATATTCCATTATATTCATGTCCTACAATTTCCTTAACTGTTCCCCAAATGGTGGGCATCTACTTTGTTTCCAATTTTTAGTGATGACAAAAAATATTGCTATAAATATTTTGGAGTATATGGAAATCATTTTCTAAAAAAACAGCTTCCTTGGCTCCATAAACTCAATGATGGAGTCTCTGCTTCAAAGAGCATGGATGTTTTAGTCACTCTCTTTGCATAATTCCAAGTTACTTTCCAAAATGCTTGTACCATTTCACAGTTCCACCAACATTGTATTAGTGTGCCTATCTTTCTATAACACTTCCAACATCGACTATTGCCATTTTAAAAATAATTTTTGATAATTTTCAGGGTTGTAGCTGAAAATTTTTGTTTATCTTGGTTTGTCATTATCAGCATGCCTAATGTGTGATTTTGAATCTGTTACAGTGGCATGATTTTGCACTTGCCCAAGATTTTCTTTCTGGTTTATCCAAATCTTTGTATCTGGCTCTGGTTTTATAATATGTAAAATGTCTTTACCATCAGATAAGAAATTCCAGTGTCTATACCTCTTAGTAACTAATTCAGTTCCTTTAGTAAGAGGATAAAATGTTAGGCAAATGTATCAAGTAGTACAATTTCCTACATGCTTGCAAATGAACATACAATACTTAAGAAAACACTTGGAATTATACAACTTGAGATTCTTTTAGGAACATTATAGAAGAACTAGTTAGTTCAGCACCTTTTTACAGATGAGATCCCTCTCTGTGGTTCACAGAGATTAAATAATTTGCCCAAAGTTAGTGGCAAATCTTGGATTGAGCCTCTGACTTCCTGATTTTTAACTATGTGCTTTTCCTGTCTCATAACTTTCTAAACATTATTGTAAAATAGCTTTTGGATTTTGTTTCTTACTCTTGTTAAGTGGAGAAATTTAGGTTTTGCTTTTGCCTGTACCTTGACCCAGCATATCAGAACTGTGGCATCAAGGGATGTTTGTATTCTTTAGAGGTGAATGAGATAATTTTGTCCAACTTCTTTATTTTACAAAGGATGAAATTGAGGCCCGGAGAGATGAATGGATTGCCTATATTCATGTAGATAATAATAGGTGATTTGAGGTTTTAACTGAGATGTTCTGACTCAAAATTCAGGGCTTTTTTTCACTATACAATCTATCTGGCTTATTACTTCCCAATGTTCATCACGAGGAATTCTTCTAGGGACAGGAAATTGATCCTAGTCATAGAAGGTCAGATTCAAAGCTCTAAGATAAATCTGTGCCTCATATTTTTTTATATCTCGGTGCTAGAGCTGGATTGGACCTGACAGTGGATGTACATTCTGACATATGAAAGAACACAGGGCCATTCTTTCCCTCATGAATTCCTTCCTGACTGCCTTTCTCATGGGGTCAGAAGCCCAGGTCACATAGAATAAACACAGAGTCAGGAATGGGAGATAGGTAAAGGCCTCAAATTGCTACAGCCAAATTACTCTAAATTTTTGAACATTCTTGACTATTCACATCTATTCTCTTACATGCTATTTCAAAGGAAGCTGGCTAACTTTGATGATTGTACCCCAGCTCTGACGGCAGTACTGAATTTGCCTAAATGCATTTTCTTCTCTGACTCAGGTAGCTATGACCTTGGCTATATTCCAACTACACCAGAACCTTCCCTGACATTGGTAGTCTGTCTCATGTCCCTATAATCTCTGACCAAAGAAGAAACGATCAGTTAAATACCTCCTTTTCTTTGATTTTTTTTCTTATTTCCAGGGCAAGTGGCCCCAAAGTAGTTCCTCAAAATAATCCCCAGGTTCATTGTCATCAAAACACCCTTTTAAGGCTGGCAGATGAACATAAGAAACTGTGCATGTACACCTCCCCTGTGTAGGCAGTATCACCACTAATGAATACTTACTTAGAATAAGTAGACACTCTGGTACCTGACAGTTGAAACTATTCACGTACAGTACAGAAAAGTGTCCTAGATCTAATAATATTCTGTTTTTCACTGCATACTGTCACCAATAGGAAAATAAATAATAATACATTTTACAGAAAATGCTTATTCTGGTTTGTATTATTAGCTCTTCCTATGGAAAAGGGTTTAGACAATATGTCACTTCAGTAAAAGCATGAACTATTAAATTATACTTTAAATTCTCCTATAATTAAAACAAAGCATTTCTGATGAGAACATTTTCTATATCTGGTTTTCAAAATCTTAAGCAAGCATTTTCATTTCCAGTCTGAGTACAGGAAAATCTTGTGAAGCATCCATTTTAAAAATCTATTGACATTTACATGCTATTAAAAGAAAAAAAAAACCTTTCTTGCTTTTCTAAATCAAGTCCATAAACATGAATACTATATACTTTAAACCACTTGTTCACAGTGATGGGCAGGCTAGAGAACATAGATATAGCAATCTGCTAAGCTGATACCTGGTACACATTGGGAATCATGAAATAGATCTCAGCAGGTTGAATGCTGTGCACCCACGCACTGCAGAATACCGTGATTACAGCAGGTAGGTGGCTCGGATAACTGAGTACTTCAGAGAGGCAGGAGTCCGGTGTAATGTGTTGTATGATTTATTGGGGTTTGTTGGGACACGCGCTGTAATTGCATACTACCAGTAATGTCTGATTGTTGTGTCTTTCATGCCCTTTGGAGGCCAGCCCCCCCATGTAAGTGATACCCTACTGAAACTATTGTCGAGATTGCAATTGAAACAGATGAAATGAATAGCAGCTGATTAATTGGAGCATGCTACATTTCTGCAAACAAATCAGAGTGATTTGCATGAATCACAATTTGTTACATAATACATTTTGAGAGCACAAATTACCTTTTTAAAGCCTAAGACACATATGTACCCAATGGAACAAACAAAAGTATAATGAACTGGGCTATACCTACATAATTCACATTGAATACTGGGTGCCAAAACTGATGTGAAACAAATGATTTTCCAATAAACTACTCAGGCAGAGCCATATCTGTTCTAATATTTCAATTGACTATTATTTATAATACCAATAATTCTTCACGATTGTTAACCATGGTATGATGGAACAATTTATTTTACATATTAGTTTGGGGGCTTGGTGGATTCCCAACTTGGGACCCAATTTGCTTTCATATCCTACAAGATGAGATAAATAAATAATGTCAGAGGGAAATATTTGGATAGGAAAAGTTTACTATCTAAATCATTTTAATCAAGGGTGAATTGTCTGACCTAGGCTATGGAAAGTGGAATAATCCGTGTTATAAGCAATACCATTATAATAAAAATTAACAGTTTTATGTATTTCATATCCATGGTAGTTTCTTTCTGAAATACATTTGGCCATTTATGAATTTTCTTATGGGTAAATACAAAAACTCATCCCTTCTGCTATTCTGCCCCCTACCATCATTCAACAGAAATTTACTTAGCAGCATAATTAAATATAAGAACTTCTGGATTTATTATAAACTAATTCTAAGAAACAGCATATCCTCCTCCTGTCACACTAACCCTTTCCCCCCAACAAAATTGAAGTTTGTATAACTCAAGCTTTTATCTTGTTCCACCTGCTTCTGTTGACTGCAATGCCAAGTTCTCTTACAGAAAATTATGTTTATGCGTTGTTTCCACACACCCAACAGTCAGCACCTTACCAGCCCCTGCAAACTCAGTGTTGATGTGAAATAATTCTAATAATGCTGCTGCCCATTCTTATTTGGGACCATATATAATGGTCCACAGAACCACAATTTATCAGTTTTTGGAGGCTACATAGTAAAATGAAAAGAACATTGACCTTAGAGCAGAAAGACCTGAGTTCAAGCAGTTTTGATAGTGACTTCTGTGTGATAATGGAAAGATCATTCAAGACATGTTAATTAAATTGCTGGAGATACAAAGGCATATATTTTTGTATGTATGCAGGTACATATATGCAAATATATCACTTACCCTTGAGGAAATCTTATGCTACTAGGGGGATATAATACATACATACTTACATAAACCTTTGTATTTTCATCAATTTAATTACATATATATAATATCTATCTGAGGAAATCACACTCTACTGTATATAGAGTATGATTTCTTCAAGAGTAGATGTTATATATATGTACATATATATATATACACACATATCTATGCATCTATGTCTAACTTAAGAGTTTAAATTTAGGTTTTATGCTAAATATGAGAATTCTAAAGTAATATTATAGTCCCTGATTTAAAAATATTACAGCTTAAGTCAAAATGACTTTTACCAGGTTTATTTACAAAGAGGTAGAAAGAGTGAAAGTGGAAAAATGTAAGAATAAGGTAGACAGTTGTCTAACCTACCACCCTAAGTACTGTTCCAGTGTCTAGCTCAGCCCTGGCAGGGCTTCTCCAAGTCTGATCTCCACCTGGATATCCTAGTAATCCTCAGCCAGAGGTCCCAGTGGAATCTTGAGCTAGAGTTTCACCAAAGCAGCCTCCTCCAAAGCCAAGGCAGGGACCTCAATCACTCACTCCAAATGCCAGGAAAGGAATTATTCTATAGAATCATTCTCTCCAGAAGCCAGGAAAGGAAAAATCTAGACCATGCTTGTCTCTTTTTTAATGTTCCTTTTTTCTACATTACTTCCTGTCACTTCCCGTCATTCCCTCTTCTTCACAGAAACCAATGGTAGTCTTTCAATTTGCCTAGCACTGCCCAAAGGTGGGGGACAGTAGCCTTTGAAGGTGTAAGCTTACTCTAGTAAGTGACTGTGAACTCTCATATTTAATTGTAAGTAAGGGTACTTTAATTTCTCGATTTGATTAGCTAAAAATCGACAAGGGAAGAGTTAATACTATCTTTTCACTAATTTTTCTATCATTTCTCTGTCTACCTACCTATCTAATCTATATGTCTGTCTATCTCATCTTATCTTATCTATCTATCTATCTATCTATCTATCTATCTATCTGTCTGTCTGTCTATCTGTCTATCATCTACCATGAGGAAATTTTACTCTGTTGGGGAGATATAATGCATGTCCATATAAGAAGTACAAAATAGTTTGAGAAAGTCACATAGAGACACAGAATCAGCAATAAAGTACAATGATTAATTGTGAATGACTTAACTATTATCAGCAATACAAGGATTCAGGACAATTTCAAGAGATTCATGAAAAAGACAATTCCTTACTCTAGAAGGAACTGATAGAGTCAGAATGCAGATTAAAGCATACCATTCTTTACTTTATTTCCCTATGAATTTTTCTCCAGTGTAAGCAGTATGTGTTTGCATTTATAACATTATAAACATGGAAATATGTATTGTATAATAACATATATAAACCTGTTTCATATTGCCTGTCATCTTGGGGAGGGGAGATGTGGGAGACAGAGAGAACATGGATCACAAAATATCAGAAAGTTATTAATGAAAATTATTCTTCCATATAATTAAAAAAAAACTTTAAAAAGGAAAGGTCCACAAAGGAGGTAAGCTCTGAGGTTTTGAAAATTCTATGAAGTGGACTTGTAAAGGAAATGCATTCCTGAACCAAGGGATGATATGTGAATGCAAGAAAGAAAATTTGGAAAGTTAGCTAGTAGTCCAGTTTGACTACAATATAGTTTAAAAAAGAGAATGTGATAGGGATAGGACAGGACCTATGATGTACTGGCATTGGCAATTCCCAGGTTTAAAAAAATAAAACCAAACCAAACCCTCTTACCCCTTTCCTGCAACTTAATGTTAAAGGCTTGCCTAGAACTTGGAGTGATTTGCCGAGGGTCACATGGCCAATGTGCATCCCGAGATGGAACTTGAATCTAAATCTTCCTACTTCTGGAGCTAGTTCTTTATCCAAAGGGAAGGAGAAAGGAAGGGGCATTATGCCAACAACTTTACAAATATTATCCTTTGGGGAAGTTAGATAGTACAGTTGTTAGCGTACTAGACTTGGAGTTGGGAGGTCCTGGGTTCAAGTTTGACTTCAGACACTTCCTAGCTGTGTAACCATGGGCAATTCTCTTAACTACATTTGCCTAGCCTTTGCTTGCTCCTTTGCCTTAGAGTTGTTACTAAGACAGATAGTAAGGGTTTAAAATAAAGCAAATATTATCTTCTTTTATCCTCACCAATACTCCTGAGAAATAAGTGCTATCATAATCTCCATCTTACAGATGAGGAAACTGAAGTAGACAGAGTAGATTTTTGCAGGATCATATTGCTTCTAAGGATTTGAGATGGGATTGAAACTCGTTTTCCTAGAAGCAACTAGGGAACACAATGGACAGAAGAGGAAAGAGTACTGAGCCTTGCATCAGAAAGATCTGAGTTAAAAATCTGACCTCTGATACTAGCATGTAACCCTGGGTAAGTCACTTAACCTCTATCTATTTTGCTTTTCTTAACTTTACAATGGTAATCATAATAGCATCTAGCTCCTAGAATTGTGAGGATCAGATGAGATAATATTTATAATGTACTTGGCATGGAGTATATGCTTGATAAGTACTTATTCCTTTCCCCTTTCTGACTCTAGGCCCAGAGCTCTATTAAGTTACCTAGCTGAAATAAGGATTGGAGGAGCAGACTGGTGATAAATCGTGAAGGACTATAAATGACATACTGAGAAGTTTGTGTCTTTATCTTAAAGACATTATAAGCTCTCTAAAGCTTTTCTAAGCAAGAAAATGGCATGATCAGACGTGTTTTAGGAAATTATTTTGGTATCTGCATGGAGAAGATATAGGTAAAGGGAGTGACTAAAACTAGGGAGACCAAATAGGAGGCTATTATAATAATTCATAGGCAAAGGATGATGAGGGCAAAAGTCAGGGTAGTAATTGTGTAAAAGATGGAAAGGTGCAAGGGATAGTATGGAGGAAAATCAACAAGATTTAGGAACTGATTGATATGGGGCAGAGAGAGGGTATCAATCAAGAATGACACTGAGGTAATGAACTAGGGTGAGTGCGAGGATCATGGCACTCTTAACAGAAATAGAAGATGATGTTATAACTCAAAGGAATGAACTGCTAATGATGGAATTCTGGGTACTAGAAGCAAAAGAGCTGTAATGGAATTATTTTGGCATTTTAGAAACCTTCCTAACACCCCTTAGGTTATATGACATAAGTATCCACCACTGTGATTGACTATAATCAGAATTGGAGCTTAGGTGAACTAGACTTTAAAAAGGGATTTGTAAACTTTTTTTTTAAAACCCTTACCTTTTGTCTTAGAATCAATACAGTGTATTGGTTCTAAGGCAGAAGAGTGGTAAGGACTTGTCAGAGGGGGTTGAGTGACTTGCCCAGGGTCACACAGCTAGGAAGTGTCTGAGGCCAGATTTCCTGGCTCTCAATTCACTGAGCCACTTAGTTGCCCCTGCAAACTTTTTTTTTTTGTTTAATGAAGTCCTTTGGCAGTTTGGCAGATCCTAAAGGGATATACAGGATGGTCAGGGAAGACTAGTACCACTGGTATGATGGGCTCCCTGCTTCTGTTGATGTCCACCTGCCAACCAAATTGTGGCTCCAAAAAACTGTAGCACTCACAGTGGCCACATTCCAGTAAACCATTTTAGCAGGTGAGCTAAACCAGGTTTAAGATAATCAATAGATCTCAAGCCAGTCAATAAATTAGGGACTGTCTACCCTAAGCATATGGAGACTTCCTCTGGAAGAATGGGCAGATGAGACTGATTTGTTCCAGTGGCCTTGAAAGTGGCAGATCAGGCACTGTGGAACTATTAGAGCTTGGTTAGATTAGAAAGAAGTTAACATCACCCACTGCTTCCTTAGCAGCCACCTGCCATTTAATTTTTGTCATGCACTGGACTTGGATGTCTCTGGAAGAGAAAATGATGTTGATGATTTCATGCAACTTTGTTTCATTTACATCCAATTTATGCTTGAGTCAAAAGCCATCACTCCTAGTGTTGTCATTTTTTTAACTCTTTGAGTATGAAGGATAACAGTCAACCAATCATGAATTCCTTCTCAGAATAATGTATTTAATTGCATAAAATAAAATGCAAATGATTATAAACAAAAGCAGTTATATTGGAATAGCAAAATATTAATAATAATAATAGCTAATATTTTTAGAGTATATTAACATTTGCAAAGCACATTGCAAATATTATCTCATTTTACCCTTACAACAACCTTGGGAAGTAGAAGAAGGTGTTATTATTATCATCCCCATTTTACAAATGTTCCTCCCAGGATGAACTGATCACTTCTAATCTAATTATCATGCTGCTTATTTAAGCCTTAAACCCCACTTCCCCCAGCCTCCTCTCCCTAATTGGAAAGTACTAAACTTCTCCCAAACACTTCCCATTCCATGTGGGGACATCTTCATATGTCTCGGGTAGACACCAAACTAAGTCACTGACAGGTTTGAGGCCTGTTGATTACCTTGAACATGAGTTAGATCATTTGTGGAGGTGGTTTTATTGGGGTGTGGCTTTTGTGCATGTTATAACTATAAATTAATACTTTAATTAATTATTAATGAATACTACAGTGTATTTAACATTTCAGAGTTGGAAGAGACCTCAGAAGCCATCTAGTCTATTTCCCCCTGAACAAAAATCCCTCTATTACATACCCAATAAGTGGTGATCTGGCTTTTTCTGGAAGACCTCCAATGATAGAAAACTCATAGCTTTGTGAGGCAATCCATTACATTTTTGAATAATGATAATTTATAAGGATGTATTTTGTTGCAGCAAGCCCAGGTGTTTTTTGTTCCTAATTCTGCTCTCTCGGGCTTAGTAGAACACGTCTAGTTACTCCTTATGTGCTGAATACTTGAAAAATATTCTTTTTTTCCTTTAAAAGTACTTTAATGCAACTGAAGGTACAAGGACTTGGGGGAAAATTAATAGGAAAGGCCTCACATAAAAAGATGTTACTTAGGTTCAGCTTTGAAGGAGAGTAGTTGTTCTAAGAGGTGGAGGTAAGGAAGGAATGCATTCCAGGCTTATTGGATAGCCTGTGCAAAGGTAGTCATAGGAGATGGAATATCAAGTGTGAAGAGCATCAAGAAGGCCTATTTAGCCAGAATGTTGAGCATGAGAAGAAAAAAAAATATCTCTTTGCATTTTATCTATGTCTTCTGTAAAATTTATTAACCAGAAAGGGAGAGATAGAATCTAGACATGGTCTGAAAAGAACAGGGTCCTAGAGGACTATTACTTCCTTAATCATTGACACTATACCTTTCTATGCATTCTAAGAACCCACTAACTTTCATGTTGTGTCTGTTCAAAAGCTTGAAAGCTCAAATGATCACATGAATTGTTTCAACAAATAAATCTCCCTAGGAGCTGTCCGTGGTCATCAGCCTCCACATAATATGCCATTCTTCTACCTCCCTCCTGGGTTCTGTGCTTCAGGATTGTTTATGAATCTGGGTGGGGGGGTATCCTATTCAACTAGCCTTCATCTTCTTGTTTAAAATAAGCTTTCAAATCTAACTAAATCATTTTCTGATTACACTCCTAAGCTATTCTACCCATCATTCTCTACCCCTTTCCCCTCCAAAAATAAAAATCAGGCTAGTGGGAAGAATCCTGGTTCTGGAGAGAGAACTTGACTTTGAATTCTAGCCCTGTCATTTGTTATCCATGTTTTTGGACAAGTTGTATCATTTTTATGGACTTCAGTTTTTCCATATGTGAAATGATTAGATAACCTCCTCTGTCCCTTTCAGTTTCATCCCTTGTGATGCTACAGTGTTACAAAGAACACATTAAGCAGTTTGGTTTGATTTTCCTATGCTAGTCATCTTTGCAACCAATGCAATATGTAGATGGATATCAAGCTAGGACCTCACTGAATTCTATGTCTCTGTCTGCCTGTCTGTCTTTCTGTCTCTCTCCTAGGACTAATTTTCTATGTACCAATAAAGCAAACTGCCTAAAGTTAGCATTGTTTCATATATGAATGGAATTCTCCAAATGATTTGTCTGGATCATTGTCTGATTTGATTCTAGAAGTTAGTTATAGGTATGCTGCACCATCTTTAGCTTTAATGGAGAGATATCTTGGAATTAACTTATGACCAATTTGGCTCTAGGCTACATGGTAGCAAGCATTAAATGTGGGGGAAATGTTATGACAGGGCTTCTGTTTCATGAAACATTATGATATGCATGACACATAAGTTCTCTTGCAACATCCCTTGCCTCCACACCTTATAAGTTTTAGATTCCTTCTGTTCACTTTGTGAGATCTGGCACCAAATCATCTCATTTGAGCATAGACTTGTTTTATATCTTGCTAGGGATTAAATCTTTTGATGCTAGTTTCATTTTTTCCATTAGATGCTCATTAATAAAATTATAGATGCCCATTTTTCATCCCTTTGTAACATACAGAGCAGCAGCTAATTCACCTAAACTTTTCATATACATGTCTTCCTCATCCGTGTTAATTGGGTTACTTGGAATTGTCTATCAATCATCTCATCTTGGGTTTTGGCTGTCCAGAAAGAATCCATTTGTGAAACATATATTATACCTTGTAAGCATGTAGGCAAAATTAAGATCTAAGAACTAATCTCGGTTATGACTCACTTCTGCCTTTGATTGAAGTCAAATGCACACCTGGTATAATTGGCTGATCCACAGGTCTTTTCCCAAATAAAGGATAATGAATCTGAGACTCTAGCATTGAGACAATTTACTTGTGGTGCCTTGAAGGAAGATTAACATTTAAGATATTTCTTGAGCTCAAACTGTCATCTATTTCTAACAGGAAATAGCATACTGTTTAGAATAAAGAGTTGGAGATTCAGATCAGAGTTCTAATGTTGACTCTGCTTTATAGGATTATAGATTTAGATGGGAAGAGACCTTTGAGGCCATTTTGTCTAGCCACTTCATTTTATAGATTAACGGAACCTAGGCCATTAAGTACATTAATTAATTAAGATCACACAAAAATCAGATAGCAGAGCCAGCATTTGAACGTGAGCCCTCTCACTCAAAATATGATTTTTCCACTTATGGCACATCAGTTTCTTGCCATATGACTTTAGGCAAGTCACTTAACCTCTCCAGTCCTCATTATCATTCTCTATCTTCAAGGTCCCTTCCAATACCAACATTCTATGATTTTCTTTTTTGTGAGATTTCCTTCGATTTGGGAAAGAAAACTACCAGTCAGGTATACAGTTTTCACAAAATCAAAGAATGACTGAGTAGGAAGAGACTTCAGAGGCTATCTGTTCTAACCTTGTCTTTAAGCAAAACTCCAATCTACAACTTACTCAACAAATATTCCTCCAAACTTCAATTGAATATCTATACTAAAAATTATCCTACTAGTAACAACTTTTGGAAAGTTCCCATTGTTAGGTTGATTTTTCCTATGCCAAACTAAAACTGGTCTCTCTGTGATTTCTACTGATGTTTCTTAGGCAGCTAGGTGGTGTAATAAATAAAGCACTGGAATTAGAATTGGGAAGGCATGAGATTTTAATCTTTCCTTAGATACTAGCTGTATGGCCCCAGGCAAATCCCTTAACTTTTCTCAAGTCCTGTTTCCTCATTTGTAAAATGGGGAGGAAAAAAATTATTGTTATTTTGGATTATACCTATTTCAGTGGAGAATTGTGAGGAATAAATGAATTAGTATGTTCATGTATATAAAGTGTTCTGCAAACCTTAAAGCATTTATATGCACAAACACATGTGTTAGCTTCATATGTATGTATTTATGTGTGTATTTTATATTATATGTATACATATATGTGTATATATCTGGGTTTGCTTTATTTTTATTATCATCATAATCCCAGTCTCTGGAGGGCAGATGGAGTAAGTTTGCTCTATTTTCCAAATGACAGCCCTGAAGATATTTGAAAGAAAGCTATCATGACCCTCCATCTCCAATTTCTTCTTGAGGCAAAATACCTTAATTTCTTCAACTGATCTTCATATAGAATGACTTCAGATTTTTTTGGCTTACTCATTTCTCTTTACTCTGGTGCCTTTTTAGGTAGTCCATGGCAATTTAAATAAAATCAACAACCATTTATATATTTCAGGCACTGTGCTATGCCCTGGGAATAAAAAAAAGACAAAAATTTCCCTGTCCTCAAGGAACTCACAGTCTAATGGGGAGGCAATATGTAAACACGTATGTACAAAGAAAATATTTACAGAATAAATGGGAGAACTAGGAAAGAATTTTCATAGAAGGTAGGATTTTAGGTGGAACTTGAAGGAAACCAGGGAAACTGAGATTTGGAGATGAGAAAGACAATCATTTTATGCATGGGAGATAAGCAGTGAAAATGCAGAGTTAAGAGATGAAATGGTATAGAAGAGGAACAGCACAGAGGCCAGGATCACTGGGACAAAGAACACATGGAAGGTGATAGGTGAAAGAAAACTTAAAAGGTAGGAAGGGTTCAGGTTATGAAGTACTTTAAAAGTCAAATGGAGGATTTTAGATTTGATTCTGGGGACAGTGACAAAGTGATGGAGTTTTTTTAATAGGAAGGTGACATGGTCAGACTTAGAATTTAGGAAGCAATTTGACAGCTAAAAGGAGGATAGCCTGGAGTGGGGAGAGACTTGAGGCAGGTTGACCAACTTGTTAGTCGACTTTCTGTTACAATGGTTGGTTGGTTGTCCTTCATACTTGTAAAGGATCAAAATGACATCATTATGTTGGGGTTGATGTACAGTGTGTCTGACTGTGACTGATTAGATTAACATGTTAGAAAGGCTCTATCAAAAGTTGGGCACAAAGAGCCCATGTAAACATTTGGAATGGAGATGTCTCTAAATTTGTGCATCTCACATTTCTTTTGAGTATAGAACACAGTGCCTTCTTTAATGTGGGGCAGCCCATGTTAGACCATCCTGTGCCATTGTCTCCCATATTTCACAGTCAATATCAAAGTTCAGAGAGACCTTTAAAGAGTCCTTATATTGCTTCTTCTGACCCCTCTGTGAGTGGTTGCCTTGTGTGTGTTCTTTAGAAAATAGTCTTTTAGGCAAACATGCACTTGGCATTCAAACAGCCTATCAGAGTTGTGCTCTCTGCAGAATGCTTGACTGTTCAGCTTGAGAAAGGACTTTAAAAAGTCTGTTGCTATAATCCAGGTCTGAGGGGATGAGCATCCGCCTTTAGGCAGTAGCAATGTCAGAGGAGAAAGGGGGTCATATAGGAGAGATTTACAAAAGCAGAATTGATAGGATTTAGCGACAGGATGGATGGGGGGGGGCGTGTGAGAGAGTGAAAAGTTGAGGTCTTTCTTAGCTGTGATGCCCAAGCAGTGAACACAATCCTCTAGATATTACCTAGCTTCAGCAGAGTCCATTAGTATGACCTGCTAACTCTTTGGTCTTTAATATGACACTTTTAAAATAGTTTAATATTGCTATAATTTTAGCTTTTCTGATAATTCTCTCATATTGGTGATTCATGATGTGTTTATAGTCTACTCAGTACCACCCTGTCCAAATCTTTTTTCAGATTAACTTCATTCAGGTGGCCAAGTGGATAGACAGCTGAGTCTGGAGTCATGAAGACCTGAGTTCAAATTTGGCCTCAGATATTTACTAGCTGTGTGACCCTGGGCAAATCACTTATATTTTGTTTTTCATCAATATAGTTCCTATCACATATAGAAAGTGCTGTATACATTTTAGCTATAATTTTATGTAGCCAGGCTTCCCCTAATTCTTCACTTGCTGTGTCCTACCTGCATTGCTTTTATTTCTCATCCACATCTTTTTATTTCTCCATTTCATTTCTAGTTTATTACTAGTCCTTCCTATTTAGCTTGCCCATTTCCCCTGACTTCTTTCCCTAGTTTTATTTTATTATTTTTTGAGATTGCATTTCCTTCTTTTGCCTAAGGCAGAACTATAGCAGCCACTCATGAACCTAATCCCACTTCTGATTGGCATAGAAACTCCGACCTGCTCTATTTCTGACCTTGACTGACTCACCCCTCCTTAGGCAGCCTTATAGTACTCCCCTCATGGGGCTCACCATATCGGAGCCACACTTAGCGTATAATAGTCTTTAGACCTACTGTAGCTCAGAACACCTGAGATCAAGCAAGGTGTTCAGCCTCCCCAGTAGCAGAAATTCTAGACTTGCACAATCTTGCCTGGCTCTTTCCTCAGTTTTAAAGAAACATCTGCAGAAAATAGCAACTTTGGTGTGTGTGTGTGTGTGTGTGTGTGTGTGTGTGTGTGTGTGTGTGTGTGTATAAGTACATACATTTAATCTTTTTTTTCCCCCCACAACTACTATCCCAAGCCAACATAGACTAGTCCAATAAGAGC
The DNA here is from genome assembly GCF_027887165.1 of Monodelphis domestica. NCBI lineage: Eukaryota > Metazoa > Chordata > Mammalia > Didelphimorphia > Didelphidae > Monodelphis > Monodelphis domestica. The sequence continues at coordinate 197,279,072 of NC_077227.1, forward strand.
TAGGGAAAATCTGAAGAGAGTATACAGATTTGGGGGATCCCTTACACACCAGCTAAGGATTAAGCATTTTAGCAATTTCCCAACTGGACCTTACCTATCTATCTATAGTCATGTCTGCTCCACGGAATAGTCTAACAGCTAGTCCATCAGCTAATATGTCTTCAAGGTCAACTAAATAAAAGATTCCTTGGGACCCAAATTCCTCTTTACCTCTACACATGGCAAGGATACTAAGTAAATTGCAGTAGGAACCAGATAGTAATTCATTTCAGGTTTCTCTGCCATTAAGAGCCCCTAGTTGTATTCATATGTAAGGCCTGCATTTGCCTCAATCTTCCTCAGCAATTTCCCCATTGAGGTCCTGCTCCCAGATCTGCATATATTTACATGTTTTAGCCTGTAAGCTTTTTAGCTACAAATTATATAAAATCGAGGTCAGCCCTCTGCCAATATAATTTCCCTTTTATTTTTTCCATTTGCTTGCTTTGGAAAATAAATAAAAACATGAATAGGAAGAAGGAAAAAAAAAAGACATCTTATGGAGGTCGTTTACCCTGACAGTCAGCTCCACTGTTGTTTTAATAATACTATCTAGATAGCAGCCTTTCATCTCCAACTTGTTAGGTGCTTTGCCCTGAGGTGGTATTATCCCCTGCCGCTCATCCAGGGAAAATGGTAGCACCCAAAGGTTAAATGACTTGTACCAGGTCACTCAACGAGGGCAGGATGTTCCTGGACAAAAAGAGATGTAAGACTAGAAAACATTTTCTGGATAATTGTCAGAATCCCTTCCTTCAGTCCCTAACAGAATGATCTGAGTAATTGAACCAATTCTCTGCTTTGATTTGCTACTGAAGAGCTAGTAAGTCATCATGTGGGAATGTAGGTCTCTCAGTCTTAAAATTTGTTGTGAGCTACTCAGTGGGGGTTTTCACAACACAGTTCTTCACTTTTTAACTTGTTTTTAATGGCCAGTGCTCTCTGGATATTCTATCCCTTTTCAAGTTTCAAGTTGCCTGTGGCATTTCTTTTCTTCAGCCTTGAGAGCTGCTTTCTAAGGATGAAGCTTCATTCTTTTTAGAAATCTTAGCTTCTTCCAAGAGCAAATTCTGTGGGAAAAATCCTTTCAACTTCATGATCAAACTGTTTTACTCTTCATTTTGAAATAACTACTACTATCAAAACAAATAACAAGATATCATTTATGAAATGCAAACAGATTTCTATCATTATTCTTATAGCCCAATGATGACGGGATCATGAATTTAGAGCTGAAAGAGACCTTTTAGGTCATCTAATCCATTTTTCTCCTTTTAGAGATGAAGAAAATGGGGCCAAGAAGGATGAAGGATGAAGTCATTTGCACAGGGTCAACCAGAAAAGCATTATTTGAATCAAGGTCTTAGAGATCCAAGTCCTACTCTTCTTTTTGCTCTATACTTTCAGTCTTTTTTTTGTGGGGGGGTGTAGGAGGAGGGCTCTACTTTCTTCTAATCATTTGAATGATTGTAACAACATCTATACTTATACAGACTGTAAACATTTCTTGAATGTCACAGTGAGCAGATATGGAAACTCCTACGTCTAGGAGGTGATGCTTCTTCACCTGGCCATAGAAACTTCTTTCAAAGGATCATGGTCTCCTGGCTCTACTAGATAGTGCCTTTCTCCATTTGAAAGGCAGAGACTTGAGAGCTAATCCTTTCTGCAGAGAAAAAACAAAATCCTAATGTTAAATAGAGAAGTTTGGAACATAAATCATGCACTACAGTGCGTGATTATTGAGCACATTATAATCTGCGTCTATGCAGTATTTTAAAATACATCTGAGGATTAATAAATCAAGCATACGTAATGACATATGTATATCAGGGAAATGGTTCTCTATGTGCTGCTACCGTCTGGAGGGTAGGGTATTAGCATATTTCATGTGCCTGGCTCCCTTGCTGCCTCCGAAAGAACTAAACAACAAAGGATCAAAGGGTTACCTAGGTTAATAACTTAGAAACTCCTTTTCCTTTTAGGATTTTGTAGAAGCCCAGAAAAGATGGAGCCTAACCCCTTAATGCCTTCTACTTTTATTCTCTAGCACGTTTGTTTGTCCTTATTAGGGACTTTTGGGAGACACTTTATGGGAATTTCTAAAATTTTCATTATTCTGAGGTCCATTCTGTCCTCCTGTAAAAATGTGGCCCTACTTCTTCGCTGTAAGGTAAATCAAGTCAGCAAATTTTCATGAAACGCCAGAACTGGGTCTGGTACTATTCTTGGTGAAATATGGGGCAAAGGTGGGAGCTAAAGAAGCAAAAAACTCAGTCCTCATCTTCCAGGAGTTTATCCTGTAGTTGATGAGACAAGATATACACTCATGAAACCATGGGAGAACAATTGAAAAGAGGAAATCCCATTAGTGAATGAAAGCTCAAATAAAGAATGAAATACTCACCTTGTAAGATATGTAACCCTCTTTAGCAACACATCTACAATTCCCTTATTATTCAGAATTGCCCTAGTGTGTGAAAAGGAATAAAGTACAGTAGGCATGCCAGAAGTATTTCTCCATGCCATATGCAGGTTCGACCACAGCCTTGCAATAAATATCAGATGACACATTTCTAAATTTGGATTGAGGAAGAACTCTTTTAGAAAAAGTTCTGCTTACTATTATCATGGATTTTCCTTTTGCCAGCTTTTTTATTTAATTGGCTTTTGATGAATTTATGATTAAAAAATAATTTTGCTTTCTTCAAGGACTTAATGTTTTGATGAACACTGTATAGTTGGAAAATCTTGAACCCCAGGACTACATTCTCCAGAATTCCTTTTGTATTTCCCAGCATCCTTTTCCCTTCATTTACCTGTGTCTTTACATGATTGTTTATAACTTTCTGGGACTCCTCCCTCTCTCTCTCTCTTCTTTTATGGAGGCTAAGGCTTGGGTTAGTTAGATCCCTTTTAACTCTAGTTTTTATTTTAATAAATATTATAAATATAGTACTTGAGTTATTGTATATGAATTTTAATTCTCACAACACTTTATATTTAACCTACACCTATTTCTCAGCCCTGTTCTCCTTTGTGGTAAGATCAGTGTTCTCTATAGTTTGCAAAAATCTCTATGCCTGTAAACCTTTCTTCTATGAAATAAAGAAAGATTTTCCAGAGGCTTCAATTTGACTTAAGTTGGAGGCTAAGTCATGTTTCTATACCAATGATGGTAACTGGGAGAATGAAGGTTAATACGGGGTTGAGTGCTTAAGAAGAAAGGAAAAAAAGGTTTTAAAAATTACTTTTGGGAATGATCATTGAAATAAGGTTGGAAAGAACGTTAAAGGCATTCTAGCTCCCCTCCTCTCATTTTATAAATAAAGAAACTGAGGCCCAAGGGATATTATGTAAGATATCCAAAGTGACATAGATAATTTGAATACAGGTCTTCTGACTACAGAAATATTATTTATTCCATTATTTCCATGAGATAAAAAGTGATAATTTTCTAAAAATAATTCAGATAATCTGGAATTAGTGTACAATATACCCACTGGTTGCCAATGAACCCCTTCACATAAGCTCAACCAGAATGAGCATTTCAGTGTCTTGCCCTTGTCCAATACAAAGCGAAATCTTCTTTTGAACACAAATCCTTGCCAAATACTATGGAAATAGATTTATATAAACATTAACATTTAATATCAACTTTTGCCCAGGGATGGTGGCTAATTACTTTCCTTTCAGGATGGGTTGAAATAAGATTGAATATTTTTAAAAGTCCTTTTGCAAGGATTTATGCATCATCCCTCCCCACTCCTATTTCCTATAGAAAAGGTGGTATAACCCAGCAAATGATTCAACAACCTATTCCAGAGACAAACCTTTTAGTTAAGCATCCTTCAGCATTACTCAGGATCCAGTGTCATTTACTGAAGTAGTGTTGTGTGGGTTTTTAGTTCTAGCTAAAATTACTGCCTAAATGCAGTAATTAAAGGAAAAAATCCATTTATTTTGTTCCTTTCATTTTAAAAGTTGAATTTATTTTTGTTTGAGCAGAAAAAGAGAAAATATATTAGCAGAATAGCTTTTCTTCCATGCATTTTTATTCTCATATTTAGCACAGGCATTTACTTCATTTCCAGATTATCAGTGTACGTAAACCCATTAAGGGAATCTGCCTGGAGCAAGTAGATACCATACAGACATATAGAAAGATGCAAATGCAGTTTAGAGAATTTTGTCAGCTAATCAATTATCAACTGTTTTTTGACAAAGAAACATTTATGATTTCATTTAAATGTCAGTATGTATCCATATATACACTATTACTCTTATTGCTATGCATTTCTGTAGAATGTCATATTTTTTCGTCATTCTCTTTAAACCAGTAATTATTCCTGACAACAATCTAGGCCCCTCGACTGTTTGTAGTCACCTCTGGCTGCTAACAGGAGTAATCTAGACTCAAGCACACTTGCAGTTAAATTAAATTATCATAGAGATGCAATCCAGACGGCTACACCTTCTCCAGCAGTGAACCCAGAATTGAAAGAAGATTGATAGGCCACAGGGATAGATCAACAAATAACTACGTGGGTGGTTCAATGAGATGCTTCCTTCTGCAAATATTGATAGAGACGAATCAAATGTAGCTTGAAAGAAGTGGTCTCTTCCCCTGAGAGAAGATTTTTTTTTTTTTTAGCATCAGAGATAGACCAGAGGATGATGACCAACACATTTTGGAAGCATGGCACATGAACATAAATAGTGTCACCTAATATGGATTCAGCAAAGTAGATTTGTGTATTTTTGCTAACTCTGAATCCTGGGGACATTGTAATAATATTCCTGAAATGATCCACTGGAAGGTTACCTTGTAAAAAAGTCAGAAATATCTTAGCTTATCACAAGCTAAGCTTACCGTTAAATAAGCTTACAATTTAGCTTGCCTAAGTTTGAAGGATAAGATATCAAATATACCCAGGTAAAAGTCTAAAGTTATAGCTATTTAGAATGACCAAATACAATCTCTAAAATGGGAAAAGAGGTGATTTACAAATGAGACATGTCATATTTAAATTGAAAAGCAGTCCATTAGACTTAGAGGAGCACAAAAGAAGAAATCATGAAAATTAGAGGAGAAACAGATAAAATTAAAATTTTAAAGGCCATAGAAATGATAAAAAATCCAAAAGATATTTTTAAAGAATAAAAATTGATTTCATCAGCTAACTTGATTTAAAGGAACAGAAAAATAGGATAGCTTCTCAAAATTTAAAGTGAACAAACAAGATGAATTCACAGTGAAAAAAGAGAAAGCAAAAATAATTTTCAGAAACAATTATGGTCAGTTATTTGCAAGGAAAAATGAAAACTTAAGAGTGGCAGATAATGATTTACAAAGATGTAAAATACTTTAACTAAACGAGAAATATTAAACAACCTGATCTCTTAAAGAGAAGTCAATGAAGACATAAAATAACCACTGGGGGGAAGTGCATCTGAGGGATGAAACCTGGTCTCAGAATTTACAATTGAATTATATCAACAGATCAAAGAGCAATTAACAAATATGTTACAAAAACTATTCTCAATAATTGAGAAAGAGGGCAACTTTTTTACAAGTCAATATGATTCCAATATGCAAACCAGAGATAGACAAAAACAGAGATATAGAATTATAGATCAAGCACCAATTAGTGGGCTGATGGGTTGGATCTGCAATTTTATTGGAATAGGGAACTCCTGGATAAGGAAATTAGCTCTACTAATTCTTTTAGCATCCTTTTTGCAATTTATCCTTTTTAGAGCTTTCTAGTGTCCCAAGAAGTTCAGATATGGTGTTTGTATGTAGGTTTTTTTTTTTTACTTCAAGGCATCTCTCTACCCATGGTACCACATCACCCCCCTGAGTAATGAGAACTGATGTGAAAAATTAAATGCAATCTCAGCAAAGAAACTACATACACACTGGGTACTAATGAACAAATTCCTTCAAATAAGTTCAACAAGAATGAACTTTGCAGTGTCTTGCACTTGTCCCAACCACAAAAATTTTCTTAGAAATCTCAGTTTGTAAACAAATTCTTTGGAGATAGATTCACAAAAACATTAATACTTAACAGTTGCTCTTCTCTATTGGCAGATGGCATTTCCTCATGAAGATGTCCCTTTCCCAGTGAAATCAAAAGTCTGCCAATCCTGCCACAAGAAAGACCTCACAAAAGGCCACAGAAACAAAATATTCACTTCTTAGAACTACTTTTTGCTTTTATTAGTACTCTCCTTCAGAGAGTGACAAATATTTGGCACATTCAAAAGTAAGCATAATACTTAAATCATAGATCAAAAAAGGATAATTGAGATTATGTAGGTGAATAGAATTATTGAAATCATAGAACTTTAGGCTTCGAAATGACCAGAGATAATGTCCAATTCACCTCCTCTCCTTTTCTCCCCATCCCTGGTTATTTTTGTCATCATTTTACAGATTGAAAAAAAAAAAAAGCAAAGCCTCACAATTTTTAAGTGATTTATTGCACCTCCCCAAGACCCCAGGAGTATTCAGGTGGTCCAACAAGGAATAGAACTCAAGTCTGTTTATACCTACTCCAGTGTTCTTTTCATCAGCCTAATGGTGCTGGATATAGAACAGCTGGACCTGCAGTCAGGAAGCCCTAAATTAAAATCCAGTCCAATGCACTTACTAGCTGTATAACTTTGGTCAAGTTACTTACTCTCTCTTAGCCTCAGTTTCTTCAACTGTAAAATGAGGATAATAAAAATGCCTCCCTCACAAGGTTAAGGATCAAAAGATATAATATTTGTAAAAAAAATACCAACTTCTCTACCACATAGTAAGCTCTCTTTAAATGCTTATTCATTTTCCTCTGCATTATATTACATTTTTAATCAAATGTTTTTCATGGAAAATAGGACAATGGATTTTCTTTGATTTTCAGTAATCAATAAAATAGTCATTGGAAAACATGTCTGATAAATAGGATATCCAAAACTCAATTGTCAAATGCACCACTGGTTTTGATTTCATGATTTATTTTTCTAATTTGAGCACATTCAATATTTCATCTAGGAAGTGGTTTACTTTCATTTTTTGTATTATTTCCTCTTACTCCCCTCCATTTCTGGCCACAATAAACTACTTGGTGTTCCCCAGAGTCAACATTCCATCTTTTTACTCTTTGCCTATATAACCATGATCTACCATTCTTGGGTGGCATGTCCTTCTCACCTTTATCTCCTGGAATACTTAGCTTCCTTCAAGGCATCATTTTGTTTTTGTACTCCTAGTACCTACCATTGTACCCTGGTCATAGTAGATGTTTTCTAATTATTTGTTATACTACCTCCTATGGGAAGACTTTTCTGAACCCCTCAATTGCCCCCCCCCCCCACTAATTGTTCCTGTTCTCTCCTCAGTTTATTTTTCATTTACTTCTCTGTACAATATGTAAATGTTGTAGTCTGCATTATAATGGAAGTTTCTTCAGGGCAAGGATGGTGTCCTATTTTTGTCTTTGTACTTCAGATACCCAGCAGAGCACCTGGTATGCAGAAATTTAAGTGCTAGTTGTCTCAGTGGACAGAGATATGGCTTGGAGATAGGAGGTACAGGGTTCAAATATGACTTCAGATATGTCCTAGATGTGTAATCCTGGGTAAATCACTTAATCTCCATTGCCTAGTCCTTACAGCTCTTCTGTCTTAGAACCAATACTTGTTATTGATTCTAAGACAGAAGGTAAGGATTTAAAAAAAATAAAATGCTAGCTGAATTATTTATCATCAAGATTCACAGATGTTTGAACAACTGTGATCTTTAATCATCTCCATTTTGTGTTCAGAAAAAATGGAAGTGGTTTTGTTTTGTTGATATCAATAATGATTTATGGGGTAGGGAGGCTGGAGAAGGGCAAGAAAGGAGGATAGGAGGTTTTTGAAGGAAGACCAGTAGATAACTGTACTAAATTCATATAGGCACTTGTTTCCAGAGTGTGGATCAGACTCCAAATTTCTGGTCTGTTCCTTGCCTCTAAGTCAGATTGCCTTCTAAATTTTAATATCCTAATTTCCTTAAATGCAATTTTCATTTTTATGGCATTCATTGGATGATTGGTATCAAATTATCACCTGACTGTAAGATCCTATATCTCTCATAGACATTGTTTTATTGAGGTAAAATTTTCCGCTTTTGAATGTTAAGGACAAAGGACCTTTTGGAGGCCTCTTGTAAGGAGACAAAAATTAAACAGGAGCAGAGTAGCAGTCTAGCTAGATTAATAGCTGGCAACAGCGTGTCCTCCCGAAGGAGATTTGCTACAACACTAGCATTCTTGTTGCTATCACTTAGTGCTGATGAATTTATACATGTGACTGAATCAGACTCATGTAATGGGGTAAGGGGGAGGGAAAGTCATAATTTTTGGTTATTTATTTTGAAAAAAAAAAGAGGAAAGAAAATTTCAGAAAAATCAGGGGCTTGTGACCACTGAAAGCTAGAATTATTTTTTCTTATCTTGAGATTAGAGAGGCATTTAAATATTAGTTTATGAGTCAGTGTACTCCAATCTTTTAACTAGAAACCCTGACTCCTTTTAGAGAGGAAAGTGTAATTCCTTCTGTGTCCTTCACTGATGTATTTGAACACCAACAGAAAGATCCCCTCATCCTCTTTTGTCAGGTGGATGGCAATCCATCTGGTCTTGTATGTTAATAACAGACCAAATCCATTTGATTTCTCTATATTCAACCATTCTCTCATCAAAATAACTTAGGGTGATTTTTATTTGGATCATATCCTGATCACAAGCATCATAGAGGGAAATTGGGAGCAAATCTATTAAAGCAAGCATATTTTTGGTTCATAATCACTTTAGGTTTTCCTCTCCTCTTTTGCTTTTGAGAGATGAATGAAAAGGTGTTTGCTCTGCCATGTTGAGGTGTAGGCCTACATCCATGCACCAATTTGTGCATGAAAAATCATAAAATACATCATGAAAAATAAAAAAATTAATTTATGGCCCCAACTAAACATGTGTCATCAAAAATTGAATAGAAGGTTAAAAACTTGAGTTTCCCTTTAAATAATGAGTCCAGGGGAGATATTTACAGGGCTATCCAAACAACTGAGAACATCAGACAGGGTAACATTTGTTTGCCTTTTCATGAAAGTAGTCTTGCAGACTTATGGATCATCTAAATTAGACTTTACTTTTTGGATGTACTTGCCATTTGTTCTTTTAAATTCCCAGCCTAAGGGGTATAGTCTCCTATCATTGTGCACGTGTAACTCCCATTAGAGCTAATAGGAATTCAGCAGAGGAATCTGGAGAAAAATCTACCTCTGAAAATGGCATTCTGCACATATAATGCACAAGAAAAATAACTAAGTAGCTAATTCTCTTCATCCAAAGTGCACAAAACAATTATATTAATTATGAATAAAAAGATAAAGTACTTGCTTGCGGAATTTGAAAGCCATTTAATAAATTATCTGTTTTAGGCATTTTGTGGCTTCTAAATTGCTTCTTCCAAAATAAGGTTTAGGTTCTCTCAGAACTTAGCAACTGAGGGAAACCACGATAAAATAAATGAGAGCAGTTGATTAGAATGCAATTCTTAGCATTGGTTCTATCTATCTATCTATCTATCTATCTATCTATCTATCTATCTATCTATCTAATCTATCTATCTATCCATTTTATAGCTCGGGGCCCATCAACTTTTTTTCTTTGAGACCACAAAAGAAAATCTGAAATCCCAATCAGCTTCCTATATTTTCTCATTCAAATTTCCATTTCTTGAACTTCTCTCTTTGTATCTCAGCTCCTAGCCATGTAAGAAATTTTCAGGCAGGAGTTGGTATTCAAATGAGATGTTAATTAAAAAATTGTTACATCCTTCTGTTTATTTTGGTTGAAGGGAAATATTGGTTCTTAAAGTTGCATTAAAAATCCAGATAAAAACAGTTTTTATCTTTATATGTCTTTGGGAAAAAAAAATTCTACCTCAAGAAATTTCTTTAACAAAGAGAACATTATTTCAGACTCTAACATTTCTGTCTGCCTATTATCATTAGTCATAAGCTAAGCCCTGCACTAAATGTCTAGTGAGCACAGATAATGTTCATTTTGTCTGGAAGACAGGTTGCCGCCTGTCAAGGAGAGATGGAATAAATGACAGGTTTGGACTCTGTGCCTTGCAGGCATATTAGGCTAAGAAATCGCCAACATGATGAAAAATTATTTTGTCAAAAATTTGTAGGTCACCCATCATTGTCTAATGTATTCTGTGATTAATTGCTAGCATAGATCAGCATTATGTCTTTCCAGTGAATCGCTTAATTGTTGCCTGCTTCATGCTCTTAATGTAATGATGAGGCATCTGGTCCTTTCACATGTGCTTTTAAATGCCAGCTTTTGCATCCAGGTTACGGGAACTGTAGCATTCAACTTAAAGAACTAGTTGAAATTAAAACTTCAGGGACGCCATCTCCTCTTGCTTTTTTATGGGTGCATGCACGGTAGGCTGAGTGTTAGTGTTAATGTATGTAGATTTTATTTCTGATGAGTGATTATTTGACTGCTCATTTTACGAAGATTTATGGTGTGCTTTCTATCTCCTGACTGCAGTGCTACTCTTATCTTTAATAAAGGAGATGAGGACATTAATCAGCCATTGTCAGGACTCCTGACTAAGACATTAAATGTACTGTATGGGATAGGTAAACACGCTCCAGATCCTTCTCTACTCCACTAGATCAGGCAAAAAAACACTCATTATATTTATCATAATTTCACATCTGCTGTTTTTGAAGCAATGTACCATGAGGCCATAAACTGTATTACAACTGTGCATAAATTCTACTGATTTGTGGCTGGAGTAACTAATTCCTAAAGTACATTTTAGAAAAACAAGCAGTGAGCCCTGAAATTGCAATTCCATAAAGGCACTAAATTACTGACTGCAGAATCAAAAATTTGCTTGATGTGATTCTGCAGTGACCATTTTATAAAAAGTGACAGTACGCCTGTGATTGAGTCAATAAAATAAGGACGAGTGAGCTGTACACTCCAACGAGATTAAAGAGAAAGGGAATGACAGAGGACAGACACATGGGATATAAATAGAGGAAAGGGTAATGTTTTCCCCAAAATGGCTGTAGGATGTAACGATTAATAACAGTGATATTAATTTTCTGTAATCATTTCACTATTGGAAGGGGGAAGGACAATGTTGAATATCTCTGATTTTCTCATGGAAAAGAATAGTTCTTGCATAAGCCAGGATGTATTTCATGTTTAAAAAGGGACCACAGGTCCATTTGAAAGCAATGATGCTCACTCTTAACAGAGCCTTCCATAATCTTCAAAATTAAAATACACAGATGAGGAGGTTCAAATGAGTCCATAATTTGCAGGTGGGTAGATTATGACTTTTTGACAGTATATCAAGAGATGAAAGGTATGTTTGTGTGTGCATCATGCTTATCTGCCTTTACTGGAGTATATTATCTTACCTAGGGAGAAACGAGAAATAGGGACCTTCCATATATGACAAGTAATAATAATGATAATAATAGTTAGCATATACAAAACTTTAAGTTTTTCCAAGTGCTTTACCTCTATTATCTAACTCGATTTTTACAACAATTCTGTGAAGGAGATACTATCACGATCATCATTTTACAGATGAGAAAATTAAGATCATGACTGATTAAGAAGAGATTTGCCTAGGGTCACACAGCTGGTATGTTTTTGAGGGATTATTCGAACTCAAGTCTTTCAATCTATAAGTTCAGTACCAGGAATGACTCAACTTTTGGAGATACTTTGCTTGATGTTATTTTCATGAAAACTGAAAATAAAGTTTTTATCCTTGAAATGCAGAGACTACCCCTCCCCCCCGGTTGTGAAATCTTCAAAAGGAGGTGTACAACCATGTTTTCCTTGATGCTGAATGTATTCAGTGATTATTTATTGGCCAAAAAAATTCAACTAAAATAGTCTGAAGGAAGTGGGCTTCCGGGCTTGCTTGCTGAAGCTCTATATCTCTTCCCTGCCACGATTTCATGTACCTCTGTCATCACAGCTAGAAGGGTGATAAAGATGTCTTAGTTAAAATAAATGTATGGAATATATAGAGAGCAATCTGGAAGAGTGGATGTCAAAAGGGTCAGGAATACCTGGATTCAGGTCTCACCTCTAGCACATACTGGCTGAGTGACCCTGGCTGGTCACTTAACCTCCCCACTTTCTCTACGATGACATTGTACCCCCGTTGCCAGGCTCCATTAGTAGATGGGATTTTCCTCACTGGTGATTTTCTTATATCAATGAAAGTATAGTTCCCAAAGGAAAGAAATCCACACAGTGCCCAATACTCCTTGTTTGAAGTACAGCTCATGTTGGGTTGTGTCAATTGATCAAGGCAAAGAGTAGAGGTTATATGCAATATATATTTATTTATAAGAATAACAGAATCCTATTGGAATCTGTTAATCAAAGCTTCATATTATAGTATGTTAGCCCTTTCCTTGACCACAATCCTTGGCCAACATTCATGCTGCACATTGGGAACTGTCGCACTGTCTAGCAAGGGTTCTGTTCTCTATCTGTATTATCAGGCCCAAAGATGGCCAGGTTCATAAGGAATTGTATAGTTCTCTATAATGGTATCAATCTGTGCATCACAGTGCATTTCTTTTCCTGACATTATTACTTTACTGAAATTAAGCTTGAAACAATCTGATGTCAGATACTGTATATCTGCTTTTATTGCCAGCCTTCCTGAGCCCACCATATTGCTAGTGCTGCATCTCATTTTAGATAGGTTTAACCAGATATATATTCTCAAGTTTATTGAGAGTTGGATAGATTGCATTCCCTGTTCTCAAAGAGCAGGCTGGTCCTTTCAGTGCATTTTATAGAACAAATGTAAATTCCCAGGCCGCAGTTGACAAAAATTCATGGTTCTTTTCTTAGCATCAAAAATAAATCCAGCATAGCATTGGGGATGAGTAAGTGCAGCCTAGTGGAGTAGGCTCTGGTTCACTCTTTCTGATTTAGCTGCAGTTTCAATGTACTTGAGAAAATCTGTAAAAGTTCAATTATTATGGTCTAGGCAAAAAAGATTTGCTCAAACAACAGAGCAACAACAGAGCTACTGTACTTGCAAATTGAATTGGAAGGACTCAATGAAATGCAAAGTACTTTCAGAACTGAGGAGGACTCTTTCCCCTGCCTTCTTTCATTCCATCTCCCCTAAAACTCCACCCCTGCTCACTTTCCCCCATCATGTGAACTTGGCTGCTTCCTGAAGCATTCCATAGCAGTCAAATAAAATTCAAGCATTTTTAAAAATTGCTGAATATCTCCATTAAAATGCAACTGCAATTATTCTTGGATTAATATATTTAGAAAATGCATGGTATTTACCCAGGGTTATCCAATAGGTGAACTATAAAAATGAGCTACCAAATAAGTCTTATCTACAATTTGGTTGATCTGTTTGTAAAATTTTCGGTGGTTATTTCTACATGTCTCCTTCTCTGATCTAGTTTGAAGGGAGAGCCTGAAAAAAGAAGTGTTTACAGCTCAAAGTAAACAAAACATACTTAATCATAGGAAGAAACACTATCACTGAAAAATACTATGTGCTTTATCAACAAAATGCACACCTCAGATGGTAAACTGCTTTTCTTAAAGGCCAGGAATGCCTCCCTATAAACAAACAGACTTTCCTTATGTATTTACAATCAATTATTTTGTTTGGTTTGGTTTTTTCCACTAGTCAAAACAAGATTTTGCTTCTCACCATGCATGGGAAAACTGGTGATTCTTTTGGAAATTCTAACAGAGACAAAAGGAAAATCAGTAAAAAGATAGGTGTATAACTGTGGCCAGGGGCTGGTCAAAATAGGTCTGTGCTTGCCATTTTTCTTCAGGCTTGTCATTTTGCTGTTCCTAGGGTTTCAGCAACAAGGGGATTGGTGCAACTGAGAAGAGTTAAGGGATGACATGATATCCAGCAGCAGGAATGTGATCAGTCTTTCTTAAGGAGGAAGGACTAGTCCCTTATAGTCACATTTAATCTTGTGTGTGTCTCCCTACTGAGCAACTCATAAATCAGATGGAATCTCACATGATCTCAGATTCAGTTTCTTTTTTTTAGGCATAAGGAAGAAAAGGAACACAAAGGGGTCTGCCATATAGATGTGTATATATGTTATTTGAGATCATATATTTGGAAGTCATTTTAGAGGCCATCTTGTCTAATGCTCTCATTTTATAGAAGAGCAAATTGAGTCCCAGGGAAGTTAAGTGACTTTTCTGAGGTCACATATATAGAGTGGAGTGTGATGGATAGACTTCTGTTCTTCGATTCAGGAGTATCTGTCCTTCCTCTGACATATACCAGCTGTGTGAACATGGGTGAATCACTTAACCTCTTGGTGCCATCAGGCAACTTCCTGAGACTGTAGGTTACAGAGGATTTATGATTTATATCAGTAGAGAGTTTCCACACAGGAACTTCCATACCCTGATAAAATCACAGATCTTGACCATGAAAAAATGACAATCAATAATTCATTGCTTCCTGTATAGTGATATAACACAACATATAAGTATGGTCTGTTGTTTGAATGCATAATAAATGAGACTTACTTATCTTGGTACATAGTAAACATTTAATAAATGCTTGTTGAATGACTGACAAGTATACTAATTCTTGGATAGCTAAACTAGTATTGTCTTTCAAAATAGTTTCCCCCTGGAAAACTATGTATTTGTTCTAAGGATAAGTATATATGAAGCTATTTGCTTGAAATATCTTTAGATTTCTTTCTGGCTTTTATCTTAAAAACAATCAATCTTTTTTTTCCTTGGACCTCACACATACATTTGTTTATAGCACTCATAGGCTAACTTGATTTAAATGAATTAAAAATATATATTTGTTAAACACTGTCTATTTGCAGAAATCCTTGCAGGGACTACAAAGTTTAAAGAATTTAAAATATATTATTATTATATTATATTAATACATTAATATTATATTAAAGAATATATTCCTTCCCTCAATGGACTTTATAGTTTGGGGAGGGTCATTCTGTGTACAAATAGTTGCAATCTAAAATAATATGGTAAATGCATCAGAGAGGTGTAAGCACAGTATTATGTAAGGTTCAAAGGCATTAGTATCAACTGCTATAATAAGGTTCAGTTTTTTTTTTTTTGCAGGGAGATGGCATTTGAATTAGACTTTAAATAATTCAATAAGTGAAGTAGGGAGGGAGGAAATTTTGGGGGAGAGGGAGCAGGATATGTATGGAAGCAGGAAATTGAAGAATATGTCCCAAGAATTGACAGTAATACAGTCTGGTTGAATATACTGCAGGAGATAGAGATGACACCAGACTGTAGAGGGCCTTATGTTCTAAGTTGTATTACAATTACTGGTTTATATGTCATATCTTCTTACTGGACCACAGTCTCCCTAAAGTTGACTATGTCTTATTTGATTTTTCTGCCTCTCTTAGTAAAGATCACAATGAAAATAGGTGCCATTCATGTGGTTCTTTATCTTTTTCAAAGTATTTTATATATATATATATATATATATATAATATGTATTATTTCTTTTAATCATCTCTCTGTGAGGTGATTTTGTGGTCCCCATTTTATAGACCAAATGATATAATGAATGGAAAAAATACATATATACATATTTATATGTATATATGTTCTACCCCTCAAAAGCCTCTGAGGTGTCAAATGAGCTCTTTAGAAAGTGTGGATTTCAGCCATAGCACTGCTGGGTTTGTACCCCAAAGAGATAATAAGGAAAAAGACATGTACAAGAATATTCATAGCCGTGCTGTTTGTGGTGGCAAAAAATTGGAAAATGAGGAGATGCCCTTCAATTGGGGAATGGCTGAATAAATTGTGGTATATGTTGGTGATGGAATACTATTGTGCTCAAAGGAATAATGAACTGGAGGAATTCCATGTGAAATGGAATGATCTCCAGGAATTGATGCAGAGTGAAAGGAACAGAACCAGGAGAACATTGTACACAGAGACCAATACACTGTGGTACAATTGAATGTAATGGGCTTCTCCATCAGTGGCAGTGCAGTGATCCTGAACAACTTGGAGGGATCTACAAGAAAAAATCCTACCCACATTCAGAGGAAAAAACTGTGGGAGTAGAAACACAGAAGAAAAACAAATGCTTGATTACATGGGTTGAGGGGGATATGGCTGGGGATGCAGACTCTAAATGATCATCCTAGTGCAAACACCAACATCATGGAAATAGGTTCTGATCAAGGAGACATGGAATACCCAGAGAAATTGAGCATCACCTATGGAAATTAGTTGGGGGAGGGTAGGGAAATAATATGATTCTTGTGACCAAGGAATAATGTTCTAAATTGACAAAATAAAATTTAAAAAAGGACAGATTCAGGTGACAGAAAGGATAAAACAATATATTCTTTGTTTCTAGGTCACATCCCTTGTTTCACTAGTTTACAACAATAACTGTTTCTATCACTAGTCTTCAATTTTATTTTATCTTGGAACACCTTCCAACTTCCTTTATATGAATCAATACAAGTAATAATCTAATAGATCTAAAAAAAAAGCATGGTTTTGAATGTGGGTCTTCCAGATTCTAAATTCAAAAGTATCAAGTTCACTAGACCACTGGTCTCTTAGCTTAGTATTTGATAAATATTTAACATTTAAAATTGTGGAAGCAATTCACTTAATAAATCACACTATATGCTCTGGTACACACTCAAATACAAATGAGAAAAGTCTCAGTACATTATCATCATACCTTGTTTGGGGATAGAATTTTTTTAACACTGCCTAACCATTGATTTTATTGCTGCTGTGTCTATACCTTCTTAAGCTACTTCTAATTTTAAAGACTTGCTTAGAGAAGAGGTATCAGACTTAAGTGCAGCAAAACTCCCCAGTATGGCCAGAACCAGGTTAAAATATGGGGAAATTTTTAACAATATAAGTAAAAGTACAATTGAACATATATAATGTAAATTATGGTTTTCTAAGTCAATATGAAGTCTACAGGGGTCCATTTCTATTTCAGTTTGATACCATGGTACTGAGAGGTACTGATTTCATCAGTATGGAAACTCATCAGATCTAAATGAAGAACTTATCAGTAGTTTCTAGTCTTAGAGAGTTTCTTGGAAGCATAGCGATTAAGAGACTTACCGGTGGTTACTAAGCCAGTGTATGCCAAAGTCATAACAAACTCAGGTCTGCTTGACTTCAAGGCTCACTCCATGTTCACTATTCCAGGTTACTCCTAGCCACTAAAGATATTCCAAAGCATTTATCCTAATTTATAGATCTTATATGCTTCAGGTAAAAGAGTTAGAGTTAGACTTGGTTAGAGGATTTGAGTTTAAATCTCTAATCTCTGCTTATTAGCTGTGGGACTGTGGACAAATAATTTCATTTCTCTGGAGACTGAAACACTTTGCATTTTAAATTTTACATTAATAAAATGAAAGGGTTCGATTAGATGACTCTTAATCTTGTTCTAGCTCTATCTCATGAGCCTAAGATCATAGATCAATTGTTTGGCTACTAAATGAAGAATAACCACTGCAAATATGAGAATGGGAAGTTTTAAAATTGGCTGTCATTATTTCTCTGATTCTATTGAAGATAAGGACAATGGAACTAAGTTGGATCATAGTGGGCTTAAAGTTGTACATAAAGGGTAATTTCCAACAGTGAAAGCTAATGCTCAATAATTATTGGGGCATCCTCATTCCCTGAGGTGCTTAAAGGAAACCTAGACTTCTACCTATCAGGTATTATTTAGGTATAGCCATTGTGGAAGCAGAAGTCATTAATTTAATGGCCTTCTACAACCCTTCTGACCTTAAGATTCTATGATTTTAAAGCAGTGGTAGAAGTCAAAAAGAGTCATTTCAATAAAAAAAGGATTGAACCATCTTTGTAGATTTTCACACAGTCCACTTCAGTTAATCATGTGGCTGCTGGTACAACATCCTTTTAATGTGAGCATCAAATACTTCATATTCAAAAAACAAAGGAAAGACTCTTCTATCTGGACTCATTTCATTTGAATGAGAGTATCACTTGAAACCTTCCTTTTTCCTGATTTTCCCTCTTTGATTTCCCCTTCCCTCTCCCAATTTTAATGCAGTCATGGAGCATTGAGGAAGAAGAGACAAGTGGCACGAATTCTGAATAGAGTGAATTTGAGACTGTTTCCCATGTGTGATACGTGAACAGGATGGCTGCACAGCTGAGACGTTCATTTTGGCTATCTTCACAATCAATACTGACTGCCTCAGCTGAATGAAGCGGGCAGTGATCTGCATTAATCACAAAGATGGCCGAAATGAATGGATAAGCTCCATCATGCTTCATTTGTTTTGTACTAAGGCCACAGTCAAACCCAAGTAAGAAGCTCTTTTGAGTCACCAGAGTCTTGCAAATCCCAATGTCAAGTAACAAACAAGGCATCCAAAGGTCAAGAAGATAAAAAAACAAACAAACAAATAAGTTCAAATGGTGACAGACCAGCATATTTAGGACCCTTATTCACATCTTGTGTTTTTTGTTCATGTCATTGGAACCACCATCTTCTGAGAAGAGATTTTTTTGCAACTGGGGCCTAAATTTTGAAAAAGTTAACCAGCTTTTTATTAGCATATACCATTAGCCCTTGTAAAATGAGACAGGTAGACCTCTTCTCTGTAAATGAACTCATTCCATTTCTACTATATGGCCAGCTATTTGGATATTTCTCTCTTCTTGCTACTGTTCATTGCTGTTCAGGCTGCAAAATATAATAACTTCTAAGCAGTGTGTAAAACAAAGTGCTCAATTCACTTTATTAAAATATCCAATAATAATTGATTTAAAGGCAATAAAATGTGTTCATTAGAGGGTTTATATTCAAGAAATATTGAAAGTATACCTAAAACTGTCACTTTTATTGTGAATGAACAGGATAATATAATTTGAAAAGAGTGTGATCATACTAAAGATTTGTCCTGCAGCATTATCTGATAGCTCGTAAAGTGCTGAAATTTAATATGATGCTTTCAGTCAGTTTAATTGAAATTTAATTGCCACTTTGGGCAGAAGGTTTAGATCTGATCAATAAAATATTAAAGATTTTGTGCTTTCTCTTGGAACTGCTCCTTTTGCCAATGCATCAAGAGTACCCTACATTTGCGGAAATATTTGTTTGTTATAGTTCACGAAGAGCTCAATATCACTTTCTAATCTGAAAGTTTTAATGCATGCTGCAGATAAATAGTGGAAATAATAAAGTAATAGTTGATCCATTTAATTACAACATGATGAAAGAAATAACGGTCACCTTCAGATTCATGAGAAAGGCATTAATGTAAAAGAGCAATAAATATTTGGAAATGTCAAACCTCAGAAAGACAGAGTCCAACATGAGCTGAGCAGTAAATCAGGCTCAGGGAAGGACCTTGAAAAAAAGATGGTTCTTTGGTATTTTAGAAATAATTACTAATACAAAAAGGGTAATGATGAAACTATAAATTACATTAAAAAGGGCCATTATAGGAGGTTTAGTTTATAAAGCTGAGAGACGGTTCCTGAAAATTGTCCTACTAGTTATTCCTACTTTTCATTTTATATTATTCAGGACCCCCTAACCCCCAAATTATCTGATTAATGGTAAACTAATTGATCACTACTTTGCAGTTCAAATACTCAAGAGAAGTTGGACTTACACCTTTTAGTGTAGTCATAAGACTTCTATTCTCATACTGGGTTCAGGGGAAGTCATGGAGATTTTGTTTAATTTATTCTTTGTAACCCTTCTGAAGTGACTTCAGTTGAAGTGATGGCCCTTGTGATGTCATTCTTGGCTTTAGTTTTTAGCATGTCACCACATTGTAAAGAAGTCTCTAATGTTTCCATGGCCTTGCCTACTCTAATCATTTTTTTCCTCTGGTAGTCCTCACTGATTTGCTGAAGCTCTATAAGTAGTCATGAATTCTTCATTATTTAGGCTTTCTTTTTAGGACCATGAGACTTTTTCTTGATTTCAATATAAGAATTTTAAAAAGCAAGTTTCTGTGATGGTTTTGTATCTATATCTATAGCTACATCTATGTCTATATCTATATCTACATCTATATCTATACCTATATCTATATCTATATATCTATATCTATATCTATATCTATATCTATATATCTATATCTATATGACACACACTTTCTGCAGCTGGCTTTTTCTTCTCTCCTTTGCCCTGGTTAATTGCATCTCTATAGAACTTACTCTGAATTCTTTCACTTAAAGGTAACACTTACTCTTACTACAGCATAATTAATAACAACCAACAGTCATGATTATGGTGAAAGCTAACACATATAGTTTGCAAAATACTTTGCATATCTTATCATCTGATTCTCAATATAATTTTGAGAGATAGGTAACTGGCTCTAAAGATCAGCATTTCAGTCACTGTATTAGATTTTATTTCTAATAGAAAGTTTTGAGGTAGAGATGGCATTTGAATCCAACTTTAAGGGATACCTAAAATTTCAAAAGATGAGAGGTAGACAAAGAGCATTCCATTAAGATAGGAATGAATATAACTTAAATTTTTGTGCTTCCTTATTTTTATTGGAGTGGCCTGTCATAGTGATCCTCTGTTATTCTTTTGTAGCATACTATCGTTCCTTCAAATATTATGGTTTTATTTTCCTGGGGCTTAATATGCATAATCATCCTGACCTGATTTTGGCTGACTTTTTGATTCATTGGAATGTTCCAGTACTTTCCAGTAGTCTCTCTTGGGGGAGATTGGATTTGGATGTAAATATAGGTCAAACTACCTTACATATGCTCCTTAAAACAATACCTTTAGTAGGATTCCAGATTTTTTTTTCTTCTGAGAAGTAAGCATTAGTATTGAAGTAGACTTTAGTTAGCTGGAAGGGATCCACGATGCCATCTAGTTCAACACATTCCCTTTGTATATGAAAAAAACTGAGACAGTCAGGAATGAAATGACATTGCTAAGATCATACAAATAATATAAATGGCAGAGCTGAGATTCAAACCCAACTCCTCTAGCTCCAACTCCAAAACTCTTTCCATGTTTCCATATTGCCTCTCAAGTATGTCTCAAATACCCGACTCCAAGCCATGAAAAAAAGACTATTTTTTTCTGAGTATTTCTCTCAAGATATGATGTTATTTTCCTGGGTCCAGGTCCACAGAACATGCTTCTGAAAAATCACCACTCTATTTCCATCTATTCAGCTTTAACTTTGAAATACTCGTATGGTTTATGACATTCTACTAGACAATGAATTACTAGGCAATAAAAGCAAAGAGAAGACATGGTCCCTGCCTTCAAGAGGCTTATTACCTAGGGACATGATGGCCATATATTTCCTGAACTATCACAATCAATATCTTTGGAGTACCCATAAGTGTCTGTGCTCAATAGAAAAGAATGTCCAAGACAGACAATATTGGGCAGATCTGACTCCCAGGAATAGATTGTGATCTATACACATAGATATTATAGAAAGAAAGGATAGCTTTGTAAAAAGCAGTCATTTATACAACATACTCATGAGAAGATTGCTCTTTGATTTGTGGCTATTGCCTCTGTGTAAAGTCCTAGTGCTGGCTGCAACTCAGAATTGACCTAAAGCCTTAATTTAAAGAGAACATCCTCCTTCTGGATTATAAAACGCTGGTCCAATTTTTGTGTGACGATTATTTCTCTTTGAGGCTCTCAGAGAGGCCATGCTATTTGAAGCACTTCTTTTGAAAATTCTTAGAATGTTTCTTTTAACTATTCAGTTTTCTATCATCATGGTTCACTGCAAAGCTGTTGGTGTTTTTCTTTTTGTCTAGACTCTCAGTCTCAGTAGGTCAGGGAGAATTCTTGGTGTGGAAACTTTTTATTGATGCAGTCTATTATTGTTTTATTTCTTTAGAGAACTGATTTAGGTAATTCTGAGAGGTGAAATGATTTGTTTATGATTATAAAGGTAGGTCATAGGATTACAGATTTGGAACTAAAAATCACTTAATCCAATTGTCTAATTGTACAGATAAATAAATAAGCTCAGAGAGGTTAAGTGATTTATTCAAGACCTCAGAAGTGATAAATGGTAGTCTTAGGATTTGAACTCAGATCCTCTGATTCAGAACTGACTTGATGACAAATTCAGCCCTTTATTTGCACAAAAAAATGTATCACATGTTCTGTTCTAATTCATATTTTTAATACGTTTCCATTGTTCAAAGTTCAGCTAAGTAGAGCCTGCTTTTCTGGAAGTAACCTATGAATTTTCTCAAGTGGAATTTCATACTGTATGTTCAGAAGTTCTGGGTAGTTCTGTTATTTTCTTCATTATATTTCTTAAGGTTTTTTTTGTCCTGTTGTGTTCTTCTGGGATACCTATGATACTTAGACTCTCTCTATGCATCCTATCTTTTGGATCATTATGTTTTGCTGTATAGGGAACATATTTTATTTCAATGTTATTATTTTTTACTTTTCTTAGATTATTATTCACTTTCATATATTTTCATTTCCAATCTATTGTTCTGCCTTTTGCTTCTTTGCTGAGATGTACCATTGCAGATTCCAATTTTTACGACCGGTCCTTCATTTTTGTTATGCAGTCCATAAATTCAGATCTTATAATTCTCTTTTAAATCATTCAAGAATATTGTGTTGTGTTTCCATGTTCCTCTTAAATCCCATAGAGTCCTATGGATCATCAAGTGTGGGATCATTATCCTTTGTCTTACAATATTATCCATAGATAATTTGAATTATTTTACCTGATCTGGAGGCCACATTTTCTTCTGATGTTATTGTTATTTTTGTTGTTTTATATGTTTATGTTCAAAATCTTTGAGTCTTCTTTTTTCCTGAAATATTTGGTAATTTTAATCTTTTATTTTTTCCCCTTACTTGTCTTATCACTCACTTTCTGATTCTTCACCCTCTTATTAAGGTTTCCATAGGGGCTAGATCTCAAAGTGTCTCAGCATCCTACCACATTAGGCAATTCATAATTTACCAGCCCAAGTCTCTGTGCCAACTGACTTTTAAAGGGTAAGAATTGGCCCTAGCTAGATATAGTGCCCTTTCCCTCAATCCCTTTGTATACATATATACACAGCAGCATCCTAAACTAGTGTCCTGTCTTGATCCTTCTATTCCTGACTTCTTTGATCCTCAATGTTCAGAGCTTCGTAGCATTGGTGCTATAAGGTTGTCCATACTTGGGATCCAAAGTCTGCTGGTGCTACAAGATCATGGCTCTAGGATTCTGCTCCTGAGAGGCATTTGACACTGGGATCTCTTAGAAAGAGGGAGAGGAAACTAGAGTGTAAGGGTGGGTTTTGTTGTGAGTCTATATATGTATTTGTGTGTCCTTGGATCTGCCTTACTACTAGTAGTGCTAGAGGTGGAGGAGGATACTGAGTGACCTCAGGGTCAGT
Source organism: Monodelphis domestica (assembly GCF_027887165.1). NCBI lineage: Eukaryota > Metazoa > Chordata > Mammalia > Didelphimorphia > Didelphidae > Monodelphis > Monodelphis domestica. The sequence continues at coordinate 197,302,627 of NC_077227.1, forward strand.
GAGCGTTAGTTCATGGGTTTTTTTTAACCTTCTTTTAAATTTTGGATATGAGACAATGGAGACAGCTGAAGTTACTTCATCTTTGGTGCATAATTTCTATTTGGGAGAGGTTTGAGAAGTCCTGGGAATTAGGGAAAGTATTTGGTCCTCTCTTTTGTTGCTTACATGACCTAGAAATTTCCTCCCCTATAGATTCTTCATGTTAATGGTGCCCCTGAATCCTAGGATTAGAAACACTAGAAGTTCTGTATCCCCCTAAAGAGCTCTCATAGCCTTTTGTTTATAGCTCTTATAATAGGTGTCAACTTAATTCAATTAATTAAATAAGCATTTATTGAGTACCTGTTAAGCAAGGCCATATGCTCAATACTGGGAATACAAGGACCAAGATAAAAAATAGCCCCTCCTGAAGGAATTTCTATCCTACTGAAGGAAAAAGAGCTCATTTTCTTATGGTACTTTTCAGCTTTACAAAATACCTTCCTTGCAAAGACTCTGTAAGGTAGGTAACATGTCATTATTATTTTTAATTTGAACTGATATTTTTTACTATCACCTTTTTTAAATATATACCTTACTCACTCCCCTATTCAGTGAGCCATTTCCTTAAAATTTCTTAAAAGGGTGAGGAAAAATAATACAGAAAACAGAATAATATATTAACTGAATCTTCAAATACATATAATTTTCCGCAGTCATAGTGTCCTACTTCTGCCAAAAAAGAGAAAGAATTCTGTATTTTCTGGGGCCAAATTTGACTATTAAAATCATAAAACATTTGGTTCTTCTTTTGTTCTTTCCTTTTTCATTCACATTTTTGAAGTTGTATATAATACTTTCTGGTTCTACTTAGTATACTCTTTATCAGACAATGTAAGCTTTCTTATGTTTCTGTTTCTTTTCTCTTCTTGGTTGGCTACAATACTCAGAGTTTAGAATGCTTGGATGTCAGAGATCCCAGATGATGACTTGACTTGGTCATAAAGCTCCAGGCCCTTTCACCTAGAATGAATAAAAGCACAAGTGTTGAGACCAATCTCTTTGGGCCACATGGTCTCTCACCAGATATACAATGAGCAAAAAAAACCTCTAAAAATATGCAAATAAATATAAATTAAAAATAACATGAAGAGAGATAGAAGCATATTGTTTCTTATATCACAGTAAAATTCTACTATATTCATGTACAAAAATTATTTAGTTATTTCCCATTCAGTGGACATTCACTTTGTTTCCAGATCTTTTTTAGGCATGATTTAAACCAAGGTTTTCTGACTACAAGTCTATTGCTTAATGCATAACAGTGCTATCTATTGATATAACTTTGACTGCTTTATGTAATGTCTATTTCTTTTCCTAGATTACAAGTTCATTTAGCTCACCAGAGTATCATATTTATTTTTAGCTTGTTGTTCCTTTTGCTTCTATCACAATACTTTTTTCCACAGTAGTCACTCAACACACACATATTTAATTTAAAAATATGTTTCTATTCATCTTTTTATTAACACAATCTATGTTTTCTCCTGTACTTCTTTCAACAAATGTTTGTTTAAATAAATAGCCCAGAAATAACACCACTAGACCTATTTTCTAAAGATATCAAAGAGAAAGGAAACAGACCCCAAAGTACCCAAAATATTATTGTTCTTTTTATTTTAGGAAAAAAAGCCAGGAAATTAAGAATATTCCCATCAAATGGGGAATAGTTGAACAAAGAATGTTATGTGGCTATTGTGGTACAAGAAATTATGAAATGGATAGTTTCAAAGAAGTCTAGGAAGAGTTGTATGAATTGGGGATGAGTTAAGTAAGCAGAATTAGGAGAACAATTAATTCTCTATTACATTGTAAAAAAAAAAACTTTTGAAAAACTTAAGAATTCTGATCGTCTCAATGATCATCCATGATATCCAAAGGAACAGTGAGGAAGAATTCTACTTCTTCCTCACTGAGAGATGATGGACTAAATATGTAGAAGGAAATACACATTTTGGGGTATGGTAAATAAGGGAATTTTTTTGCTTACTTATGAATATTTTATTTTCCCCTTTTTCATTATGATGATAAGGTAGCAAAAAATAAAATAAATGCTTCTAACTGAAAAAAATTTAATTTAAAAATTAAACGAGCAAATCATTTAGTCTAGCTGAACTAGGTGAACAATGATAGCAATACTAGCTCAATTCATATAATATGTTAGTTAATAAATTATTTTCTTCATGGCAATACTATTATATAGGAGTCCCAAGTATTATAATTCTTATTTTATGGATCAGAAAATGGAGTCCCAGAAAATTAAAATTAACTGTTCATTCTTTTGGTTAATATTATAACTGGGGCTAAAATCTTATTTTCCAGACTTCAGGTCTTTTGTCCTTTCCACTGTATTGGATGTGAAATGGTATCCTAGCACCTCACCCCTGGTAATATTGTCTTTCTATTAATATTAAAAAAATTGAAGAACTATTCAGGGAGCTAAACATAGCATCCATTATGGGTCAATAAATGGTAGAAAAATGATTATATTAGGTATAAGAATGCCTGAATTCTAGGTTTTATTTTGCTCAATTTAACTTTATGACATTAAACAAATCACAAGCTCTCTGTGCCTTAGTTTCTTTATGAAATGAAGGGGTTATATCAGATTATCATTAATTATAACTTTGAGTTTCAATATTCTTGATTTTATGTCTCACAACCACATTCTACCTCTTTGCTTTATAGCTTAACCTGAAACTTGAAACATACTCAATCATTCATTAATTTAGAAGTTCTCATCATATAAAATACATCGTACCAGGTTCTGAGAATACAAAGATATATGAAGCACACATTTCCCTCTCAGAGACCTTTTGAAATAATACAATAGAAATAAATATATGAATATGTATGATACAAGGAAAAATGAGATGAATACAAAGTTTGGGTAGGTGTAGACAAAATATTATGAGAAACTTGAGAAGATTTCTAACCTGCAGGGACAGAGTAGTGTTAATTAAAAGATTATATAGGTTTGGGTAACTGATTTGGACTTTGAAGGAAGTGTGGAATTTCAACAGGTGGAGGTAAAAGTGAGTCCCTTCCCAGAAGGGGTGATAGTATCCTCAATAGAATGGAGGCAGGAGAGGACTGTAAAAAGTCAAGAGATAGTAGTCCTATTTGCCTATATTCTAATATCCCTTTATGAGGTGAACATTTTCTCAAATAAACTTTATGGGATTATATGATAAATAGCCATTGAATGACTACCTGAAGAATTTGTCACACCACTGAGGGTCCTTCAAAAAAACTAAACACACTCTGTAAGGAGTCAGAAAATGGAGGAGATAATTTTAGGGGCCATTAGTTTTGTGAGTCAAGAAAAGATTCAGCAATAGGAGAACCAGATCCCGGGGAGAGAATCATTCTTTTCCTGGAAGGAAGAAGTACTTCTCCCTTTTTCATCATTTAAAATACCTTAACTTGCATCTACTCACTCGACAAGATACATCATATATGGTAGAGAGTAGCTCAGTAGTCGAGGCATGAGACAAGTGAAGCTTTGTAAGTCAAGCATGAATTTGCTCTTGTCATTGGGAATTGAGTCATAAAGAGGAGCAGAAACTAGAAGGCCAGCTGAGCAATGTGACTATCATGGGTACTGATCCCAGGGATAGCAGCATGAAAACATCATGAAAAAGAAAGGTGTCTTACAGAGCTCTAGTGGCAGAGATACGAGTTGTGTTGACAACATATATTCCCTAAGGTTTTGCCTCTCTAGTGATATCATCTATCTATATTCTCATTCTTCCAAAGTTATTAATACTATTTCCCCTTTTGAAATTGTGGTGTATTCTGATCAGAGTATGACAAAGCAGAGAAGAGGCTTCAATTAGGAAGATCAAGGGGCAAGTCTTGTCCTTTAAACAGAATAGCTGTGCACCCCTGGTCAAATCACATAACTTCTCAGTTCCACACACAATTCACTGAGACTGCAAATTGTATAGAAGGTGCTAATCTGGATTGATAAAGGAAGGTATTCATTTGAATTCCCAAACTAAAGGTATGGGTCTAGTAAAAAAATATTTTTGTCAATTATAGCAGAATGGGACATATCTGAACATTGTTCTTTGTGCATTTTCTGCATTTGATATTCTGTAATGTGTGATGCATTGTATTATGTTTATGAAACCAAATTATGAGTCATAAAGTCCGAGAATTCATTCAACAGGGCTCTGACCAGGAGCTTGCTGTCAACAGAGTGTAAAGAAATACTCTAGTATTGTTACAATCAATATTCTTTTTAAAAAATCCTTACCTTCTGACTTATTTTTATTAAGCACCAATTTCAAGGTAGAAGAGAAGTAAAGATGAGGCAATTGGAGTTAAGTGACTTTCTCAGAGTCATACAGCTAGGAAGTGTCTGAGACCAGAATGAACCCAATACCTCTCATCTCTAGGCCTGGTTCTCTTTCCACTAAGCCACCTTGTCAATTTTCTTTCTTTCTTTCTTTCTTTCTTTCTTTCTTTCTTTCTTTCTTTCTTTCTTTCTTTCTTTCTTTCTTTCTTTCTTTCTTTCTTTCTTTCTTTCTTTCTTTCTTTCTTTCTTTCTTTCTTTCTTTCTTTCTTTCTTTCTTTCTTTCTTTCTTTCTTTCTTTCTTTCTTTCTTTCTTTCTTTCTTTCTTTCTTTCTTTCTTTCTTTCTTTCTTTCTTTCTTTCTTTCTTTCTTTCTTTCTTGTTTTAAATTTTATTTAATTGATTAATTAAGAGAAATTTTCCATAGTTACATGTTCTTTCCCTCCCCTCCTCTAACCCCCCTCCAATAGCCCATAAGCAATTCCTCTGGGTTTTACATCCCCTCCAACATTTATTGCTTTCCTTTGCCATCATGTTAGCCAATCTGCTAGGTGTGAGGTGGTACCTCAGTGTTGATTTGATTTGCATTTCATCAGTGTTCTTAATGATCACAAATTAGCAATATTAGTGGCATCTGAAAAGTCACATTTTTTTCTTTTTCACAGGAAAAATTCATGTACATTGTCAAGTAATGTACCTTGCAGAGCACTTACTTGGGATACTATCAAATCCTGAAGATTTTCTGTTATCTGTGGTTCTAATACATCTGGTAATTCCTTCAAAAGTTAGGGAAAAGACCATGTTGTCTCATCAATCTCATAGTAATATGAAACCTCATTTAAACAATTAGAACTTTCCCTTCTCTCCATGGGTAATTGAAGATAAATGATCCAATGGATCTGTGATACCATCTTTGTGATATTGCCTTCAACCATATAGATCACAATACATTTAAATTGTTCATCTTGTGTGATTTATCCATGTTTCTCCACAAATTTACCACAGATTTCATGTATTGTGATGGGGATCTTAATCAATTTGTCTTTTCTTTGTAGAGAACTGACCAACAGAACACACCATTATTTAGCATTCCTTCTTGATAAATAGTACTCTCTCATCTTCTTTCTTTCTTTTCTTCTTTCTTTCTTTCTTTCTTTCTTTCTTTCTTTCTTTCTTTCTTTCTTTCTTTCTTTCTTTCTTTCTTTCTTTCTTTCTTTCTTTCTTTCTTTCTTTCTTTCTTTCTTTCTTTCTTTCTTTCTTTCTTTCTTTCTTTCTTTCTTTCTTTCTTTCTTTCTTTCTTTCTTTCTTTTTGGTTAGGTGGTATAGTGGATAAAGTGTTAGACTCAAAGCCAGGAAGATTTGGGTTCAACTGCCTCAGACACTTATTAGCTATATGATCCTAGGTAAGTTGCTTGAACTCTCTTAGCTTTAGTTTTTTCATTCACAAAATAATTATAATAATATTATTTTTTGTTCAGTTGATTAAGTTGTGTCCAACTTTTTGTGACCTTATTTGGGATTTTCTTCATAAAGATGCTGGAGTGGTTTGCTCTTTCCTTCTCCAGATAAATGAAGAAACTGTGGCAAACAGAGTTAAATGACTTGACACAAGTCATACAGCTAAGAAGTGTCTGAGGCCATATTTGAACTCAGGAAGATGAGTCTTTCTGACTCCAGGTATGGTTCTCTATATGTTGTGCTTTACAAACCTTAAAGCATTATATAAATGTGATTGTTGTTATTATCATAATGTCAAGCATAAGTTTGCTGACATCCTTTATGCTACTTCAAATAGTCTCCGTCTATTAGAGTCCAGATAATTTTGAATCTATATGGCATGTGACATCTCTTGATAGACCATAACAATCTAAAACTTCTCCTACCTCTTCCTGTCTTATGAAGAATAACATATTGCTGTCATTCTCCCATATGCCATCACCTGTTTTGCTCATATGTCACATTTATTTCATTGTTTAAAAATTTAGAGAAGAGCTATAGATATCAAGGTTACTAATACAACTTTCTATTAGTTGAGGAAGATTATTCACTGTTTTCAATAGAATTTCAGAACATGGGGGCAGCTGGGTAGCTCAGTGAATTGAGAGCCAGGCCTAGAGATAGGAGGTCCTAGGTTAAAATCTAGCCTCAGACAGTTCCCAGTTGTATGACCCTGGGCAAGTCACTTGACTCTCATTGCCTAGCCCTTACCACTCTTCTGCCTTGGAACCAATACACAGTATTGATTCCAAGATGGAAGGCAAGGGTTTAAAAAAAGAATTTCATAAAATGAATATCCCAGATTTCTTTTGAATTTTGAGGAGTTTATGATGATTTGATTAACCTGAAAGATTCCATAGAATTTTTTCATTTAAAGAATTTTGATTAAATGGAAGAATGGGAAGAAGAAAATATTTTCTTGGCTTTGAAGTCTGATCTAAGACTTTGTTCCATGTTTTCCCATAAAAAATGAGGATGTATTCTCCCCCTCTTATTTCCAAAGAATGTGAGGAATTTGAATGGTAAATGGTTTTTATCTCAGTAGTGAAAAGGAATAAATTGCTCACTTAATAAATTGCCACACCACTAGGGGACTATTCAGTAAATTACCTTTTCCCTTGCTCTAAATGATATTAAATGGTAAATGAGACTCACTGGGAAGAGTTCATGCTTCTTTGATCTCTTGAACTGAAAAGATATTGGAGTTTTCTCCAATATAAGATGACATTATATCTTGCTTTCGGTCCCAGAAAACCCTTGTGGAAGGAAATCAGTATTACTGTTCTCTACCTTATAATTATGTAAGGACAGAGGGCTGGTTTTTTTTTCTTTGAGTAAACTGTTACTAAAAATTCTAAAAAGAGAGTTCATTTTGTTTATCTTTTCTTTCTACTCTGCAGAGGACTGCTATATGCAGAGAACATTTCCTCAATGCCACCTGCTTAATTTACCATTCAATCAGGACTTATATTTATCATATCATTTAGGCTTCCAAATATATTGCTTTGTTTGCACAGTTGATGTGTCAAATAGAAAATAAATGGATTAGAAGAGATCACCTTCTAGCTTTGGAGCTAGGCTCAAACTTCAGTTTTGGGACTAGGAGCAAATGAGGAACAAAAATAGGATTAAAGTCTGTATAATTGGGACAGTTTTTACAAGTATTACTTTGATTATTGGCAAAAACTGTGCCTAAATATACTGGAAAACTAGGGTCATCCATAGAGTGTACAAAGCTTAGAGGAAATCATACTCTATGTTCCCTATCATGATATCAAAGAAAAATATACTAGATTTGGAATCAGAGGAACGGGGTCCAAATTCTGAACCTTCCACTAATCACTAATGTGATCTTGGATGGTATGTAGGCTGTTTACATGAATGTCTTCTTTAGTACAAGTTAGGGGAGTCACTCATTTCTAACCAAAGGCCACCTCTGTAAGTGGCATAAGGATATACAGCTCAGCTACCAGCAAGGTGGAGGTTAGTAAAACTGAACAGAGATTCTCCTGAACTAATACAGAGCTGGACTTCATCCTCTTCACATGTGATGAAACTCTGCAATGTGAATGGGGATAAGATCATGACTAAAACACAACAATTAATCTATGTTCAGGGGTCAGAGGAATGGTCAGAAAGACCTAGGTTTATATCCTATAACTTGTGCCTACAAGCAAGCCCCTTGACTTCTTTTAGTTTCAGTTTCCTCATCTGTAAAATGGAGATAAAGATAATATCTGTTATACTCACCTCAGAAGATCATTGTGACCACATAATAAGAGAGCTTGTGCAACTTGTTTTCCCACAACTTGCCATAGAAATGTCATTTATAATTTTCATTGTATAATTTTTATCTGTTTTTAGCTTCCTTATATTTGATGCTCTCTACTATCATTTTGAGGACAGGATTCCTTTTTATATTTCAGATCTTGAAGAACCAAACGAAGATGAAGCAGGGAGCTTGATTTTGGTGAGGCAATGAGATGACAAAAGAGATGAGACTCTTGGAAATTGAAGAATTTCTTCTTGTTTATCTTTCACTTCTGACTCATGATCCCTTCTCCTGCTCCCTCCTCATGTATTTTATGAAATTACAATTTCCATTTCCTTCTTCTCAATTTTGCTTTGCAGCTACAGCACTCTTCTTAGGTATTAAGAGTTTCCTCTTCTTGTTCATTCAATAAGAAATGTGAGATTTGAAGTTGACAAAAGCCATTATTCCTTAAATTTCCAGCTTTCTCCCTCTAAGAATATATTTTTCATCTCAAAGCTATGGAAACTGGTGTTCCTTTTTTTGGTCCTGATAACATGGAATTAAAATTGTTGCTCCAAATAGTCTTCTATTTTTCCCTCTTCTAATTTATCACAACCACATTTTTTCACAAGAAGTTGGCAGAAAAAAAGGTTTCCAGCTGATAGACAGCAACTCTACCTTGTGGAAGATTCATTGCCACACACATTTTGAATCTGCTGACAAGAAACTTGGAGCACAAGTAATCAGATCCTTCACAAGATTGATTCTTGTCCCCTGATAGCATATGGCATAGAGGGTGTGTTATGTGGGGGAGGGGGTAAGATTTAATCTCTCAAACTCATCATAACTATTTAGAAGCTATTACTACCTTATTTAAAAAAACACTGCATAATATTTCCTCCACTCTTTTCTAAACATTAATTAGTAAATATTTGCAATTAGTCTTGTATTTTGGCCCAATTGACCTCTCCTCTGAGATGGCTTCAACAGTGAGCACCATCATTTTAATGGCTGCCAAAGTTTAAGCCAAATCATATTCCCTGTTCACTTAAAAAAGTATTGCAAACCAAATGCAAATGGATTCCTGTCTGGGGTTTGTAAGAAATGCTTAAAGTCAACTTGTCACAAGGAAGAAATGGAATCTATTACCTGTACTGTTCTAGAAAAAGATGTAGAAAAAAGAGAAGAAACCTGAGATTTATCTGATGTTTGGATGATATATGGGTATATAAAATCTTAAGTAATACAGATAATGTCACACAATATTGCAACATATATTTTCAGTTGAACATTATAAGACAATAAGGCATAAATGGAAATTAAAGGGGAAAAATCTGAATGGTTGTCAGGGAACACTTTTTCATTCAGAGAATCATAAACATATGGAATGGTGTGTCAGGCAAAGTTTCTGAGATAAGAATATTGGAGTAATTACAAAATGGATTTATATTCTGTGGAATGAAGTGCAGATAATAGAAAAGAGCTTCAAGCCAAATGATTTTTAACCACCCCCCAAAAATCTCATGAAAATGCATTTCACAAGTTTTATCTAATATTTTGAAGCATTAGAAAGGGAGAGACATTTAATGCTTTTTTTTAACTCTGTCTTTACCAAAATCAAATCAAATAAAAAAAAAACCCAACAACTCAGCTAATAGTATGAACAGACAGCAGAGAAAAACCAGTCTTGAAAAGTGGGCAGATCTATTGAAAAGTGCTTTAAATAGGGTGAATGTATTTATTCAATCTTGCAAACCTAATTGTTGGATTTATCTCCCAAGAGACTAAGGAAATGATCAGTCATTTGACTATATTTAAGAATTAAGAGATGACTAGAGGTTTTTAAAAGATCCATGATAAGAAGTAAAAGGATCTTAGAAATTGTTAAAGCAGTTTCAATTCCTTTTCTAAGTAGACAAAATCCCAAGAGATGGTACAAATTATTTTATTATAGCTATATAGTGTGGAAAACATTATTTGGAATAAATGGGTCATTGGATGGAACCTGGAAATATTTTTTGTTATTCAAAATTACTTTTAATTATGCTAGTATTTGATCTCTATATGGAAAATGTCAGAAGAAATCATCACAAAATCAGATTCTAAAAACAAAAAAGAACAGTCAGTATGGTTTAATCAATAAAGATTCCTATCAGATAAATAAAATCCTATATGGTAGAAGGACAAACTTGATAAAAGCAGGAAATGATAGTTTGATTTTAGATTTTTGTTTCTGTTTATCTTCATCAATAAACTTAAATGAATGTAATGTGATTTAAACAACTGATTAAAAGTTTGGGTTAGGGTCAGCTGAAGAGGGCAGCATTAATGTTCAAAAGTTTATTGAGGACAGGAGTCAGACCAGTCTTGGGCCTTATGAAATTGAGCACTTTTTAATTCAGTCAGTTATTTAGAATGACAGAATGTAGAGCAGGCACACTGAAATTACTGAGTCTTCTTGTTGTTCAGCCATTTTTTAGTCATGTTTGGCTCTTTGTGACCCCATTTGGGGCTTTCTTGGCAGATATTAGAGTGCCACTTTCTTCTCTGGCTCATTTTATAGATGAGGAAACTGAGGCAGAGTTAAGTGATTTGCCCAGGGTCATGCAGCTGGCAAGAATCTGAAGTCAGATTTGAACTCAGGAGGATAAGTTTTACTTACTTCAGGCCTGACTCTCTATCCTCTGTGCCACCTAACTGCCTCACCGACAGCTAAAAACTCTTGTAAAAAATTAAATTTTCTTTGTAATTGACAAAAATGCCAGCTTTTGTCACAGATACCAAATATTAACACCAGCACTTCTGCTCTGGTAGCAAAAAGTAGACAGCAAAATAGCTGCTCCTGGTTTAGAAAATGACTGAATGAATTGGAACATGAATATAATGAAATGGAACAGTCCTCTTCATGAGTTCAAATCTGACCTCAGACACTAGCTGTGTGATTTTGGGCATGTCAATTAAACCTGTTTACTTTTCAATTTCCTCTTCTATAAAATAGGCTGGCAAATGAAATGGCAAAATCCTCTAATATCCTTGCTAAGAAAATCCCAAATAGGATCATGAAGAGTCAAACACAACTGAAAATGAGTGAGCAATACTTATTATTCTAAGGAATGATGGCTGTATGGAATTGAGAGAAACACAGGGAAAACATTTATTAACTAATGTAGAGAGGATAAAGTAAATCCAGGAGAAAAAGATACATTATAAACCATGGTAAATTAATTAATGATATAATGAGGGTAAATCATGTGCCCTAAACTTTGGGTAGAATGACTTAGGCTCCCAGTTAAGGCATCAGGGTGCCTCAGTTTAAAACACTTTAAAATGTCTTAATTGTAGCAAGATCCTGCCTTCCTAACTTGGTTCAGGTTCTTTTAGACTCCATGTAGAGTTTTAAAATATAAAGCAACTCATTTGCATACAACATTTCCTAAATATCACATATTTGTCTCATTAAGTGTGCTTGTCCCTGTAGTTTACTCCAAGGAAAACTCTAAATATAGCCTAACTATATCACTTATTTCTTATGAAGGCTCTTAAATTCAGAATTAGAAGAGACTTTAGGTATCAGGAGCCTTATCCTAGATCAGCCACATATCAAATATGGGATTTGAAACCATATTGGCCCATTAAATAATCCATCAGAGGACTCATTGTGTGACAGAGACTGGCACATAAGAAAAATTCCAGGCTGAAGAGTGTGTTAAATTGGTCACCTCGATAGGGGAGGGGCCCTAGGAGTTGGGAATCTGGAGGCGGGGGAAGACTCAGGCTGGTAGAGGAGTTGGGTCAGTCTCAGTCACAATAGCCAGGAATCATTTCAATCTTCTCCCTAGCAATGCCTACACTGTTGGACCATTTTTCATTCTGTACCATCTATTGTTCTTTGGCTCTGCTCCAGGCTCCCTGTTGTCCAACAAAGGCAAGGAATTCACTATCAGTTAGTAGCAACTATTTACCAGTCATTGTGTTAAGGCTTGGAGATACAAAAAGAAAAAATGTCCCTGCCTTCAAGAAGCTCACAATCTAATTTATATCAGACAGGGTAATTTCCCTCCTGACTCCAGTGGTCTTTTTCTCATGTGATGCCACATGGTACTCTGTACTCCCTAGTGATATCATAAATCTTCTATCCCACCAACTAGTCCAGGCTGTTTTTTGAAGGAGCCCAGCTCAGAATAAAAATTAATCTTTCAACATATTTCTAGGCACTTCCTAGAAGTATTCAGTTTCTACTTCACAGAGCATGCTGGTCCAGAGGAATATAGGAAAAAAAAACACAAAGCAAATATATGTCCATTAAATTGGGTGTTAAAAAATCTATGATAATTGAAGTCAGAGTAAATACAGTGACAAATGGTTGATTCAGATGAATGATATTGAATACATTTTTTTCCTGTTTTGAGAAATAGTGAACCACAAGTATAGCATAATACATATATTGTAGGTTTATCCACCATATTGGGTTGCTCTACTTACCTTTTTTGGTGGTGTTTTATAGATGAGTCCTGCATTGGGGTATGTAGAGTATTAGAAAGAGATTTTCTGAGTGAAAATAAAAAAACCTATTAAGAGATCTCAAAAATATAAGTAATAGCCCAATATATGTATCAATAATAAGACATATAATTTAAATGTGATAGCAAAGAACTGGAAACTGAAGGGATGTCCACCAATTAGAGAATGGCTGAAGAATTTGTAGCATATGAACATAATGAAACATTACTATGTCATAAGAAATGAGAAACAAGATCATCCCAAAAAACCTGGAAAGACTTAAATAAGGTGATGCAAAGTGCAGTGAGAAGAACCAGGAGAAAACTTTACACAAGAAGAGCAATAATGCAAAAATTGCAAAAAAAAAATAACAGCAAAATTATGATGATCGACAGTGAAAGACAACTTATCAACAAGGCAATGATCCAGGATAACTCTAAGAGACTCTTGATGGGAAAGGAAATTCACTGCAAAAGAAGGACCACTCAGATTCCAAATGTAGATTGAAAGATACCATAGATTCATAATTCATTATAACACAGATAAAAAACCTGAGAAAAATTAAGTTAAAAAAGTGTTTCAATATGCATTCAGAGTATATCAGTTTTGTCTCTGGAGGCAAATAGCAATTTTCATGAAGGGTCCTTTGAAAATGTCTTAGATCTTTGCCTTCATCAGTGAAGGTAAACCTTTTAAAGTTGATCAGCATTACAATATTGGTGTTAGTATGTACAACATTCTCCTGGTTTTATATGATTCATTTTGTTTGTATTTTGTGTCTTCTCAGGATTTTTTTCCTGAAATCATCCTGTTCATCATTTCTTATAACACAACAATGCTCCATGACAATCATATGCCACAACTTCATGATCCAATTGATGGGAATACCTTCAATTTCCAATTCTTTGGCACCATAAAAAGAGCACCTATCAATATTTTGTATATGTAAATCCTTTTCCATTTTCTTTGATCTCTTTGAGCTATAGACCTAGTAATGAATAGTCTTGCTAGATCAAAGGATATGCACAGTTTTATAGCCCTTTGGGCATAGTTTCAAATTATACTCCAGAATGGTTGGATTAGTTCATAATCACACCAATAGGGTGCACAGGCCTTTTAATTTCACATTCTCAAAAATTATCCATTTTACTTCTTATGATCTTTTCTATCTCTTGTTTGGTCATGAATTCTTCTCTTATTCATAGATCTGACAAATGTATTATTCCCTGCTCCCCTAATTTACCAATATCACTTTTTTTTCTAAAACACTTACTTATCTTGACCTTATTTTGTACTACTGCATGAAATGTTGCTTTATGCCTAGTTTCTTCCCAACTGCTTTCTAGTTTTCTTAACAATTTTTCATCAGAGGGTGAGCTCTTACCTGAAAAACTTTGTCTTTGACTTTATCAGACACTAGATTGTGATCATTTACTACTGCAAATTATATATTTATCTAATCTATCTGCCTGATACTAAGGGCTTTTTACGATTATTATTTCATTTAGTCCTCATAACCATGAGAAACATATGCTATTATTATCCTTATTTTACAGTTGAGGAAACTGAAGCAAACAGAATTTAACTGACTTGTCAAGGATCACCCAGTTGGTAAATGTCTGAGACTCTATTTGAACTAATTTCTTCCTGATTCCAGACTTGGTGTTCTATCCACTGTATCACCAGCTGGTGGTCCTTTGCAATAAAATTTAAATTTCCAGTTGTTCTAAATAAGGAAATATAACTTTAAAAATGGGTTTGAAGAACCAGAAGAGGCATATAGAAAGAAGGAAAAAGTATTGCAATAACTTCTGCATTCTTTATGAAGCTTTTAAACTGCAGGATTAACCCATATCTGTGTAGGATGAGTTAAATATGATAAAAGATAGAATAGTACTAGATGGTTAATTAAAGGATTATTCTTTAAGAGCCAATGTTGAGGTACACATATATGGTTACATAAGAATATGTACCTCTTCTATTTAATGTGTTCACTTACATTTAAATTCTATTTCATAATTGTAACTTATTTTCCTCTAGCTCCTTAATATTAATGGAGAAAATAATTTTTTTAAAAGAGCTTAGATTATTAGGATGAAAGACCCAGTCCAAAAAGTAAATATTCAAGAAAACAAAAAATGATGAGAATATAATTTTACAAATTGATTAGGAAAGTAAAGACAGGAATTTTTTAAAAAAGCAACTTCCTAAGACAATCCTGATGTCTTACTTGATTTATATTTCAAAAGAAAAAGACATACATTTTATTAGAAAGTTTATAGTCAAAAATTTCAATAACAGCCAAGATCTCAGAGTCTATATTTCTTCATAAGCTCTCAATTTATATACACATTATGCTGTCAGAAACAATAGAATCAGCTCTGTTTAAGTTTATGACTCTGGGGAAGCCTGATACAGTTGGGCATTTAGCAAAACTCATGTCAGAAAATAAAACTGGACCAGAAATCTGAAGAAATAGGTTCAAATTCTGGTTCTGACATTAGTGGTATGGTCTTGGACTTTTCACAAACTGCACATGAGTTGTTTCATCTGTAAAATGGTGATAATACTCATGCTCATACCCAACAAGTTTGTCTGGAAAAAATGTTTAGTAACCTTTACAGCACTCTACAAATATTAAATATTATTGTGGCATCAATCCACATACAAGATTTATTAGATTTTTCCAATCTAAAATGTGACTTTGTTGCTCTAATATTATATAATAGGATAGTCATATGAATTCATCCATCCATTAAAACAAGATATTAAATTTAGTTATAATGACAGTGGAAATATTCAAGTGAAAAGATGAGATCTCCAGGCTCTCGCTTGTGATGGCATTCAAGTCATAAATAGATCTGCTTTCTCTAACAATTGTGATGTTCCTTACCCTCCCCTTCTAGCTATTGGCTAACCTTTATTCTGCACCTGTTATATACCGTTGAAATTGTGCTTTATAATTTCAAGTGCTATGTGGCCATTTACTTTATAATACTTGGATAATTCTATGATCTCATTGGTGGAAACATTCTCTCTACAAGTATAGCTCGTATTACTTTCTCCTCATTTGATATTCTGTTCATATATTTCCATAAATTCTCTATATAGAAAATACCCAGCATGTTCTGCTGACCACTATAAAAATAACTGGGAAGAAGAGGCAATATGATCTAACCATTTTAGAGTCAGTTTCAAATGTTGACTCATTCCCTTTATGTCCTTTGGCAAGTCACTTAAGCCACCAAAGGGCCAAACACTATTGATATGATGAATTTAGTTACCTATTCTCTACTTATAAATTAATGTTTACTTATGAATATGCATACAATACTTTTTTCCTGAAAAGTATATTACATAGACATGAAAGAGGGCACTGATCAGGCATTTTAAAAGTGTAGAGAGGGAAAAGAGAGGAGATAAAGAAGGGAACACAAATAGAAAAATTTGTTATACCTTGTTAAGTTTTTATATATTTCTTTTTTTAATCACTGTATGTAGCAAACATTCATAGTTTTCTATATCTCCAATATCTTTCAGTTCTTAATATGTTCATGGCTGTTGAATTCAAAATAAAAAGGAAAATATATTTTTATTTTTATTTTTTTAAACTCTTACCTTCTGTCTTGGAGTCAATACTGTGTATTGGCTCCAAGATAAAAGAGTGGTAAGGGCTAGGCAATGGGGGTTAAATGACTTGCCCAGGGTCACACAGCTGGGAAGTGTCCAAGGTCATATTTGAACCCAGGACCTCCTGTCTCTAGGCCTGAATCTCAATCCATTGAGCCACCCAGCTGCCCCCCAACATTTTTTTTCAAATAAAAAAAATCCTTGTATTCTGCAAAGAAGAATGTCAGGAGTCAGAATATCTGTGTTCAGTTTTTAATTCTGCTATTATTATTTTAAGAGAATGAATTAATAAATATTTAAAATGATCAGTCTTAATTTTATTGATAGACACATTCTACATAAGATACAATCTCCTTATGCTGTTATTTTGATAGTGGTTAGCAGAGACATCCAGCATGTTGGATAGGGTTTTGTTTTTTTTTTTTTGAAAATTTAGTCAATTTAGAACATTATTCCTTGGTTACAAGAATCATATTCCTCCCTCCCTCCCCTCCCCCCACCCTTCCTGTAGCTGACATCCACTGTGTTTTACATGTGTCCTTGATCAGAACCTATTTCCATGTTTTTGGTGTTTGTACTAGGATGATCAATTAGAGCAGGGGTCCCCAAACTTTTTACATAGGGGTCCAGTTCACTGTTTCTCAGACCATTGGAGGACTGGACTATAAAAAACTATGAACAAATCTTTATGCTGCTGTCTGGGATAGCAGAGGCTGCAGCGCTGACTGTGATGGATCTGTCACACCTTGCACAGGCCCATCAATGCCACCACTATCCTGCGCAGCAGTATATTCAGTGTGGAATCCCCTCCCCCAGATTGCCGCTCACCATGCTGATATCTTCCATTGTGCAGCCACATAATTCTTTGTGAGGCATTTCGTTCTTGTTCAGTTACTCTCAGAACAGGGCACCAACACAAAGGATTATGTCACCAGAAGTAGTACTGTACCTGAGCACCACTGTGCTTTGTGGCGCTACCACATATAGTGCTCCTCTCACTGACCACCAATGAAAGCGGTGCCCCTTCTGGAAGTGTGGTGGGGCAGGGCAAATAGCCTCAGGGGAACTCAGTTTGGAAACCCCCAATTTAGAGTCTATATCCCCAATTGTAATCCCTTCAACCCATGTAATCAAGCAGCTGTTTTCCTTCAGGGTTTCTACTCCCACAGTTTTTTTCCTTCTGAATGTGGATAATGGTCTTTCTCCTAGATTTCTCCTAGTTGTTCAGGATCACTGCATTGCCACTAATGGAGAAGTCCATTACATTTGATTGTACCACAGTGTATCAGTCTCTGTGTACAATGTTCTCCTGGTTCTGCTCCTCTCACTCTGCATCAATTCCTGGAGGTTGTTCCAGTTCCCATGGAATTTCTCCACTTTATTATTCCTTTGAGCACAATAGTATTCCATCACCAACATATACCACAATTTGTTTAGCCATTCCCCAATTGAAGGGCATCCCCTCATTTTCCATTTTTTGCCACCACAAAGAATGTAGCTATGAATATTATTGTACAGGTCTTTTTTCCATAATATCTCTTTAGGGTGTAGACTCAACAGTGCTAGGGCTGGATCAAAGGGCAGACAGTCTTTTAGCACCCTTTTGGCATAGTTCCAAATTGCCCTCCAGAATGGTTGATCAATTCACAACTCCACCAGCAATGCATTAATGTCCCAATTTTGCTGCATCCCCTCCAGCATTCATTACTTTCCTTTGCTGTCATGTTAGTCAATCTGCTAGGTATGAGGTGATACCTCAGAGTTGCTTTGATTTGCATCTCTCTGATTATGAGAGATTTAGAATGGTTTCATGTGCTTATTAATAGTTTTGATTTCTTATCTGAAAATTGCCTATTCATGTCCCTTGCCCTTTTATTAACTGGGGAATGGCTTAATTTTTTTTTGTACAATTGATTTAGCTCTTTATAAATTTGAGTAATTGGACTTTTGTCAGAGGTTTTTGTTATGAAAAATTTCCCCAATTTGTTGCTTCCCTTCTAATTTTGATTTCATTGGTTTTGTTTGTACAGAACCTTTTTAATTTAATGTAATAAAATTATTTATTTTACATTTTGTGTTTTTTTCTAACACTTGCTTGGTCTTAAAATCTTTCCTTTCTCAAAGATCTGACATGTATACTATTCTGTGTTCACCTAATTTGCTTAGAGTTTCCTTCTTTATATTCAAGTCATTCACCCATTCTGAGTTTATCTTGGTGTAGGGTGTGAGATGTTGATCCAAACCTAATCTCTTCCATACTGTCTTCCAATTTTACTACAGTTTTTATGAAATAGTGGGTTTTGGTCCCAAAAGCTGGGATCTTTGGGCTTATCATAGACAGTCTTGGTAAGGTCACTTATCTCAAGTCTATTTCACTGATCCTCCTTTCTGTCTCTTAGCCAGTACCAAATTGTTTTGATGACCACTGCTTTATAGTATAGTTTGAGATCTGGGACTGCAAGGCCTCCTTCCTTTGCATTTTTTTCATGATTTCCATGGATGTCCTTGATCTTTTGTTCTTCCAAATGAACTTTGTTATTTTTTTTTAATAATTCAGTAAAGAAGTTTTTTGGTAGTTCAATGGGTATGGCATTAAAGAAGTAAATTAATCTGGGTAGGATTGTCATTTTTATTATGTTAGCTCATCCTACCCTGAGCCTGGTACAGCTTTGCCCACAATGTATTCCCTCTAGACTAGCACCCTCATCCACCCACAGATTCCAGCCACTGATGGAGGCTCAGTACTGTAGGTGGGGGATGGGTCCTGGGACCTTCCTTCTTCCTTTCCCTTAAACCTGAGTGTTGTCAAATTCAGGCTTTTTTTTTGGGGGGGGTGTACCTTTTAATTTGAGTCTAGCATGAGGGTTCCTTAGCTCTGTCCTGTTGTTGGATTTGGTTTTCAGTTCCCTAGGAGCATTTTGTTTTTAATTGGTGAGGAAGGATTTTCAGAGGCCTGAACTTTCGCTGTCTCTATGCTGCCATCTTGACTCCCTTCTGGATAGGTTTTATGTAGAGAATTTAGGGAAATATATGAACAAGAATCTTTAGAGCTCTTAATATTTTTAAGAATATAAAAGGAATCCTGGGCCCAAAAAGTTTAAGAATAATTTGTCTAGAAATCCCTAATATTCCTTCAAACTCTAAATTCTATAAAAAAAGTTTTAATTAATTGCTTAAAATTATGCTAATGAGAGTCCAGTGACTCTTTTATTTCAATCTACTCTTCCTCAGCTCAGCTTGACCTCTTCCTTCTACTCCTAAAATAGCAGACTATTTCTTTAGATCTATGGCTACACTTACTTGTATGTTTTTGTTTTTTTGGAGGGTTGGGTGGGAGACTGAAAGCCATGATGATTCTGTTCCTTTTCCTCTCCTGAAATGACTAAATCAAGAGACTTTTTTATTGAAAGGAAAATCAGTTAAAGGATTTCTTGAACATTATGCCACGTTAGAAAAATTTTCCTTGCAGTGACCCAGTCTTTGTTCTATAATAAAAGAACTGGAAAGCAAGAAGGAGAATCTATCTTTTTCATGATCTAGTACAAGGAAGTATACAAAAATATGGAAAAACCCGGTGGATAAATGGTTGAATTTGAAAGACAAGACCATGCTTTATGCAAGGATGAATAATTATCTTCAAGTTGTTATTAGAGACAACTGTAGGAGCCTGTACCCCAAATCATTTCACAAATAAAGTGAGGCCCAAGGAGGTTAATTGAACTTGCTCACAGTCACACAGTATGCTTCAGATATGGGATTTGAGGTCAGTTGATTTCAGAGTGAATTATCTTTCCATTGTACTGTGTTGCCTCTTTATTACTGTTTGCAAAATAGGAAGATTTTAGTTTTTAATTTAATTGATCACAAAGATCTTCAGATATAAGGACAATCCTATATTATCTTAAAATGGATGTGCAACCACTAAAAGCTATTTTTCATTTTTTCATATGATTCATCAGGATTAGCATTGACCTGATTATCAATAGCTACATGTTTTACCAAATATTTTTTTTTTGTAGAATAAATC
Organism: Monodelphis domestica; assembly: GCF_027887165.1. Lineage (NCBI taxonomy): Eukaryota > Metazoa > Chordata > Mammalia > Didelphimorphia > Didelphidae > Monodelphis > Monodelphis domestica. The sequence goes on from NC_077227.1 coordinate 197,322,873, forward strand.
CTTTTTATGCTTAGCAATTTGGTGATCAAACTTATAAGCAATACGCCTTTTTGATGCAATAAATTTTGTGGGAGAGATGTTTTTGCTTATTAAAAGTATTTAATTTTTTTTCTGAAAAAAACCTCTCTTTTCCACACATGTATATGTATGTTCAAGGTATCATTTCAGTTTCTTAAATTTCATTTAATCTGAAGATAAGATATTTGAACAAATAAAATGCCACATTTAATTTTTCTTTTCTCCATCAACAACAGCATTTATGTCTCTGTTATGAAATACAGTGGATCATATTTTCTGGGTTTGGGCTTGTTTTTTTTCTTTTTTCTTTCAGATTTGGTCTTTATATTTTCACTACTTATACAGTCTCTATTTTCTTTAACTACTTTTAGTAGAGTACCTTTTCAAATTGACTCAGATTTATCTTTAACAAAGTTTTAAAAGAAAAATCAACAAGGAATGCCAAAGAGCTTCATGTTAATTCTAACATTATGTATGAGCACAGGGCAGTAGAAAAGAATGGTGAATCTGGAATCAAAGAAACTGGTTTCAATTTCTGGCTTTAAAATGTTATTTCACTTGAAATAGACAATTAAAATTACAGATGAATTTAATTGTTGAAAACTTCCAATATTATCTATAAACATTCTCAAGTTATTTCATGTTAAAAAGCTCATTATGTAATATTTACTACAATGAATATTTAGAAATATAACAGTGATGTCAAGCTTTAGCTTCCACACAAAAATTATTTAGCTTTGAGTTTGCACACTTCATGCTTGTATATAACAAGCAATATCAGAACACAACTCATCCAATTTTACTCTTACAGTGATAGTAGTGATTGTGTCTGATTCAAGATTGACCACTGGCTAAAAATTGATGTCCTTTACATATATCACATTAAATAATTGTTTCATTACATTTGCTATTACTTAGAGAGAATTTATGTATTAATTTCTATTTCATTTACTTAATTTAAACTTTGCTGTCATGCAAAAAAGGTTGAATTTATCAAAAATGTATTAAATTATTCTATAATGTTGGCTATTGTATCTTATTCTTCCAACCTTAGAAATATCATGTGCCCCCTCCCTTTGGGAGAGTGAAAAATAATGTTTTAATATTCATTATTTTTTGTCACGATTCCTTATAATTTTATTAAAGTAGTTTAGTAAAAATTTTCAAGTGGTGTCCATTATAGAGCTCATTAATTTGACTTATCTTGTAGCTAAGTAGTCCTGATAACTAGTCATGGTATTAAATAAAATTTATTCCTTCTGATATTGATATTGTGATGTCTAAATTTATTTAGCCGAACATAACTTCTGGTTGACTTTGTCCATATTCAAAAGTTTCACTACTATAAAAACAAACTAGAGTATTTGAAGGGGAAAGAAAAGGTAGTAATGACATTTTTCTTCTAGACTAAGATAAGTTGAAGGGTATAGGTTAACCCTAATATGGTGTACTTAAATAGCTTTTTAAAAATATATATAATTTAGAAGATTCACCAAGGAATTCTACTGTACTTCATTTTAACTCTATCTGAGATATAGAAGTCTGAAACGGTGGAAAGAATGATGGATTTGGAAAAAGAGAATTTGATTTCAATTACTGACTTTGAGAAATATGATTTACATGAGAAGTTGTTTGACTTTTGTGATTTTAGTTCATCAACTGTAATATAGAGAAGTTGGATAGAGGTTCTATAAGATGCCTACTTTAGTTCTATATTTGTCATTTTAACAATTCAATGGTAAAAATCCTTGAAAAATAGAGAAAGCTAATTGAGGGTCTAGGAACCCCCCCAAAAAACCCCCCTGAAATTAAGCCAATTCTCATTAGTAAAGTAAACATCTTTCTCTAGGTGATTCCATTATCAAAGCAAGAAAGTAGATGTTGCTTGAAAACCATGAAAAGAATAAATGCAAGTGATAGGAAAAAATAAAACATCAATTGTCAAAATATAGATATCTGATCAAGTCTAATCTATAGTGACCAATTTAAGATAAAATAAATTTCCCAAAAGCAGAAATGTTAGTGCAAAAATTTCCTTGAATTGATGAAGAGCAGCAACTCCTTTGTGGCAATGAAGTCTTAAAAAAAGTTCATTTGTAGAGTTAAAGAGGAGATAAGGGTCAAATTGCAGCCAATTTGGTATCTGAAAATAAAAGATATTATCAGTAAGGATATATGTCCAGGAAACAGTTTATCACTGTCTTTAAATAAGCCCAGGTAAACTGTGTACAGAACAGTTGGATGAATGACAATCTGATTACATAAAAACTGGAACTAAAGTCTTATAGCAGACTGAATCAATGTATCTTAATAAGCTATACTTTCTACCTAAAAAGGTAAAAGATATATTCTCCTTTCCAATTTGGGTATTTGCTACTTTATTAACTCAAAAATTTAAAAATGCATATTCTATCCTTTGATGATGCCCAGATGACAAAGCCTATAATTATCAAATGACTGACCATGTCATTGGTACATTTTTGCAAGCATTGCTGAGAAGATTCAGTGACATATATAAAATGATTTTTTTATGAGTGAAATCATGGAAACACAAAGTACCTTTGGTTACTTAGAGAAAATGTGTGGCTTCAAAAAAAGAGTCCCTGATATTCCAATTGTTTTCCTTTTTGTTGGAAAATATTGTGGAGCAATTGAATAAGACATATTTAGGGAATGAGGTAAATGAATGATGTTTTATATATTGCTTGATAGCATAACCATGGAGGATGTAGTTAGCAACACTTTAGGCATGTTATGAATTACTGTGTCACATACATTGCAATTATTGATTTACATAAGTATTACAAGTTCTTCACTAATGTAACAGATTTTAGCTTGAAAGGACGATAAACTGAGAGGGTTGCTATAGCTTAAATTTGGCAGCTGGTGAGGAGATGAATGCCAAGCAAAAAGAGAGGACAGGAGGTTCCTGCTGTTTCTGCAGGGGAGCATCCCTGGGCGAGACATCTGCTGTTGAAACATCAAAACACATTTCATCGGGTGATGCTCTACAGATACATAATCCAAATTTTTTCAATCGTAAACTTGTTTGGCAAAATTAAAAGACTCATCCTTTTCATTTCTGATTTTTGAAAAACGACAAATGCTGCTTCTTAACATTTTGAAGTTTTCCTAATGTATTTCTTGTGCCTTTGTTTTATACTCATCTTTCCCTAACTTCCTTCTCTCTCTCCTCTCCCCCCCTCTCTCTATAAATAAAATTTATATGTATATATGTCATATATATAAATAAAACATGTAACAGATTCTCACTTTCTTCACCTGTAAAATGGGTGACTTGAACTATAGAGATAATCTCTAAGGTTCTTTTAACTCTTGGTCCTTTGAAGTTTTTGCATGTTCATCATAGACTTAAAAAAATTCTCTTCATTGAACTTTCCTTTAAAATCTTATTCTAAGTTTGATAGATGCCCCAAGAGTTTTTTTTTAAACATTATTTTATTTGGTAATTTCCAAACATTATTCCTTGGAAACAAAGATTCTTTTCTTTTCCTCCCCACCCCCCCCACTAGCTCTCTCATAGCCGGTGCATGATTCCACTGGGTATCACATGTGTTCTTGACTTGAACCCATTTCCGTGTTGTTGGTATTTGCTCTAGAGTGTTCATTTAGAGTCTCTCCTCAGTCATTTCCTCTCAGCCCCTGTAGTCAAGCAGTTGCTTTTCCTCAGTGTTTTTACTCCCACAGTTTATCCTTTGCTTGTGGATAGTGTTTTTTAGATCGCTGCAGATTGTTCAGGGACATTGCATTGACACTAATGGACTAGTCCATTACCTTCGATCGTACCACAGTGTATCAGTCTCTGTGTATAATGATTTCCTGGTTCTGCTTCTTTTGCTCTGCATCACTTCCTGGAGGTTGTTTCAGACTCCATAGAATTCCTCTACTTTATTATTCCTTTTAGCACAATAGTATTCCATCACCAACATATACCACAATTTGTCCAGTCATTCCCCAATTGAAGCATCCCCTCTATTTCCAATTTTTGGCCACCACAAATAGGGCAGTTATGAATATTCTTGTATGAGTTTTTTTCCTTATTATCTCTTTGGGGTACAAACCCAGCAGTGCAATGGCTGGATCAAAGGTCAGACAGTTTTTTATCGCCCTTTGGGCATAGTTCCAAATTGCCCTCCAGAATGGTTGGATCAATTCACAACTCCACCAGCAATGAATTAGTGTCCCTTTGCCGCATCCCCTCCAGCATTCATTACTTTCCATAGCTGTCATATTAGCTAATCTGTTAGGTGTGAGGTGATACCTCAGAGTTGCTTTGATTTGCATCTCTCTGATTATAAGAGATGTAGAGCACTTTTTCTATTGAAATAATCATGTGGTTTTTGTTGGTTTGCTTGTTGATGTGGTCAATTATGTGGATGGTTTTCCTAATATTGAACCAGCCCTGTATTCCTGGTATAAATCCTACTTAATCATGGTGGATGACCCTTGTGATGACTTGCTGGAGTCTTTTTGCTAGTATCCTATTTAAGATTTTTGCATCTATATTCATTAGGGAGATTGCTCTATAATTTTCTTTCTCTGTTTTTGGCCTGCTTGGCTTTGGGATCAGAACCATGTTTGTGTCATAAAAGGAATTTGGTAAAACTCCCTCTTTGCTTATTATGTCAAATAGTTTGTATAGTATTGGGGTTAGCTGTTCTTTGAATGTTTGATAGAATTCACTGGTGAATCCATCAGGCCCTGGGGATTTTTTCTTAGGCAGTTCTTTTATGGCATGTTGGATTTCTTCTTCTGGTATGTGATTATTTAAGAAATCTATTTCTTCTTCTGTTAGTCTAGGCAATTTATATTTTTGTAAATATTCATTCATACCACCTAGGTTGGTATATTTATTGCCATATAGTTGGGCAAAGTAGTTTTTAATGATTGCCTTAATTTCCTCTTCATTGGAGGTGAGGTCCCCCTTTTCCTCCTTGATGCTGTTAATTTGCCTTTCTTCTTTCCTTTTTTAAATTAGATTGACCAGTACTTTGCCTATTTTGTCTGTTTTTTCAAAGTACCAGCTTCTAGTCTTATTTATTAGCTCAATAGTTCTATCACTTTCGATTTTATTAATTTCTCCCTTAATTTTTAGAATCTCTAGTTTGGTTTTCTTCTGGGGGTTTTTAATTTGTTTGTTTTCAAGATTTTTGATTAGCATTTCCAATTCATTGATCTCTGCCCTCCCTAATTTGTTAATATATGCACTCAGGGATATGAATTTTCCTCTAAGTACTGCCTTGGCTGCATCCCATAAGGTTTGAAAGGATGTCTCACCATTGTCATTTTCCTCAATGAAATTATTAATTGTTTCTATGATTTCTTCTCTAACTAATTGATTTTGGAGTATCATATTATTTAATTTCCAATTAATTTTTGATTTGGCTCTCCATGTACCCGTACTGATCAATATTTTTATTGCTTTATGATCTGAAAAGGTTGCATTTATTATTTCTGCTTTTCTTCATTTGAGTGCCATGTTTCTGTGACCTAGTGTATGATCTATTTTTGTGAATGTGCCATGTGGTGCTGAGAAGAAGGTGTATTCCTTTTTGTCCCTATTTATTTTCCCTATATGTCTATTAACTCTAATTTTTCTAAGATTTCATTCACATCTTTTACCTCTTCTTATTTATTTTTTGGTTTGATTTATCTAAATTTGATAGTGGTTGGTTCAAGTCTCCCACTAATATGGTTTTACTGTCTATTTCCTACTTCAATTCTCCTAGTTTCTCCATTAGAAATTTGGATGCTATTCCGTTTGGTGCATACATGTTGATTAGTGATATTTCCTCATTGTCTATATTCCCTTTTAACAGAATATATTTACCTTCCCTATCCCTTTTGATCAGGTCTATTTGTGCTTTGGCTTTGTCAGATACCATGATTGCAACTCCTGCCTTCTTTCTATCAGTTGAGGCCCAAAAGGTCTTACTCCATCCTTTAATTCTAACCTTGTGAGTATCAACCCGCCTCATATGTGTTTCTTGAAGACAACATATGGTAGGATTTTGGGTTCTAATCCAATCTGCTATTTGTCTATGTTTTATGGGTAAGTTCATGCCATTCACAATCAAAGTTTTGATTGTCACTTGTGGATTCCCTGGCATTTTGATATCTTCCCCTAGTTCTGACCTTTCTTCTTTAGCTATATCCTTTTGAACCAGTGATTTACTTTAGGTCAATCCCCCTAGTCCCCTCCCTTGGTATGCTTCCCTTTCTAGCCCTTCCATTTTTATGCTCCCTTCCTCTCCCCCTTTCCTTCCCTCCCTTTTTATACTCCCTCCCCCCTTCCTTAATTTCCCTTTCTTTCTTACCCTGTTGGATAAGATAGAATTCAGGATCCCACTGGATCTAGATGTTCTTCCCTCTCAGAGTTGATTTCACTGAGAGTAAGGTTTAAGTAATACCACTACACGCTCTCTTCCTATCCTTCTCATATGCGAGATCTTCCCCTCCCCTTCCCATGTGTATCTTTGTATGGGAAAGGTTATTGTATTTAGTCCCCCCCCATTTCTTGAATTACGTCTTAGTATTGTCAATGCTTCCCCTTCTCCCTTTTCCTTTCTTTGCCTCCCCTTTCACCAAATCTTCTTGATGCCCCAATCTTTCCCTATTCATGATTCTTCTAACTACTCTTATGGTGCATACAATTTTTGAGAGTTACACAAAACATTTTCCCCACATATTAATATATATAATTTGATGTAAATGTAGTCCTTATAGAAGAGAGTTTGACTTAAAGAAAAAGATAAGATTTATCTCCTTTTCCCTTTCTTTCATATTTACCTTTTCATGTTTCTCTTGCTTTCTGTGATTGGATATCAAATTTTCCACTAAGTTCTGGTCTTTTCTTAGCAAATTCTTGGAAATCTTCTATTTTGTTGAATGCCCATATTTTTCCCTGGAAGTATATAGTCAGTTTTGCTGGGTAGTTGATTCTTGGTTGGAGACCCAGCTCTCTTGCCTTTCTAAATATCGTGTTCCATGGTTTGCGGTCTCTTAGTGTGTTAGCCAGTAAGTCCTGTGTGATCCTTATGGGAGCCCCCCTTTATCTGAAGCTCCTCTTCTTGGCTTCTTGTAAGATTTTCTCCTTTTCTTGGAAGCTCTTGAATTTGGTGATTACATTCCTGGGGGTTGTCTTTTGGGGATTTAGTATAGAGGGTGTTCTATGAACCCTTTCAATTTCTATTTTCCCCCCCTTGCTCCAGAATATGTGGGCAAGTTTCTTCTATAATCTCCTGTAGTATAGCATTGAGGTTTTGTTTATCTCTGGTTTTTCGGGCAGACCAATAATTCTCATGTTGTCTCTTCTTCCTCTGTTTTCCAGGTTTGTGACCTTTTCAGTGAGATATTTTGTGTTTTATTCTAATTCATTTAATTTTTTGGCTTTGCTTTATTAATTCTAACTGTTTTGCATGCTCACTGTCTTCCAGTTGCTTAATTCTGGTTGTTAGGGACTGGTTTTGCTTTTCAGCTTTGTCTGCCCTTCTATTAGATGCTTCCAGCTCTTTCTCCAATTGTGAAGTCTTGTCTATCAGACTGCTGATCTCTTTCTCCCATTTTTCTTTCCAGAAGGTTTCCATCTTTTGGGTAAGCTCCAATTTGACTTCTTCCAGAGCTTGTGGATAATTTCCATTTTTGTGAGGCATGTTTTGATTTTGTTTGGGTTTCATCCTCTTTCTCTTCTTTTCTTTGGGTACTCCTGCCATAAAAGTTTTCAATAGTCACCTTTTTCCCTTTCTTCCTGAGGCTTGATTTTGGGCCATGTGAGCCATCCCTTTGGTGGTTTTATTCCCCTTTCCTTTTTGGTCTGGGGTCTGGGTGATATGGGTGGGTTTTCTGTGAATTTAGGTTGCCTCAGACTAGTTCTTCCCAGCCTCCGAGGTTTCTTAGAGCACAGGCCCCTGTGCTCAGCGCGGCCGCCCCTTTGCTCAGCTTGGCTGTCCCTTTGCTCAGTGAAGCCTCTCAGCGAGGCCATCCCTTTGCTCAGTGCAGCCTCTCAGCATGGCCGTCCCTTTGCTCAGTGCAGCCTCTCAGTGCATCTGCCCCTTTGCTCAGCGCAGGATTTTCCTGTGAAACCTCCCTGAGAGGTCGTGTGCTTGCAGTCTTTAGATCCCAAGGACCCTGGTGTGCCCCCCCCCCCCCAGACAGAGACGCTCCTCACTCAGCCCGAGAGTTTTGAGGGACAGTGAGTCAACAAATCATTTTCAAGTACTTACAGAGTCCAGACACTATCCTAAGCACTAAGCATTAAGGAAAAAAGGGACAGTTTCTTCCCTCAACAGACCGCCATTCTAAAGATAACACAAAAAGGGGCACTTAAAAGGACAGAGAGGCAATGTAAGAACAAAAATACTCATATAGTAGTATGCATAGTCCCTCTATTCCCTTTTCTCTCACCTCTTCTTAATTCACTATAGTCTAGTTTCTGACCTCCCCATGCAATGGAAGCTAATTTACCAAAATTTCCAAATGAAGAGCAGTTGGTATCTTAATCACTCAATGTAATAGCCTTCCCTTAATCATCATCCTTCATCTTTCTGTAGCCTTTGACTCTATTGATCACTCTCTTTTCCTTGATATTCTCTTCTTTCTAGATTTTCATGACTTCTCTTCCAGATTCTTTTCCCACTTGTTTTCATATACCTTTTCTGGATCTTCATTCAGGTCATATCCACTAGTTCTGGATATTTCATATGGTTCAGTCTTGTGTCCTCTTCTCTTTTCTCTCTAGATCTAATCAGTTCCCATGGATTTGGTGATGATCTTCATGCTGATAATACTCAGATTCACTTACCAGCCCTGATCTCTCTCTTAAACTCCATTCTTATTCCTCCAATTTCCTACTAGACATTGTTAGTGTATTTACCAGAGGCATCTTAAACTTAGCAATTTTTTCTATTACTGTTGTGGGACTCCTGTTCTCATAGTCACCTAGACTAACAACCTAACTGCCATTTTTGACTCCTTACTTTCATATCCCATATCCAATCTTTTGCCCAATACTGTTGATCTTACTGTTGTTATTCAATTATATCAATCATGTCCAACTCTTAGTGGCTCTATTTGGGGTTTTCTTGGCAAAAATATGCTGTTTTGCATTTCCTCATCCTGTTCATTTTATAGATGAGGAAATTGAGGCAAACAGGGTTTAGTGACTTACATAAGTTCATATCGTTAATAAGCATCTGAAGCCAGATTTAAACTCTGGTCTTCCTGATTCCAGGCCTGAGGCTTTAACTGCTATGCCACCTTACTGCTGATTCTACCTCTGAAAAATCTCTTATATGTGCTCTCTGTTTTTTCTGACATTGTCACCACTTTAGTATGGGCCTTCATTAACTCACATCTGGAATATTATTGTAGTAACCTTTCAGATGGTCCCTCTGACTAGTGTCTCTCCCCATTACAGTTTAGAGGTCATCTTTCATCTTCTTCACCTCATATTTCATCTGCTTTGCCTCATCTTTCATCTCCTTTGCCTCATTTTCCAGCTGGTTGATTTTGGCTTTCAAGACACTATTTTCTGTTTCCAGATGACTTATCTTAGTTTTTAAGTTCTTTTACCAATTTTCTTCAGCCTCTCTTAATTGTGTTTTGAATTGCATTTTGAGTTCTTCCAAAGACTGTATCCAATTCGCTGGGATTTCTGATTTTTCCTTTGCTGATCCCTCCCCCTCTGTTTCATTTGCTCTTTGCTCATTACCTGTGCAGAAGCTGTCTATTGTAATTTCTTTCTTCTTTTTCTGTTGTTTGCTCGAGTTTATCCCTTCTTTGCTCCCCGTATTTGGCTGTGCTCTTGCTCCTCTCATTTTGTTTTGGTTTTGGGGCTGTCAGTCTCCCCTCTTGGAACTTTGTCAGATCTCTTGGTACAGTCTCTAAGGGAGGAAAGTTAGCTTCCCTGTCCTCTGGAGGCTTTTGATTGGATTGAGTTCAATTGGGTTGGGCTGTATGTGGTATGAAGCACTGAGGCTCTGAAGACTCCTGGAAGGCTGGGCCGCCCAGGCTCTCTCCAGTTCTCTCCAGCTGCTTCTCCTCTGTCCGCAAGTGCCTTTGCCCACCTCCCTAACCTCTGAGGAGTTCTGATGGGATTAGTTCAACTGGATTGGTCTGGCTGTGCCCGAGGCAAGGGTGTGACTGGAGCCTGATGGAGAGACCTAGCCACCACCCATTTCTCCCTGGCTTCCTCCCCGCTGTCCAAGCTGGATGCTCTGAGCCCGGCACCCTGCTGCTCACAAGGTAGACCCTACAAACCAGCACCTTTGCCCGCTCAGAGGTTCCCGCTGCTGCTGGGGGCTCAGCCCTCTGGGTTGTGGGGGAGGGGTCCTGGGACCTTTGCTCTGCTTTCCCCTTAGCCCTGAGTATTCTTGGATTCTGGCTTTTGGGGGGGGGTGTACCTTTTGATTTGAGTCCAGAAGGAGGGTTCCCCGATTCTGTCCTTTTGTTCAGATTGAATTTCGATGCCCTAGGAGCATTCAGTCTGATTTGGTAAGGAAGGGTCTTCCATGAGGTCTGAACTTTTGCTGCTTGTTTAAGCTGCCATCTTGACTCCGCCTGTCCCCATTACAGTTTATCCTCCATTTAGCTATTAAATTATTTTCCTAAAATATAAGTGTGACCATGTCAGTCATTCTTTTATTTTCAGTCAATTCCAACAGCTCACTATCACTTCTAGGACAAATTATGAAACCTCTGCTTGGCATCCAAAGCCCCTATACAACTTAGCACATTTCCAACTTTCCAGTCTTTTTACACTCTAGTTTTCTCCTTCTTCCACATCTTATATTCTCTGTAATTCAGTGGCTATGGTCTCTGTGTTGTTCCTTGTGCAAGAAATACTTCATATCTCTTAACCCTAACCCTAACCCTCCTTCTTTCTTCAGATTCTTTCTTTTCTTATAAAACTCCACTTTATACAGGAAAAATCTCCTAATCTTCTTAACTTGAGTGCCTGTTGATTATCTCTAATTTATGTATGCTTGTTTGCTTAGGGTTGTTTCCTTATTATTGATACCATGAGCTCTTTGAGAGTAAGGTCCATTTTATTTTTGGTCTTTCTTTGTATCACCAGTATTTGGCACAATATCTGACACATAGTAGACCCTTAAAAATGCTTATTTAGTCCAACAGCTCTTACTATTGATATTGTTACTATGTCTTGTTATGTAGTTTTCTATATAAAAAATTCCTCTTATTCAATGTTTTAAAAATTTTCATTATTTTTTAAAAATTTTATGAAAGGAAGATTTATTGAAACAATGGAAAAGCAACATTTTAAACTTGATAATCCTACCTCGTTGTAAGGTCCTCTATTTCATGTATTGCTACTTTCTACACTTAAAGAATCTTTGTACCTGTATAAATGTTGGTTGAATGAATGAATTTTGAAGTGATATGATATTTAGAAATTTCAAAGTACTTCTTTAAATGTGTATCTGAATTCCCAAAACATATAAAACATTTTCTTAGTATTTAGGATTTTATGTATGTTTTCAAAATCTTATTGACCTTTGAAGTGCTATAATTTTAAGTCTAAGTGAATAGAAAAATTGAAATTGCTTACAGTATAAGCTATCATTAAAATTTTAAAAACAAAATGCATCTTTAAATTTAAAGGCAATTTAAAAGGTCTAGGGTAAGCCTCTGCAACTGATACAAAGTGAATAAACAGAACAATGAAAACATTGTAGATAATAATAGCAATATAGTAAGGATGAGCCACTGTGAATGACTTAGCTATTCTCAACAAAACAATGATTATAGACCATTCTCAAGGACTTAGAATGAAAAATGCTATCCATCTCCAGAGAAAGAATTGATGAGTCTAAATACAGATTGAAGCATCTTTGAAAAAAACCCACTATTTTCCTTTTATAAAATTTTTAGTTTGTGTTTTCTTTTAAAAGATGATACTAATCATGACTTAGTCAAATGGTAACATCATAAACAAATTAGGGAAGCATGGAATATTTTACCTGTCATACTTATGACAGGTAATATGACATATCATATCTAAAAGAAGAATTTATGACCAAACAAGAGATGCAGATCATTATGGGATATAAAATGGATAATTTTGATTACATTAAATTAAAAAGGGTCTGCAAAAACAAAACCAATGCAGTCAAGATTAGAAAGAAAGCAGAAAACTGGGGGATTTTTTTTTTTTGCAATAAGTTCCTCTGATGAAGACCTAATTTCTCAAATACATAGAAAACAGAATCAAATTTATGAGAATATGAGTAATTTTCCAATTTATAAATGGTTGAGAATATGAAAAGGTACTTTTCAGAAGAAATCAGTTATATATAGTCAGATAAATACTTTAAATCACTATTAACTAGAGAAATGTAAATTATAGCATCTCTGAGGTACCACTAACAATGATCAGATTGGCTAATATTACAGAAAAAGAAAATGACAAAGTTGGAGCAGTTATGGAAAAATTGGGGCACTAATGAACTGTGGGTGAATTTTTGAACTAGAGAACAAGTTGCAACTATTTTCAAAGCACTATAAAACTGTTTAGACCCTTTAACCCAGAAATGCACCTCAAAGGAATTTAAAAAAAAGGACAAGGATACACACACACACACATACACACACACACACACACACACACACAAAGATGTTTATAGTAGCTCTTTTTGTGTTGACAGAGAATTGGAAATTAAGATGATGCCTATCAAAAGGGAATGACTAAACAAATGATTGCTTTGGAATACTGACGCTTTCAGAAAAAACCAGGGAAGACTTATGTGAACTGATGGAAAGTAAATGAACAGAACCAGGAGAATATTTTTACACCATATTGTAAGGATGATCCACTGTGAATGACTTAGCTATTGTCAGCAAAGCCCTACTTCAAAACAGTTCTCAAGGACTTGTGACAAAAAATGCTATCCCCCTTCAGAGAAAGAATTGATGGAATCTGCATGCAGATCGAAGCATCTTAAAAACAAACCAAACAACCCATAGTTTTTTTTGTATTTTAGTCTGGGTTTTCTTTGGCAACATGGCTAATAAGGAAATATGTTGTGTATGATTGCACATGTGTAAACTATATCAAAAGGCTTGCCTTCTGAAAGAGAAGAGTGAGGTGGGGAGAATGAATGTTTGGAACTCAAAATTTAAAAAAATGAATGTTAAAAATTATTGCATGTAGTTGGAAAAAATATAAAAAATTTCCCCAAAAGATGGTACTATACTAATGAAAACAAAATTGAAGAATCAATCCTCAGATGAGGTAGCTGGCTTTGAATCTTTCATCATATTCATGAATCTCAAGTGTTCAGTACAAAAATGTACTGGGAGAAAAATATTTTAATGGTTCACCTTCAGATACCAAGATATACCAAGATTTCATCTTCATATGCCAAGAAAATAATATTATGACTATATGAGGTATTTGATTACCAATGAATTGATAGAAATTTAGTTCTAATGTGCTTTTTAGGAAGTGAGTTTCATCTCTGGGGGCTGGTATTTTCTCTGACTATCCCCTATGCCTGGAATATTCTTCCTCTCCATCTCTACCTCCTGACTTATCTGAACTTCTTTAAGTCCCGACTATAATTCCATTTTTATTTGAAGCCTTTCCCAATTCTGTTTAGTTCTAGACTCTGCCCTCTTTTGAATTAATTCCTGATTATATATATATATATATACACACATATAATTCATGCATATTTATTTGCTTATTATCTTGCCTGTCAGATGGTGAACTTCTTGAGGGCAGAGATTGTCTTTCTCTTCTTATTGCATCCCTAGCACTTTTCTCATTGCATGGCACTTAAATATTTGATTGATATGAGATTTCTTTACATATAACATAAAAATTTAATTAGATAATTTCTCTAGTTCCTTTCCTTTAAACTATGGACTCCTTTCATATATCTTCAATTAAAAAAAATAATGCGTATCTCCTTTATGGCTTAAGATGAAACTCTGATTAAAGTTGATATTCACTAGTTACTATCAGGCAGGCATGTCTAGCCAATGTTCACTTTCAGAAATACCAAGAAGAAAGATGCTTTACTCATTATCTTGGTTGATAAAAGTGTTACCCACACATTTGAAATTCCAAAGAAATGCAGATTTTAATTATATTAACTTAGCAATGTGAATATTACAGATTTCCATTTGTGTTTATTTTTTCACCATAGACTGAGCCAGACTTGTGTGGATGTTAGCAGTGCCATCTATATATAGCAGTAACACTTTAACATTTTCTTTGTATCCAACTGATTTCTTTGTGGTTGTTGCTTATATATTATGCATTTTAGAATGCTATAAGCTTCTTATTATCTGGCATGGTTAATCAAACCATGATCAAAATCTACTGTTAATCAAACATTCTGGCTTGGAGAGGATATCACTTCAGAATAAATTATGTACTTCCATGATCTTACTCAAATTGTTCCCCTCACCTAGAATACCTATCTGCCAAATTTTGGCAGATTTACATAGCATCAGCCCCTCATAAAATATTGACAATATTTAAATTGAATTGGACATAACTTAATATTTCATAACTTAGTATGAGGTTTCAGAAAGCAATTAACTTTGTTTATAATCACATGATCATCATATTAATTATTCGTATATCATACAAGAAATAATAGCAAGAATTAATAGTCATAAAGAGCTTTAAGTCTTGAAAAAGCACATTACAAATATTATCTCATTTGATCTGCCTAATAACCTTTGGAGGTAGGTACAAATATTTTCTAAATTTTGCAAATGAACAAAATAGGTCAGGTAGAGGTTAAGTGACTTTCCCAGGCATATATAGTGCCAAGGGTCCAAGGTTAGATTTCAATTCAGATCTTTCTGACTCTTGGTTCAGAATTTTATCCATTACACTTTTAATTCTGAGAATTAGCAGTCTAATGCAGCATTTGTATGTCACATGTCTATTATATGGAATTCTTTATTAACCAGCATTTCTACTCACCAACCCATCCTCTCACACCCCTATATAGATGCACACACACACACACACACACACACACACACACACACATATATATATATATATATATATTTGTAGAACTGTAAAGGGATCTGGTTAAGTACATAATGGGAGACAGGAAAGTTTTGTGACCTTAGTCAAGTGCCATTACTCCTATTAGTCCCCTCTTATATATATGAAAATGTATTAGAAAAGATCATCTCTAAAGCATTTTAAAGATTTATAAAAATTGTGTAATAGTGAATAAAGAGTTCTGTATAACAGATTTATGCTCTATCAGACCATAAATATCCAGAGTAGAAGACTTACATGGTGCTCAGAATAGCATCAATAAATAGTTTTAGATGATAATTATAATAGTGACTGAGAAAATAGTTGTTATTAAGATGGACTTTCTCATGGATTACCTCTTCTGCAATGATTTAAATTATGTTATACTTTTGGGGAGTCTGGAGTTAACTATTAAATGAACAATATCATTTAATCAAAATTATCTTGACCTGAAATACCTTAGTTGTTATACACTACACCAGAGCAGATAGCTCATCAAAATATTCAAATATTGATAAGGAAAATTTAAATTTAGGTAGAAGAGAAAAATTCACTCAAATATCTGTGTACTAAACTTCAGATGTTAATATGAACATGGATATCCTAGTTCTCTCTAGAGACCATGTTAATTAGTCACTTTAGTCCTTAGGTTAGTATGTAGTTTCTTCCAAAGTGCACAAAGACTGGATAATTATGGCATTCTTGAGCCCATCAGGTCACTTCCTCTAAGGGCTTGTAAATAGCCAGATGTTCTCCTCTTCACCTGCGTATTTGCAGTTGAATTCTCCATGACCCTTTCTTTGTGTAAATCCTCTGGAATAGATAGGGAGCCGTCAATGTAAACTGTTATTATCTGGGTTTCCTCACTGGCCTATGACAAATGTAAGCACATTGCTGGCTGAGTTAAAGTCTTTTATGGTTAGTGTTTACTCAGTAACATTTCACTGGGATATTAGTCTATATTCAATTTTCCTTCTTATTTTTCCCAACTGGACACCGTCTGGCAATTCCCTCAAATAGCATTGGTGGTTTTGATACTTTGCTATGTCAAGAAATTATAGATTGGTGACAGCTCTTTCCACTGGCCAGAATCTACATCTCATGGTAGCTTCTCTGAGATTGTAATGTCAGCTTTATGGACATTCTATGCGATAGACCTAGATATTAGGTAGGCTTTGACCATATCAGGACAGAACTTCATTTCAATACTATTCTTATTCATGACCCATTTATAGAAATTCTCTCTCAGGCTGCCTGCACACTCAAGTGATTTTGGGATAAGGCATAGCCATATGGCTTTTTAATATGCTACTTTGGATGTCTACACTGCCTGAATGACCTGGAATTTGGGACTTAGTAGGTGGAGTCTTTTCTCTTGTACTTTAAATGTTGGCATGAAATCTCATGAAATTCTTAGTCCCAAAATAGATCATGCTAGGGGCTGTCACGAGGCCATCTAGCTTCCCTGGAATTACTGCGTATGAAGACAGCTACTCTCTAGAGATTCGAGGAGCTGGAATTCACCTGCTGCCACAAGTGGATGTTTCAGGGGACTGAGGCGGAAAGCAGGCAGCAAATGCTTGAGCTCCCTGGAATGTTGGGGGAATCCTTAGGAGTTGTCAAGTTAGTCCTTCAGCAAACAAGCTGGAGGATCAGTGAGCTGGATCTGATATGTAAAGCATTGATAATAACTTTGATCAAGATTTTAAAAAATGTAGTAGATAACTAGATAGACATTCTAGACATATATAAATATACATCACATTAATCTGTGACAATGAATGATATCAAAACAAAGCTTCACATAGAAAAATTATATGTAATATTTGATGTGCACAAATGAATGAGATGGATATGGATAAAGTCCTGGTATAAGCCATTTACTGAGTAGATAGAGATATCTATGTTATAATTTATATAACATCAATAATTATAGTAACAATGACAATAAAATACATAATTCATATCCTTCTATAAAAATCCCATTTCGTCATGATCCTTCCAAGTGCAATAATCTTACCTGGCCCCGGGGTCCCTGATCTAGGCACAATTGGGTACTCTAAAGATGCCATTTCAGTCATAAATCTGAATTTCCTCATGATGATGGACCCCCAATTGCTTAGGCAACACCTTTCTTTGTAGTTGAAAAGACCCTTATTTCTACTGCTGTTTTCAGCATTTGTCACCTTGCTCATGTTTTATGCGGTATCTGATAGTGAGTGTCAAGAGAAATTTAAAATTATAGTTCATTTACTCTGGTTAAACATAAGGAAGGAAAAGCAATTACCAGACTAAAATGATGGAATTAAAGATTCTTCTTGCAACCTAGTTAGGTATTTAGTGTTTGATGAGTGCTGGGAAAGATAAATACATTTTTCGTGGAGGACTGTATCAATCTGCAATCATGAATGAAAGCCCCCGAACATGATTTAGATATCAGACATATGGTTTGCAAACAAAATCAATCTTTCATGAGGCAGGAAGAGTTAGTTGACAATACACTGTACCTTTTTTGTTTCTAAATTGGAAAAATGCTTTTTTGTGGTAAATAAATTTGCTACACAACAACTGAATTTTTATTTTTATTTTTGGCTGAGAAAATACACTGCAAGATATGTGGTAGTTTAGTAGAGATCCTGCAGATGGTTTGTGGAAAATCTTATATCATATATATATATATGTATATATATATATCTCAGATATATATGTATAATCCCATATAAACAGAGTAAATGTATTTTTAATATGAGGATAAAATGTTAATTAGTTTCATTTAATTACAGACTTGCTACATACTAGAAGTTTACATTTAATGGATCAGTGATTCAATTTGATTGATCATAAAAAAATAACTACGAACATACACTCATTGTTGTGGGGCCTAAACTACGTGCCCCATGCATCTGTAATTCATCTTTGGATCTGTAATATGCTTTGGTGTAAAATGCCTAGGAAAGTAAAGGATAAAAGGTTCACTTAACAATCAAATATATTAAACTTATGCTACCTTAAGGTACAGAAATTATTTGCTTAAAGCTAATTCTATAATTATTTAAGTGATTATAATATGTATGAAACTTATTACCTTTGTGACCTTGGATAAGTCATTTAAACTTTTTGGACATTAGTTTCCTCATCTGTGGAATAAGGATATTTCACTTAGATCTGTAATGCCTCTTCCAGCTCTAAGTCTATGATCTTATGATTCTATGAATAACTTGACAAGAATTGTCCAGCACAAAAAGATATTCACACATTTCAGTCTGTGTTAGTGGGAGGATTACTCATGCCTAAGAGATTCTGTAATTTATTCCTCAAAGATTTTCTAATACTTTGGAGCTTCCATGATTTCATCCCTATGAGTCTTCCTTCCACCAGTGTAGAGTCCAATCACCTTTTTTCATGTCTTTTCAACCTAGACAATTGTTATCTATATCTTTACATAAACACCAATTCCATTAATATTTCAGGACTACCAATTAGTACTCTAACGGTCTAGCTGCTGTTTTTATTAGTATGACTGATCTGGGGCATGTGGAGTACTCAGGGGGGACTAGGGTCTCTGATGTGAGGACTTGCCAAACATTTTCAGGGATGCTCATCTACCTTTGGCATCAACCTTTCCCCCAACTCTCATCTGTGGTTCTAAGAAGCTATAGCATGCACAGTGATCACACCCTGGTAAACGATCTGAGCAGATGGGTTAAACCAGATTGAGAGTAACTGATAGGTCTCAAACTTGTTGGTGAGTTGGTGGTATGTCTACCCCAAGTGCATAAAGACTTCACCTGGAAGAAATGGCATATGAGAATAATTTTTTTCCCAATGACCACGAAGGCAGCTGAAGCAAGCCATCTGGTGTACCTAGAGTACCTTGAAGATGTGATCTCAAGTTTTGACTTTCCAATGGGCTTTGATGACTCTGAAACAGATAACAAAGCTGAATGCCTGTGCAACTCTGGCTCACTTTTAAATCCAATGCATAAGTAAGTCATTACCTTGGGATATCATCAGCCTCCTTTTAAAATGAAGGACAAACAACATGACTGACCTACCTCCATTTTGGTCTTATATGTCCTTAATGATGTTCTTTATGTAATTTCTCAATGTTTCATTATAAATAATGTGATTCAAAACCTATAATGTAGTATTCCATTGCATTTTGGGTTATTATGCAATTTTAATTTTTCCAATGTTTTGCTCTTTCACTATTCACTATAAAAGAGAATTTAAAGGACACAAGCAATTTAGGAACAGTAAAAGCATTGCAATTTTATAAATGATATTTAAACTGATCAACTACTCAATTCTGAGTCAAGGTTATTGTTTGTCTCTGTTAGAGTTGTCTGTTAGGCAACTTCTAAAATTATCTTACCAGTTGTATTTTATACCCAAGCAATGTATTTTCATCCAATTTGTCTTTGCAATTTGGATATTTACTTGTAGCCTTCCAAATTTGGTAGCTTTTACTAAGGTACTTTTAACTATGCATAGAAATAGGGCTTGATTCCTGAAGAAAAAAGTTTTCTAAGCAGGATATTTAAAGACCTTCACAATCAATAATTGATGCATTCTTTCATTTGGACTTTGGCTAGAACAGCTTCCAAGATACTTACTAATTCTTAAGATGAGTATGTCTTGCCTATTTAACATCTCATTGAATAGTAATACTAAATAGAATTCACCATATGCTTCTACTCTGATATCTCATTTTTGGCAGAGGATGAAGACAGAAATTCTATGAAGAAGTCTATGAATGAAGCATACTCTCCAAATCAAATCAGCATATACTTTGATGCTTAGAGACATCAGTGAAAAGGTGGAAACTAGTGAGGGTAGTGAGAAATACATTAGAACACATGAGTCACTAATAAGAAATGAGAGAAAATGGGGGGCAGCTGAGTGGCTCAGTGGACTGAGAGCTAGGCCTAGAGACAGGAGATCCTGGGTTCAAATCTGGCCTCAGATCCTTCCTAAATGTGTGACCCATGGCAAGTCACTTAGCCCCCATTACCTAGTCCTTACTGCTCATCACCCTTGGGAACCAATACACAGTATTGATTCTAAGATGGAAGGTAAGGGTTAAAAAAAGAGATGAGAGAAACCAAAGATTTGTAGAATACATAGATGACTTTTGCCCATAAATAACAAATTTATTCTTTGAGAAAATAATTTTCAGGTCCTGGATTAGGTGAGTACCAAATGATATAACAATAATAAAATTTGATTTCATTTTAATAGACAAAACTTACTTATGAATAGATTAAAATGTAACGGGGTGATGTTTAAGGAATAAATAAAAATCTAATTTAATCCAATCTTATCTCTCTATCTGTATATCTATCTAATGTAAAATGTTGATTTTCTAGGCCAATGTGTGACCTGCAGGGATCTCTTTCTATTTGAGTGTGATGCCACTTGTTGTAGAAAATACAATATCCCACTATATTTATTGTTTGTTGATTTTTCCAAAAAGTATTTGATTTGAAGTGCAGAGTGGCAAGCTAAATGTTCTCTTCCAACAAGGTATTTAAATCCATGCATCAATATTACTTCAAATTCCTTGGGCTAGATTGACCAATAATATTATGGTCATGAGTATTATGTAAGATATAAAACAAGGAGACCTACACCCGCCATATGTGTTTGACATTCTCATGGAAGAGATTCAGCACAGAGTCTAAGTTAAAGAGGGATGGCAAAGTCATCCAGGTTCTCCTAATTGTAGATACCTTTTACTAGTTGCAACAAACCCCAGAACATAGACAATCTTGGAAGAGACCTATAACAGCGAAAAAGAGCTTGGTTTAACCATCCATACAGGAAACAATAAAAAAAGCATTTGGAGAATTCATATTGGACAAATTATCCCATACATTTTTTATGGACAATCTTTTGAGCTTGTCCACTAATGTGCATATACATGCATTCATATACACATGCATACATGCATGTATGTAAACATATAGATATATATGAATATAACTATGTATATCTTATATATGAGGTAGCTAGGTGGCTCACTACAGAACTTGAATTCAGAACTACAGAACTTGAATTCAGAAAGAACTGAGTTCAAATCCAACCTCAGACACTCAATGTGTGATTCTGGGCAAATTACTGAATGACTGTTGGTCTCAAAGGCAGCTAAATTGCTCAGTGGTTGGAGCATTAAGCCTAGAGTCAGGAAGAACTGAGTTCCAATCTGGACTCAGACACTGTGTGACTAAGCCTCGGTTTGCCTTAATCCTTTGTAGAAGGAAATGGCAAACCCCTCCACTATATTTGCCAAGAAAATCCCATGAACAACATGGTCCATGGGATCATAAAGAGTAGGACATGAATAAAAAACCAATATACATAGTACATATATACACACATGCATGCATGCATTATATATATGTATATGTAA
The DNA here is from genome assembly GCF_027887165.1 of Monodelphis domestica. NCBI lineage: Eukaryota > Metazoa > Chordata > Mammalia > Didelphimorphia > Didelphidae > Monodelphis > Monodelphis domestica. The sequence goes on from NC_077227.1 coordinate 197,344,352, forward strand.
GTATATATATATGTGTATATATATATATAAACACCTTTATCTTCCATCTTAGAATCAATACTGTATATTGGTTCCAAGGCAGAAGAGTGGTGAGGGCTAGGTAATGGGAGTTAAATGACTTGCCCAGGGTCACACAGCTAGAAAGTATCTGAGGCCACATTTGAACCCAGGGCCTCCTGTCTCTAGGCCAGGTTCTCAACCCACCGAGCCATCCAGCTGTTCCCCATATATGTATGTGTATATATATATATATATATACACACACACACACGCATCTAAGCATACATATGCATATTTAGCTTGTACAGACAGTATGAAAAAACAACAAATTGGACCAAGAATTTAAAAAGGTAAATAGTCTTAATTGTCTTCAAGAAACTTCTAAGCTCCTCAAATGACCACAAACATTACACAGAAAAAAAATGCTTTTTTATATTCAATATTCCTAAAGGGTCTTTATGATTGTGAGTCATGTAAAACTATAGGCTCTGAAGAAATAAAAATAAATTACATTTATGGTGCAATGACAGAACACATTCTGTGTGTGAGAAATCTGTGATTGATAAGGAAAATACTTAAAATAAGCATTGAAGTAAAGATGTCACTAGGAAATGTTTGAGTGAAAAAAAAAGATGAGCTGGTTACATGATGAGAGCAAGGGCTAACTAGTAGGCAACTTAGGTACTCTGATTTCAATATTTTTTAAACCCTTACTTTTTGTCTTAAAATTGATAGTATCAGTTCCAAGATAGAAGAATGGCTAAGGACTAGGCAATTGGCATTAAGTGATTTCCCAGTGTCACAAATCTAGGAAATATCTGAGGTCAGATTTGAACCCAGGACCTCTGATCTACAGGCCTGGTTCTCTTTCCACTGAGCCACATAGCTGCCCCTTCCAATTTCAATATTAACAAAGATGGTTCCTCCCCAGCATGTGAGCAGCCCTCTTTTGATGAATTTATGGGAGAAAGTGAACGAAAACCATAGATAGATTGCAATCTACACCACTGAGGGTACAAGAACCCCAATGAGATCACATCTCCCTGTATGTATTAAAAATAGAATATTCAGTGGAGCATTAAAATTTTATTGTCATCAAATTTGTTCCATATTCTTACAAAATTCTAAAGAATAGGAAGGAGATATATTCTTTATGGAAACCTTCAAGGCTAATTTTTTTTTTTACCCAACTAAATACTGTTTGTATATTTGTAGCATGGATGTGACACTCATCTTCAACTCTGACCTCTGGTTTGTCTTTCCCACACCACCTGACCCCACAAGAAGGTGATCAAGTGACCAATTAATTCTCAGAATCCAAGGATAACCTGGATGTGGGAGAAGTATACATCCACCATTCCCACTTTTAGCTCATGAGCCGCTACTATGCATCTCATTTAAACAAATCAACTTAACTAATACCATTATTTTTTAAATTAAGAAATATTTACTAAATAGGAAGGCAGAATCAAGAATAATCCTATCATAATAGTTCACTCATAAACTTGGATCACCTTCCACAAAGGTACAAAATATCCTTGGGTGAAAATGGCTACAAACTTGAAGATATCAAGCAGAATCACAAGTAGGGAGATTTTCCTAAGAAATATTCCAAAGGGAACCCATGAATTTGGATGCTAGACCTAGATATTCTTGATCTTTTTGAACAATATGTTCCACAAGTCAATTTTTAAGCAAGACTTCCTGAACTCTTCTGGATCTCTCTGCACTAGCCTGGGCAGAACTGCTTCCTGCCCATTTAGTAGTGCTAGGCTACTGAAGCAGTGTTAAGCTTTTTTAGTGAAATCACAGACCATAAACCTGTTGTCTACAAAGTAGTCCAGGACTGTTCCTTTGGCTAAGTTCTGTAGCACTATTATCTGAAATCCCCAGAAAATTCAAATTTCTTCATTGGGTTTTGAAGCATTTTTCTCTCTCAAGTCATAAGTAATTACAAGGAGCAATGCAAATAAATCCATGAGGGGTTCTCACACTTCTTTTTTTTTTTAACATTATTTTATTTGGTCATTTCCAAACATTATTCATTGGAAACAAAGATCATTTTCTTTTCCTCCCCCCCCCACCTCTCCCATAGCCGACATGCGATTCCACTGGGTATCACATGTGTCCTTGATTCGAACCCATTTCCATGTTGTTGGTATTTGCATTAGAGTGTTCATTTAGAGTCTCTCCTCAGTCATATCCCCTCAACCCCTGTAGTCAAACAGTTGCTTTTCCTCGGTGTTTTTACTCCTACAGTTTTTCCTCTGCTTGTGGATAGTGTTTTTTCTCTGAGATACCTGCAGATTGTTCAGGGACATTGCATTGACACTAATGGAGAAGTCCATTACCTTCAATTGTACCACAGTGTATCAGTCTCTGTGTATAATGATTTCCTGGTTCTGCTCCTTTTGCTCTGCATCACTTCCTGGAGGTTGTTCCAGTCTCCATGGAATTCCTCCACTTTATTATTCCTTTTAGCACAATAGTATTCCATCACCAACATATACCACAATTTGTTCAGCCATTCTCCAATTGAAGGGCATCCCCTCATTTTCCAATTTTTTGAAACCACAAACAGCACAGCTATGAATATTCTTGAACAAGTCTTTTTCCTTATTATCCCTTTGGGGTATAAACCCAGCAGTGCTATGGCTGGATCAAAGGGCAGACAGTCTTTTATCACCCTTTGGGCATAGTTCCAAATTGCCCTCCAGAATTGTTGCATCAATTCGCAACTCCACTAGCAATGAATTAATGTCCCTACTTTGCCACATCCACTCCAGCATTCATTACTTTCCTTTGCTGTCATGTTAGCCAATCTACTAGGTGTGAGGTGATACCTCAGAGTTGTTTTGATTTGCATCTCTCTGATTATAAGAGATGTAGAACACTTTTTCATGTGCTTATTAATAGTTTTGATTTCTTTATCTGAAAACTGCCTATTCATGTCCCTTGCCCATTTATCAATTGGAGAATGGCTTGATTTTTTGTACAATTGATTTAGCTCTTTGTAAATTTGAGTAATTAAACCTTTGTCAGAGGTTTTTATGAAGATTGTTTCCCAATTTGTTGCTTCCCTACTGATTTTAGTTACATTGGTTTTGTTTGTACAAAAATTTTTTAATTTGATGTAGTCAAAATTATTTATTTTATATTTTGTGACTCTTTCTAAGTCTTGCTTGGTTTTAAAATCTTTCCCTTCCCAAAGGTCTGAAATGTATACTATTCTGTGTTCACCTAATTTACTTATAGTTTCCTTCCTTATGTTCAAGTCATTCACCCATTCTGAATTTATCTTGGTATAGGGTGTGAGGTGTTTATCCAAACCTAATCTCTTCCACACTGTCTTCCAATTTTCCCAGCAGTTTTTATCAAATAGTGGATTTTTGTCCCAAAAGCTGGGATCTTTGGGTTTGTCATAGACTGTCTTGCTGAGGTCATTTACGCTGTCTCTTCCACTGATCCTCCTTTCTATCTTTTAGCCAGTACCAAATTGTTTTGATGATGACTGCTTTATAGTATAGTTCTGGGACTAAGTTCTGGGACTGCAAGTCCTCCTTCCTTTGCATTTTTTTTTTCATGATTTCCCTGGATATCCTTGATCTTTTGTTCTTCCAAATGAACTTAGTTATGGTTTTTTCTAATTCAGTAAAGAAGTTTTTTGGTAGTTCCATGGGTATGGCACTAAATAAGTAAATTAATTTGGGTAGGATTGTCATTTTTATTATGTTAGCTTGTCCCACCCATGAGCAATCAATGTTTTTCCAATTGTTTAGATCTAGTTTTAACTGTGTGGAGTGTTTTGTAGTTGTGTTCATATATTTCCTGTGTTTGTCTCGGCAGATAGATTCCCAAGTATTTTATATTATCTAGGGTGATTTTAAATGGAATTTCTCTTTCTAATTCTTGCTGCTGAGATGGGTTGGAGATATATAGAAATGCTGATGACATGCGGGTTTATTTTGTATCCTGCAACTTTGCTAAAGTTGTTGATTATTTTGCGTAATGGGTTCCCCCATTTCAAGCTGAAGATGTCAGTGAAAGACAAAGCAGCCAATCCTTTCCATTCTTCATCCAGTTTTTCAAACCTCAGAAGATCCTTCTTTCCCCAGAAGCTTGTTTGAAATACACAGTATTTCTCCTATTAAATCAGTTCACAGCATTAGCTACAAAGCTCATCCTCCTCTGTTCACTGGGTCTTGGCTGGGCTCAGAAGGAAGTAACTTCCCTTCTGCTCTGTTTCTGCCTTATCAACTTTTGTTAATGACTGATGTTTGCTTCAAAGCAGGGTCTGCTTTCATGAGGTGACTCTTTTCTACTCTAATGAGAAACCAAAATTCACATTTCTGGCAGATTCACCAGATAGGAAATGTACAATTGTTTCACAGTTACCAAAATATTCTAGTTGTCAAGGTTTCCCATCTCTCTTCTTCAAGCACAACAGCCATTTGAATATGGTGCTTGGAATATATCTAAATCTATATCTACACACATACACACACATGCATGTACACATGCATGCTAATTGTCTTTGCCTTCAATAAGTCTCTTTTTTCTTTACTTCAGATTTTCTCAGTACTTTCTTACAAGAGGTCACTTTCTTTCAGGTCTTCTTAAAATGGAATGTTTTTCTCTTCAAGTGTCCAAGAGTTTCTTTCCTCAAAGTTTCTCATGTAAATATTCTTTTCGTTCCTTTTTGAATAAATAAAAATGTCCAAAATGAGAATGGAATATCATTTTATATAATCAAATGATAGACAGTATGTGATCTTATATTATTTCTTTCTTGAAAGCAGCTATCTATATGACCATAAAAATGTAGCTTGCAGTAGAAAATTGTCTACAGATTTCTTCTTGCTCTTAGTTACATTTTTATCAGGGATCTTCAATGGAATAATGTATCATTATGATCTTTTTAAAAATATTTTCTGCCTTATGAATTTAGCATTCACCAGCAAAAATAAGTATTTCAACCATAAGAAAAAATAAAAGTAAACCATCTATATTGTTACCTATGATTTTTAAAAGTATGTTTGCAGTGCTCTCAAACTTTTTTATACATGTGAAAAATCAGGCACACTAGTCAGTTGTTGATATCCTAATCATCTGATTCTTGAGTAGAATGGTCTGTAGTCTTTTCCCATTCTTTTAGAATGTTCTCTGCTTTGAGGTATCTTTAAAACCAATATTTGGGAACTGGTACCATTGCATTCTTTAATACTATCTTTGGTCAGGTTTTGATGCATTTCCTGACTCCATTTAAGAAAAATATTTCAAATTCCTCCCACAGATTTATCAGATATGATGACAAAGCCAAAATATGATAACTATGTTGCCAACTATGTTATTAATGAGACTAGAAAAGCAAAAATTGCTTGCAAGAAGTATCTCATTTCTATCTTGGAGTGAGAAATCAAAATTCACATTTCTGTCAGACCCATCATATAGAAAATATAATTCCCCACCCACCAAAAGTTTTCAGTTTGTTAGGGTTTCCCCTCAAAAACAACACAACAGTCATATAAATGTATGGCTGGGAAGGGGAGGGAGACATTTCAGATTTCAGTAAATTCTTCTTCTCTCAAGGACTGCTTTCTCTCAAACTGATTCAGATGGATTCCATTTCATAGCTGTAGTAATCTTCCTTCTGGATTCATCTACAAATTCTCTTAGGATAGTTCTACTGCTCTGCACAAAGTATAGGTTGAACCAATGTTTGTTGAACTGAATCTGTTTAGCTGGATCACATGGTGAGATCTCTGTCACTTGGCCTCCTCAGCAGCTTTTTTGGTCATTTTTGGAGGCAGTATGCTTCACAACCTCTGCCACCCACCCCTGTCATATTTCGCAAATGATCTTGTGCTATAAACTGGTAGTGAGTGTCCTTGAGTGTTCTATCTCTCTACTTCCCAAGGTGATTAAATGCTTTTTAGTTAGGGTAGAGCCTGGACTCTTTCTGTTTTCTTGTTTTGGCAATGTTTTTCATTACTTAAACGTCTTGTCTCCCGGAAATCATGATACTCAGAGCCAATGCCTTTGTTTTATTCTACTTCTCAATTTTCAGTCAAAAGCTTGTTTAAACAGGTCAGCTGGAAGGGGCTATTATGGAAGTCACTAGCTTCTCATCTTTTCCTTTTTTCCAGTTTGGTGTTTATCTTGACCTTTGCTTTAATCATTCAATGACCTAAATCCTTGCAGACATCTGAAGCTGAACTACTGCCATCTCAGTAATCAGTCATTTCTTGGCTGCAGTCAATTTCATTAAAAAAACTCACCCTTTGGTGCTTACACCATACAAAATCCTCCACCTCTCCTCAAAAATATTCTTGATATCTACTCATGAAACTCCTGAGAAGCCAACAAGTTTTTCTGCTTTCAATGCTTGACTGTTAACCAACATTTTCTGGCAAAGTTGCCACCATTCTACCCCTTCTGTAATGAAACCATCACAGAACAAGACTTATTTGTACACATTTTGGAAGAGTTTGTCAACTTCTTTGACAGAAATTATCTTTTGCAATGTGGGCAAAAATATGTTGCTGCACAAGTTATCATGATCTTCATGGTCTGTTTGCTTCTCTTATTATAATCACTGTAGGGCAAGCTGACTGAGGGTCCCATTGAACTGATATTTCATGTTGCCTTTGTGCATACAATGAAACCAAGTCTACCAAATGTGACCCTAGGAAGACATGAGTTCAAATCCTGTCTTAGATACTTAATATCTCTTAACATCTCTGTGCCTCAGTTTCCTCATCTGTAAAATAAAGAGCTTGGGCTTACTGTCCTCTAAAGTCTCTTCTTGCTCTAAGTTTATAATCTTCTTAATTACTTTATTTGCTTATTTGAGGAGGATCCATGATCTGTTATTTCATTTAGGTATTCTTGAGGTTTCCTAGTTTCTTAAATAGTGAGAATGTGAATATGAATATGAATGAAATTGAAGTCCACCAGTAATGTGTCAATTCACTGGCTATTGGGCAAAGGCCTTATGTTATGTGTATTGATAGTTCTTGATTTTGTTTAGGTTTGTAAGCAATATGACAACCTTATAACTCTTAGTGGTATCTGTCTTCTGTTTTACTTCATTATTAACAGTGCAGAAACAGAAAAAAGCCTCACAGAATTGAGGAGATTTTGTATTTCTGTCCATTTCCTTCATTTTGTGGTCAAACAAATTCTTTACCTAGAAATCAAACTTTAGTGTTCAATGCAGGAAGAAAAATTATACAAGAGACATGTTTTAACTGTTCTATATTTCTGATGTGGATAAAGAAAGAGGGAACTGTTGTCAATCACAGTAGAAAAGATTCAGTAAAAGTACTCAGAAAAACTTTTTGCCTGGAAGGCTCATGAGATCCCTAGAATGAGTAACTTAAGGGAATTGAGAAATCACCTTCCTAGGAAATTTTCTAGTAGGAAATAAACTCATCAGTATGAGATATTTGAGTTCCACCTTGCCTGAAGACAGTGGGATAGACCAGATCAGCCTTGCAAGTAAGTGTCAAAGATCATTATACTGTAAAAATTCTATCAAATCTATCACATTTTCATTGTCCCCATTCACAGTTATCTGAGTGATTAACTCATCTTAGTAGCCATCTTACCTCCTTTTACTGTTCCTTGTATTTCATGATTAATAATATAGGGATTTTTTTTTCTAGAAAATTGTGCTTAAGAGTTCCCCACAGAAGGAGATTCCATTGTCAATGAAACAAAACATAGTTTAGAAGGGAGAGACAGTGTAAACAAATTTCTCATTAAGGCCAGTACACAATTGCTATTATTCTTTCTTTTTCATTTGGGCAAGTGCTCATTTTCATGGCTAAACTATTTGATCATCTGTGTTCCTTTTGGGCTCCAGTTGTCTATGAGTCTGTGAAATTAAAATATAATCAAAGACACTAAGCCCCAAGAACATCCATCTTAACTTCAGAACCTTTCCTGATTTTGTGACAGAAAGGAAATTAACTTATCTGTCTCAGAGACTGTGGTGTGGAATAGAAAAATAGGATCAAGAGAATGATACTTCCAAAGCAAGGTCAGGAAATCGAGTGACCTTTCTTTAGTTTCATGATAACACCTGACTACCTCGGCATTCTTCGAGCATTTTAAGCAACAAGGTTATGTTTAATTTATCAGTAACTGTGACTGGAAGGGATGGAAAATATTCCAGTTTTAGTTGTTTTATTGGGGATTGAGATTGTAATTTTAGAACATTAAATTGGAAGGAATAATTCAACTATGATGTATTTTTTGTGCTTAGAGTAAGAATACTTTTCATTAAGTGACTTACACTTACCAGTCCTGTGATGTATAATAATTGGGTTCTATTCTATCACTTATGCAAAATTGTTCATATTCTCTTTTATATCAGTAAATTCTTCCCCCCCCCAAATACTTCTAATGTTTTATTCACATGGGGGGGGTCATTTTGAGATGGCCTTTGAACACAGCCATCCTAAAATTGCCTTCGGATATACAACTTAAAAAAACAACAACCTGTTTCCACAATTTTTTTCTCCCAGAAAGAAGAATATATGTTGTTTCCAATGAATGAAAAACAAACAGTGACAGGACCAATATAATAACCACCAGAGAAAGGTTCTTTTTAACAAGACCTTTAATCATTATTATTTTTGGCTTCTAAAAGAAAAGAATTGAATATTTTGTGATGGAATAATAATATTTCAAATTTTACTCATAAATGTTTTTAAGGGAGAAGTGCTATAATTTCAGAGAACTACAATTATAGAATGCAGTGGAAATTAAGATACTAGAATTTCATAATGAGTAGAATACTGGAGACTGGAAAATCTGGGTTCAAATCCTGTCTCAGACACTTATCAGACAAACCATTAACCTCTCTAACCCTGATATTTCTCATTTGTAAAATGAAAAAAAAAAAAAAACAACTAGATAGCCTCTGAGGTTCCTTCTAGCTCTAGATCTAATACCCTATAACAATCTTACACTTAGGGAACCCAGAAGAAATTCTTATTGTTGTACATAAAATATAGCCAATAACTGCATGTCAAATTATACAGAAATAAATTCTTCAATAGCTGAGTTTGATACATAGACCTATTCACACTCTTGGAGAATTCTAGACCTTGAAACAAATGAGGTAACCACTAAAGCCAACTATCATTCTTAAAAGGTTTTAGTTTTCCCTCCTCAGATGTATTTCTATATTCCTAATGTCCTATTTAATGTTGAAAAGGTAATAATTAGGAATAAGATTTTTAAATAATTTTTTTTTCAGAGAGAATGAAGCGGAGAAGAGAGGGTAGAGAGAAAAATGGAGGAGAAACCTCTAACATCCACATAAAATGATTGTTTTCAAAAATTTTGGGTAGGGGTTAGGGGCCCCACCTGATTTTTATCCCCATTTATCATTAAATACATTAAAATACATTTCATCAAAATTAATGAGTCATAGATTGTATGCTGAAAGGGATCTTGGAAGTCACCTGATTCAACTACTTAATTGACATTTGAGGAAACTAAGGTCCAGAGATGTTGAGTGACTTTTCCAAAATTATATAGTGTGTGAGTATGAGACAGGATTTAAACCTAAATCCTTTGACCTCAGCATATTCTTTCTACTCTAAGGTGCTACCTCATTGGTATTACATTTGAACGGGTAATGTTTATTTTTTTTCCTCATTATCTTTAGTAAAGTGTTAACTAATCCTAGAATGAAAAATATAGATGATCATATTATTTTTCAACAAAATAGGACAAGAGCACAGTTAACTGGGAATCATTGGTAGTAGGTGGGCAGGGTTTTGAGAACCACTAGAATAGATCAAGACAGAAAGAGATGAATCTGCTATTGGTAAAATTGGATGTCCAGGGCTGTTGTTTTTAATACTCCAAAATGATCAGAGGCACTAGTGTTGTCTTGCAAGTGATGATTTCTAGGACTATGTATTCCATTTGGAGTAAGTATCTCATTCTCTAAAGAAAGTGTTTTATGACTTCATTCAATATATCCCCTTGGTCTGTGACAAATGTCTGTAAATTAAAATACTTAATGATGAAACCTAAGTATACTATCTTCAGACCCTACATTCAGAAAATATTGAATAGTTGGTTTAGCTAATTTATCTCATATGAAATTCGATGTAATTATTTGGAGTAAAGGAGCCTATCATCACAAGTAATGATTTCAGAAGCAAAACTATTGGTTGGAAAGTCTTTAAGTAACTAGCACTTAGAGAAGGGATTCTTAACCTGGACATGTGTAAATTAAAGGAAAAAACATTTTGAAAACTGTATTTCAATAAAATGAAATAATTCTTCATGTTTTATTTAATCTTACAAGCTTTGTTTTATGGATTGAAAAACAATTTTAAGAAGAGATCTATAACACTATTCTAGATTGCCAAAATATTATATGGCACAGAACTGGTTAAGAAAGACTGGTTTAGAGGAAAAGTACAATGTTTAGAAACCCAGACTGGAAATCATGGGGTATAGGCCTTCACACTCCCTGAAATCTAGCTCGTGACTTTCTTGCCATCCTTCATGTGTGATATTTGGTATCCTATTGTCATGTCTTTGCATACTTTGACCTCTTTGCCTGAATGCCTGAAAAGCATTCCTTTTTTGCTTCTGTCTCTAAGGATCCTGATTTCCTTCAAAGTTCAGCCCCCAAACTACCTTCTATATGGAACCTTTTCCCCATTCCTCCAGCTACATATAGTTTATATAGTTACATATTGATTATACATATAGTATTTACATATATTACATGTTATATTTGACTTTAGTAAAGTTACATATTGATTACACACATAGAATACATATGTAGACTAAATCATTACATATATGTTTATATATATATGCAAACATGTGAATTTTTAAGGAAAGGAAGACAATAGGAGCTAGGAGTCAAAAAAGGCTTTGTATATGTTGATTGTATGTATATTTATGCATATTTATGTGGGGACACACATGTATATATGTATACACAGGCAAACATATATATGTGTATATATATATTCTCAAATTAGGTGGAAGGTATCACTATAGGGACAATGGTGCATACATCTGTTTCTCCCAATAGAATATAAACTCTTTGAGGGCATGAGTTGTTTCATTTTTATCTTTGGTCCTATGAAACTAGCCAGATTATTTAATTTCACTATGACTCCATTTGTTCATTTTTACTTTTTCTTGTTTATTCTCCAAGGCCGATTGTGAAGATTTGTAACTATTAATGACTAGAAAGTGCTATTTCTGAACACTTGTGCTAAGTAAATTGCATCAAATTCCTTTAACTGAATCATGATCCAGGTTCAATATTTTTCATGACTTTTCAAACCAGTATCACGATGATACTCACCTTATTAATCAATGGAAAGAAACTAGTTTTTATTGAAAGAGCTTTCACTATCCAATGGTTCTTCACCATATCATAACTTTATTACTCCTACATGTTTTCTTGGTTGCAAAAGCAAGGGAAGACTTGATGCAGAGAGAATGTTTAGGATCTGAAGGAAGTCTACTTAAAGTTCACCACTATCATTCCAAAGCAACCACTGCAAATTCTGTAGTTTCATCCTTCAAACCCCACTCAGAAGTCTGCCATCACCCCTTTGGTGATTCTGTCACTTTAGTTTGAGAGGCATTGTCCTAATTCATATTTTAATAATGTAAAGAATCATTAAAATTTTCCTATTGGGTCAAGAACTCAAAGATTGACTTGTGGCCATAAAACATTGTAGGAGAAAATCCTTTCTCAGTCTTTATACAATCTGTACCTATATAAATTACCCTTGACAATACTTGCATACAGAGATACAATTTGTATATAATGTCATTCCCCTAGGAGCAGGAAGAGGCAATGCATCTCATACACAATTGCCACCAAAGAGCTACAGGATGAATGTTTAAGTCCAGACACTGACATATACCCCTAAATTTTCAAAGCTTTGCTTGCAGTTTCAGCCCCCTGACTCCCATTCACTATAATGGAAGTCAGGTGGCAAAGCCCCAATGAAAACTCCTTGGAAATAGAAGACAGCATAATAGTATTCTTTTGTTTTTTTCTAGAGAAACATTTACATGGGACATAGGTTCAACTGTCCATGAAATGATGCACTAATCTCTAGAGTTCACAATGCAATTTGGAATATATTTCCCTCTCCATGTGCATGCAATTGTAAAGGTAATTGCCACCCTGAAGGTAAAGCATGTTGGTTTCTGCTCATGTCTCTCACAGACATGTACACACAACACACACACACACAACTAATATTCTGAACTCCAAGCTAAACAACATTTCTTATGGTGTATTCCAGGGGAAAAGAGGGAAAAAAACTAGGCATTCATCTTCACTACCTCTTCACTTTGATCATTTTCTCTTCTCTGCCAATACCACTTTGTATGTACCCTGCTCTCTGTCTTGGGTTGGAGTGTTGATTTTTACTGTTTTGGAGCAATTTCTTTGGTTTTTAACCTGACCAACATCATCTGTACAACATGATGTGACTTGGGTGATGAAGCATCAGGTTTCCTTGCCTCTGTAGTTCTTTCATTACATTTGGATGCTACATGTGTTTAAAATCTGGCAATTATACCTGATCAAGAATAACAAAGACTGAGTTCAACCACTAGGGGAATTATCAAAATGCAATGCCTGTTCAACAACTATTCATCAAATTAATTACATCCTAAAGATCAGAGACAGGGAGGGAAGGTTCAAAAGTAGGGTAGCTATTTGAATTTTGGGCAGCCATGTTTGGGATTTAAATTCAAACAGGTCAAAAGAAATGCTGCCCTCATTTTTTTGAAGACCCAATCTGCTTTTTAGGTATGAACGCATGTCTTCACCAACAAAAAACTGTAACTGGATACTTAATCGCTTCCCTCTGGGAAAATTCACTGCAGCATTCATCTATATCTCCCAGTTTAGTACTTAATTATTTTTTGTTATATAATATTGGTTATTGTTCTCCCCATGTCTATCATCATGATAGGGAGGTAATCTTTAATTATTGAAGGGTATGTCAATAGAGGATAGATTCTAAGAGACTCTGGTGAAGTAGAAAGACTTCAAGTCCAAATGTAACAATAGGCTATTGTTACATGACAACCATGCCTCGGTGGAAGGAAATTCTCTGTAAGACTGGTTATGAATTGATTTTTTGTGGGATTGAGAAATAACAGAAATTCAGAAAAAGTTGGGATACTTAAAAAACAAAAGGGCTGGGTCTAGTTAGAAAGCTTGGACTGTATTCCAAACAGAGATACTTATTAATTCTATCACTATATTTTTTATCACACTATATATTTTATATCACAATTTTTTAGAGTTGCAATTTCTTCATTTGTAAAATGGAGATAAGGATTTTTATTATTTAAATTACCATTTGATGACAAGAGTTACTATTATATAATTATCATAGCAAGCTTTTGTATAGTGTTATATGTATACCATTTCACTGGTTTCTTACAATAACCATGTGAGGAAATTGAGGTTGAGCAATTGACTTTCCCAGGATAACATAGCTGCTAAGTACATGAGGTAGAACTCAAAATGAAGACTTCTAGGTTGAAAGTCTTCCCCTTTGTCCACTGTGCTATCTATTTGCAATTATTTGTCAAACTTCAAATTACTATATCAGAGGAGCATCACTCTGCATCAATAGATGGAGTGCCTATACTGAACTAATGAATTCATAAATCTCATAAAGTTTCAGTGTCAGAGGACCATAGACTTAAATCTGTTCAGAGTTCAGAGGTTATATGATCCAATTGTGTCATTTTATAAAGGCAGTAACTATAGCCTGGTTAGGTTAAGTGATTTGTACAAGATCCTGTAGGTCACATTAGAGCTGGGATTTTAAACCAGATCCTTTATCTCCAAATCAATCTTTCTTTGCATTGAATCATGTTCAATTTTTTTTTTCAGATTCATTAGTGTTTCCTTCCCAACTAGTCTGTAAGCTTCTTTATAAAGGGGACTATGTCTTATATTTCTTCTCCTCCCACCCCAATATCAATTAGCACAGTGTTGAGCTCATGGTAGTTCCTCAATAAATATTTGGTTTATTAATTGTAATCATTACATTTAAAATCACCATAATATCCATGATGAACACCAAACATTTATCATGGCATGATACTATTAGGTGTTATGTAAAATTAGTTAATGAATATATCCTCTTCTCTTTGGGAAAATATTGAAAAAAATGCCAAATAGCTGAACCAACATTAAATGCAGTCAAAAATAAAATTCTTACCAGAAATACCAGAATAATTAAATATTAGTTTAATGAAAGTTTTAATCTTGATATCTGTCTATACTGCTATATTTTAAGTCTTCATGCAAGCTATACCATTTATCCTCCTTAATATTTCTTCTTCCATCTATGCCCTTGATTCCACCCAATCCCACCTTCTGAGGGATATTGCTTCTATGATAATTTTATACCTCTTTAATCTACTGCATTCTACTTCCATGGTCTCCTTTCCCCTTTAACTTCAAACATTTTAGACCTCCTTTCTCTTATAGTTAAAACAAACCAAAGTAAAACCCTAATAGCTCAAAACATTTCATGACCCTACTATGTTTAACTGTTGTCTTAGTTCTCTCCTTTCACAGCATGATTTCTAAAATGTGTTATTTACATTTACTTCTTCCATTTCCTCATTGACCAGCCCTTTATTACATCTTCAGTCCTGCTTCCATTGCCATTTCTCTCATTTAGCTGTATTCATTGAACATTTTTTGCTTGATCTAATAGTTTTTCAAAGTCAACATTTTCTTTTATCTTGTACGGCTTCTCAAAGTTTCTTCTTCCTTGGTTTCGAAGACAGTTCCAACTGCTATTTCTCTGTTTCCTTTGTTTGCTTCACTTTCTTCTCCTTGGAAAAAATTCAAGCTCAGAATTAGTCTATTTCTCTCTTTTCACAATATCTTTGTAAAGAAGATCCATTGTAATGGCTACACCTATCAGTTCTATATAGATGATTCTCATATCTGCATGTCTAGTTCTAACCTAAATTTCAGACTCATACCTTTAACTGTGTACCAAGTTTCATTTTTTATTCTTCTCCTATCTCAAACATAGCAAGTTTAAGATTCATCTGATCATTCTTTCCACACACTCTCAGAACAGTTCTTGTTCCCAATTTCATAGGATCATAGAATTGGAACAGATTTTAGAGGTCATCAAGTCCAACCTGCACCTAAAGTATGAATTCCCTCTATACTATCCCTGACAAGTGGTTATCCAGCCTTAACTTGAAGACCTCCAATGACAGTGAGCTCATTATCTCCAGAGGCAGTTTCTTCCAGTTTTGGACAGCTCCAATCATTCAAAAGTTTTCTTTTATATTGAGCTGAAATCTGCCTGTCTGCAACTTCCCCCATTGGCTCTACTCTTGCCCCTTGGGGCCAAACCGAACAAGTTTTATACCTCTTGCACATGACAACCCTTCAAATCTATGAAAAGTGCAATAATGTTCCTCTATAAATCTTCTCTGGTCCTGTTTAAACATTCTTACTTCCTTCAACTGATTATCACATGGTATAATTTCAAATTCCTGCATGATCTTGGATGCTCTCCTCCAGGCATAATCTACTCTCCTTAAAATGAAGTGCCTAGAACTAGATAAAGTACTTCAGATGTGGTCTGAACTGGTTAGAATACAGTTAAGACTATTACCTTTCTCTTCTGAAACATTATACTGTTAAATTGCCCCTATGAGAAACAACTACCAAATTTTGTTATCATGACACATAAAATATATATATTTATAAATTATTATCCATTCTTTTTTATTCTCACTGAATAAAATTCCATATCAGAATATCATCACATACCTTGATTATTGAAATATCTTAACTGATCTCCTAACTTAATCTTTATATTTCTGCCAATAGCATTATTACCATAAAATGCCACTTTTGCCATGATACTCCTTAGCTAAAAATTCTCCCTATTATCTTAAACATCAAGCCAAAAATTATATATAATTATGTTTTGTGAAAAGCTGCAGAATTTAGCCATTTCCAGCTTTACCTCCTTCTTCTCCCCAGTACAAACCTTCTGTTTCAGTCAGATGGGTCTCTTTTCTTTTCAGATTATATGCTATATTCATTCCTATATCTATGTCTTTGTACATATTTCCCAGTATCTGAAAATCTGCCTCCCCATTCCTCTGCTTTAATAAGAAATTCAGTTTTTCAGTGTCTAGATTAAATGTCACTTGATCCACAGAAGCAAGTACTCCAGCTCATACTACTTTATCTTGATAGTCAGTAGAGTATAGTGGAAAGAATGCCAGACATTGCTTCAGAAGAATTTTAGGTTTGAATCCTGACTCTAATATTCTAATACTAGCATTGGACATAGCAGCCATATGTCACACAAGAAGTGATGTATCAGCCATGAGCAAGTCTTTTAAACTCTCCTGAACTCAATTTCCCTTTTGATGAAAATGGGACTAATAATAAAAAGATCTGCAATGTTTTCCAAACAATGTTGTTGTGAAGATCAAATGAAATAATGTATATGAATACATTGCAATCCTTAATGCCTATGTAAGTACTAGTTCTTATTATTTCTTCTATCTCTGAATAAAGTCAGAACAAAAGATGTTTCCCTGATCATGTCTGAGGTGGCAGATAGCCCTTAGTTTGTGCTTGTGAGCTTAGGTACTTACCAAATGCTGGTTACAAAAAAATTACAAAAGTAAAATATAAAATAAACCCATTTATCCAAGTAAAATAGCAAATAGAAATCAGGAAAGTTATATAGATTAGAATATACAAAAGAAAGTATGAGAGTAAACTATCCTTTCATCTGGGAGCAAGATAAAATTTCATCTCAAATTTAGCAAAGAGAACAATCTCAACAAAAGGAGGTCTACTCTTAGCAGTCTCATAAATTTCAAGGAAGTCAAGAGACATGATGAGAACAGCTTCCCATACATTTCTGCCACTTCACAATCTTGCACTTTCTATAACACTTCCATTAGGCATCTTTTGCCCATGAATTTCTCTTGAATAGTTTCTGGGACCAACTCATTAAGTCTTATGAAAGTAAACAGTGACATTTTCAGCATTCTCTCTGCTAATTCTTTCCATATTTTTCTGTATGCAACACAAACACAGTTGCCCTTCTCTCACTTGGATGAATAGGAGCCAGTTTGCACTGCAAATACAGATATCAAAATGTCCAGGGGAATGTAACCAATAAACGATTGGAACTGGATTATTATAATACTCCTGAACTGTTGGTCACAATGACTCAAATATTGCATCAATGAATAAAAACTCAAGAACTACATTTTTAATAGATGTACCATACTAAATACTTCAAGATATTTGGAATGAAATACTTTTAAGTTATATAGATCTAGCAGAGGAAATAAAAACTCTGTAGAAGTAACATAGGGTTTATCTTATTTATGCTATACTAACTGTTATTGGAATTATACTGAAGGATGAGTTAAAACCTAATACTTTTATTTAACTATGGAGAGCTATTCCTGTGTGTACCTGTATTCCTGGCAAATTTAATATTAAAAAAACTAATGAAATATCCCAAGACTATTTATATTTAATCTATTAAAAGGATCAGAACAAGATGATGATGATGAAAGCCATCACTCAGTGCTATCACATGCTATTGTCTGACCTACTAAGTGGTTACAAGTTGTCTAGACAGTGCAAACCTTAGGACAGTGGCTTGAGTAAATCCAACTATTAGAGAAAAGAGAAAAAGAGAGATCAAAAGAGAAGAGAGAAGGAAAGAAAGACAGATAAAGAGGAGGAGGGAGAGATATAGAAGTAAGAAACAAAAAATAAAGTAACCAAAGAGAGGGATAAAAAAAGATGCATACAGAAAAGGGGATGGATAGGTTAACAGAGGGGAAAGAGTGAGGAGAGACAGAAGGAGGAAGGGAAGACCAGAATGAGGAATAACAAAGAATTATGTTAATAATTCAATTTGGCCATTAAAATGGAAATAAATACAATATATTGTTATTTTTTATTATAGAAGGTAGCTGTAATCAAGGAGTACTTAATGGATTATGTTCAGGTTTTATAATCAAGGTAAAGCAATATTGAAAATGATCCATCAAGTCAGATAAATAGAGCAGATGGATGACTCAGGACAATGTAGATGATGCAAATTCAATAAGTCACCTTTGAAAAGGTCAGGAGCATGACACTTGCCTACAGAGAGCCCCTGTCTAACAAAGATAGTTTGGGCTACAGTTAGTCTGGACACTTATTTTTTTCTTGATTGTCAAACCATAACTGAAACCTTTGAAACCGTAACTCACCTAATATTGAAGGGATGCCTCATAGTCTATGGCAGTTCAAGGCTTATAAAAGGAGGTTGGGTTGATACTAGGTCTTAGCTATATTATTATTGCTGTCTCATTTGCCGCAAAGATGGCCCCAGCTGTGCACTAGGCATGTCACATTGATTGCATAATACTCACCCAACAGGGCAATTACACTCTACAGAGTGAACTTAGAAGAGAGCCAAAACATCTATAATGGTTTCTTTGGAACCATTAGGGTCTATCTGGTTAAGTTTCATTTTTAAAAACTTCAGGTCATCTGTTACTGCCTAATAGACAGTTCCTATCAATCTATTTTAATCTATTGGGTACTGTGTGAATATCAAAGTGTATTCAAATACATCATATAATTTAATTCTGTGAGGTAGGTAGGGGAGGTCTGTTCTCATTTTGGAAATGTGGAAATGGAAGGACAGTGAGGCTGAATGATTTTGTTAAGATCATATAGTAAACTAGATAATGCAAGGCCTAAATGAAAGCACTCTGAAAACTCCAAATCATCGTAGATACATGAAGTGCTATCAAAATTATTATGATTAATATATATTGCTAAACAGATGTGAGTAGCATTTGTATAGTGGTTCATGGCTTACACAGTGATTTTGCACACATTTTCTCATTTACTAATTTTGCATTTTATGAATATAAGTTAAGATTATGCTATTATCATTTTCATCATTGTTATTATTGAAAATTTATAAATGCCTCTCAATTTGTAAGATTATAGCAGTTTTAACAGTAAAACAGTTAATACTTCAGAATGATATGGTTTTAAAGTATTCCTCCCATACATATAATCCTTATGATCATAATCAGAATTTCTTTCCTATTTGTGAATCTTTGTTTTACATCCTTTGTAGCACTATCGTTATGGTTATATATCGTTATTCACAGAGATTTTACCATCTATGTGCCATCTCTAACATGCAAATATAGAATGAAATTACTTCTTGTATGTGCAGAACTATCAAAAAGTATTATATAATATTATATTTATTGTAATATATGCAGAGTATGGGGGCAGGAAGGAAGAAATGTATGATGTTAGAAATATATTAACCATTTGTGGGTTGTTGTAATAAAATACTCATGTAAGCTTTAGGGTCATTATAAGTCAAGGATGTGTTATGGTAGCCAAAATACTAATGGGACCTTGAACTGCATTAAAACAAGCATAACTTCCAAAAATAGATAATAGGCATGCTATATTTTGTCCCAATCAGTTCATCTCTAGAATATTATATTAAATTCTCATCACCACCTTTTAGAAAGGAAATATAAATTGGTGAACATTCAAAGAAGGTAACCAGGATGATTAAAGGTCTCTGGTTTACATAATAAAAAATGGAGTAAAGGACCTGGAGGGTATTTAGCCTGAAGAAGAGAACATTCCTATAATTCAGGATTGTGTGTTTAAATATTTGAAGGATTTTCATGTAGAAGAGGGATTACACTATTTTGTTTGATCTTGGAAACCAGAACTAGGAGCAATCTCTCCCTCTGGAGACAGATCAAGTGCATAGTATTGGATTAAGCTTCACAAAGAACTGAGTTCAACATTGTTGATGCTAAGCAAGTTAGTTAACCTATCTTATCACTAGTTTCGTTATCTGGGGCAATGATGCTCAATAGATAGAGCCCTGGCATTAGAGTAAGGAAGGCTTGAATTCAAATTCAGGTTCAGACACTAGCTGTGTTACCTTAGTTAAGTCACTTAAACTCTACCTATCTCAGTTTCCTTAATGGCAAAATGAAGATACTGGCACAAATCTCTCAGAGTTGCTATGAATTAATGAAACAGCATTTCTAAAGTGCTTAGCACAGCATCTGGCATATCATAGATGCTTTAATAAATACTTCTTCCCTTCTCCTCAATCTCTAAAATAGTTATAATAATGGTTTCTACCTTATTTGTATTTGTGACAAATGAGGTAACGTGAAAAAATGGCAGTCTTCTGAGGTACTTTGGGAACTTGACTGCCATCAGATGTACTGTCCAGTTTTATGTTGTATGCAAAGTTGGAAAGGTCATATTTGCCTTTTTCTAATATCCCCTGATTTAGGTTGCGAATGTCTCCTCACTCTTTGTTTTTGAAGTGTTCATTGGAATATCTACGGATTCATATCTATACATACTTAAACACAAACACAAAAATTCATTCAAATGGCAAATAAAAATCATTTTTTGATTATGTCAGTTCGAATTATCCTCACCATTTCTCATGCTAGTCAATACAGATAATCAAGAATTGATCAATTGATCATATCTTTTTAAGCTTCTGTAAAGACCTTTGTAAACTGAAATTTTTTATAATATAAATTAATCAATATGGTTTCATTTGATGTAGTGAAAACTAAAATCAAACTATCTGAAAAGATGTTAAGTCAAAGTCAGTATTAAGAGAAGACAAACGATCCACATATTATTATAACTGTAAACTATACTACATTGCGAGTTTGTATCCTTAAGGATTAGGGATTTGGCTGATTATTTTTTGGTATAGTTAAAATGAGATATCAGGAAACTTCAAATAGGATATGTAGAAAGGAGAATGTACAGATTTATTTTAAACTGGCCTCAAGGGAAAGGACATCTTAGGGAATTTATTTAATTATTAGCTTGATTTAATCTTCTGATTTCAAGAACATTATTCAAAAAGCACTAGATTTAAGATTTGGTATCTTCCAGTTTGCATTTAATTTTTATATGCCATTACTAGCCTCTAGGAAGTAAATGCAAGGTCTTATTAGTTATAACAATCTCCCATTCATATCCTATTTAACACATATGCTTCTCTTAAACAGCTAAAGACAACTGTGTGATTTTTTTCTACTTTGCTTGCTGATTGAGATTCCTTGGACCTCTTAGTTTAAGAGGTTACTTTTGGAGGCTACAAAAATAAAATAGAACAAGAATAAAAACCAGAGAGCTAGAGAACATATCTGAGTTTCTAAAGTTCAGATTAAGACACTTTTTCGGTTTTATGCTTGTAACAGTTCTAAAGACTGATTTTGCAAAGTGTGCTGGAACTATACACAAAGAAAGCTCGTAAGTGCATTTTACATGGTATTGTATTAACAGCAGATTATAAAGGCATTATCAATTCACAATACTGAATTGGAAAAGAACACAGAGGCTTAATATTTCAGGAGAGTAACAAAAGAGACAGGATAACTAAGTCATTTAACTGAATATGCAAAAGTTTAACAAGGTTATCATCAGCATTCATAGTTTTCAATGGAATACAATCATGACATTTTTAGGTATACCTCCTTAGAAATAGGACATTAAGAAAATTAGAAGCGAGAGTTCTGATACCAGACTACTGTAACCATGATGACAATTCTATGAAAATGGCCAGTTCTTCAATCAATGGGACATAGTGCTTGGCTTGTAGTCAAGAAAATCTAACTTCAAATCTCAACTGTGACACTTACTAGTTATGTGACTGGCTAAGTCAGTTGACCTTTGCATACTTCAAGAAGGTTCCTTGGATATACCCTAGACTAGAATGCAATCTGTTTTTGTGAAAGGAGTTTCTCTGTAGTATATATCCTATGCTAATATGGATTACCGCATGTTTATGATAGCTGATAAATGAACTGGAAATCATAGATCCTTTGCAAATCCATATTTCTCAGCCCCTTAGCAAGGTATTTCACACAAAGTGAATATACATTACTGTTATTCACTTGATGAAAAGGGAAAGGTTGATTCTGTTTTATGTATTTTTCTTTACTTCATTAAATATTTCCCAATTACAATTGCATTTTTAGGTTCTTTTACCATTTTTTTAGAGTCCTAGGTTCTTTCCTCCCTCTTGCCCTTCCCCACATCTTGAGAAGGAAAACAATTTGATATTGATTATACGTGTGAACTCATGAAAAATATATTTCCACACTGGCAATGTTACAGAAGAAAATAGAAGAAATATAGAAAATTTAAGCGTAAAAAAAGTATGCTTCAATCTGTATTCAGAAGCTATTATTGTTGTTCTGGAAATTGGTAGTATTTTTGAACATGGATCCTATGGAAATGTGTCTTGATCAAAGTAGCTAGGTCTTTCACAGTTGATCATCCTTTATATTATTGTGGTTAACATGATCTCCTCATTGTGCTCATTTCACTTTGTATTGATTCATATGTCTCCCCAGTTTTTTTCTAAAATCATCTTGCTTATCATTTCTATAGCATAATAATATTTCATCAAAATCATATACCACAACTGTTCAGCCATTTCCCAATTGATGGACATCCCCTCACTTTTCATTCTTTTTCCACTATGAAAAGAGGTAATATCAATATTTTGGGACAAATAGATCCTTTTCATTTTCTTTGATATCGTTGGGATAAAGATCTAGTAGGGGCATTAATGGATCAAAGGGTATTCACAGTTTCAAAGCTCTTTGGCCATAGGTCTCTGAAATAATTAGATCAGTTAACAATCCCACCAAGAGCATTAGAATCCTAATTTTTTTTAAATTTTTATTTGGTCATTTCCAAACATTATTCATTGGAAACAAAGATCATTTTCTTTTATTCCCTCCCCACATGCCCCCACCTCTCTCATAGCCAGTGCATGATTCCACTGGGTATCACATGTGTTCTTGACTCGAACCCATTTCCATGTTGTTGGTATTTGCTCTAGAGTGTTCATTTAGTCTCTCCTCAGTCATATCCCTTCAACACCTGTAGTCAAGCAGTTGCTTTTCATCGGTGTTTTTACTCCCACAGTTTATCTTCTGCTTGTGGATAGTGTTTTTTAGATCCCTGCAGATTGTTCAGGGACAATCCATTGACACTAATGGAGAAGTCCATTACCTTTGATTGTACCACAATGTATCAGTCTCTGTGTACAATGCTTTCCTGGTTCTGCTCCTTTTGCTCTGCATCACTTCCTGGAGGTTGTTCCAGTCTCCATGTAATTCCTCCACTTTATTATTCCTTTTAGCACAATAGTATTCCATCACCAACATATACCACAATTTGTCCAGCCATTCCCCAATTGAAGGGCATCCCCTCATTTTCCAATTTTTGGCCACCACAAAGAGCACAGCTATGAATATTCTTGTACAAGTCTTTTTCCTTATTATCTCTTTGGGGTACAGACCCAGCAGTGCTATGGCTGGATCAAAGGGCAGACAATCTTTTATCGCCCTTTGGGCATAGTTCCAAATTGCCCTCCAGAATGGTTGTATCAATTCACAACTCTACCAGCAATTCATTAAAGTCCTAACTTTGCCACTTCCCCTCCAGCATTCATTACTTTCCATAGCTGTTATGTTAGCCAGTCTACTAGGTGTGAGGTGATACCTCAGAGTTGTTTTGATTTGCATTTCTTTGATTATAAGAGATGTAGAACACTTTTTCATGTGCTTATTAATAGTTTTGATTTCTTTATCTGAAAACTGCCTATTCATGTCACTTGCCCATTTATCAATTGGAGAATGGCTTGATTTTTTGTACAATTGATTTAGCGCTTTGTAAATTTGAGTAATTAAACCTTTGTCATAGGTTTTTATGAAGATTGTTTCCCAATTTGTTGCTACTCTTCTATTTTTAGTTACATTGGTTTTGTTTGTACAAAAACTTTTTAATTTGATGTAGTCAAAATTATTTATTTTATATTTTGTGACTCTTTCTAAGTCTTGCTTGGTTTTAAAGTCTTTCCCTTCCCAAAGGTCTGCCATGTATACTATTCTGTGTTCACCTAATTTACTTATGGTTTCCTTCTTTATGTTCAAGTCATTCACCTATTCTGAATTTATCTTGGTGTAGGGTGTGAGGTGTTGATCCAAGCCTAATCTCTTCCATGCTGTCTTCCAATTTTCCCAGCAGTTTTTATCAATAATGGATTTTTGTCCCAAAAGTTGGGGTCTTTGGGTTTGTCATAAATTGTCTTGCTGAGATCATTTATGCCAAGTCTATTCCACTGATCCTCCTTTCTGTCTCTTAGCCATTACCAAATTGTTTTGATAATCACTGCTTTATAGTATAGTTTGAGATCTAGGACTGCAAGTCCTCCTTCCTTTGTATTTTTTTTTCATGATTTCCCTGGATATCCTTGATCTTTTGTTCTTCCAAATGAACTTAGTTATGGTTTTTTTCTAATTCAGTAAAGAAGTTTTTTGGTAGTTCAATGGCTATGGCATTAAATAAGTAAATTAATTTGGGTAGGATTGTCATTTTTATTATGTTAGCTCATCCCACCCATGAGCAATCAATGTTTCAATGTTTTTCCAATTGTTTAGATCTAGTTTTAGCTGTGTGGAAAGTGTTTTGTAGTTGACTTCATATAGTTTCTGTGTTTGTCTTGGCAGATAGATTCCTAAGTATTTTATATTTTCTAGGGTGATTTTGAATGTTATTTTGCTTTCTAATTCTTGCTGCTGAAATGGGTTAGACCAATTTTTACACCTCCTCTTCATCCATTGTCATTTCCCTTTCTGCCTTATTAGCCAAAATGTAAGGTGGTACCTCAGAATTATTTAATTTGTATTTCTCAAATAAATGGCAATTTAGAGCATTTATCCATAGGTTTATTGATAGCTTTTATTTCTTATTCTAAAAACTGCCTGTTCATAACTTTTGACTATTTATCCATGGGGTAGTAACTTTATCTCTTTAAAAAAATAAATTTGATTGTGTTCTTCATATATTTGATATTACACTTGATCTTAGCCAAAAGACCCTAACCCTTTTAATTTCATTGAATCAAAATTATCCATTTTACTTACTTTAATCCTTTCTATCTCAGTTTTTAATGTAAACTCTTCTGTTATCCATACATTGGATAAATACATTTCTCTCTGCCCCTTAATTCATTTATAACACTACTTTTTATGTCCAAATCATGTGCCAATTTTGATTTTATCTTTACATGTGGTATGAGATATTGGTATATACCTAGTTTCTGCCAAACTGCCTTCTAGTTTTTCTGATAATTTTTGTTCAATAATGAGTTATTCTCCCCAAAGCTTAGATCTTTGGGTTTATTAAACACTTGATTAATATAGCAATTTATTATTGTGTATATTGTAAACAATTCATTCCACTGATATGTCACTCTATTTGTTAGCCAATTACAGTAAATTTTTTTGATGATTACTGCTCCATAATGTGGTTTGAAATTTTGTACTGCTGGGTTGCCTTCCTTTGCATTTTTCATTGATTTCCTTGATATTCCTGACCTTTAGTTCTTCTGGGCAAATTTTAAAATTATTTTTCTAGTTTTATAACATAATTCTTTACTAACTTGTTTGGCATGGCACTGAATAAGTAAATTTAGGTAGAAGCATCATTTTGATTATATTGACTCAGTCTACTCATGAGCAAGTAATATTTCTCCAATTGTTTAGGTTAGTCTTTATGTGAAAAGTGTTTTATAATTATGTTCATATGGTTCCTGAGTTTGTTTTGGCAGGTAGACTCACCCATATTTTATATTATCTAAAGTTATTTTAAATGGAATTTCTTTTCTGATGTCTTGGTAGTATGTAGTCTTCACAATTTTATTCATTCGCTCTTATTTATTTACCTAATTTTTCCTCTACTAGACTTATTTGATTTTGAAAAAAAAATTATAGCTCTTCCAAGAATTCTTATTTGTTAATTCTTATCCATTATTGGTGACTCTTTGTGACCCCATGGATTTTGTCTATTGGATTTTCTTTTTTTTAACTCTTTTTAGTTGACCTTTATTTTTCCCTTTTCTAAAAATTTTATTTAATTAGATAATTTAGAATAATTTTCCATGGTTATAAGACTCATATTCCTTCCCTCTCCTACTGACAGCCCCCTCCCATACATGACACACAATTCCACTGGATTTAACATGTACCATCAATCAAGACCCACTTCATTTTTATTAGTATTTGTACTAGGGTGATCTTATAGAGTCCACTTTCCCCCTCATAACCCCACCGACCCATATGATCAAGTGATTGTTTTTCTTCTGTATTTCTTTTCACACAGGTCTTCCTCTGGATGTGGATAGCATTCTTTCTCATATGTCCCTCCAAAAAGTTCTGGATTATTGCATTGCTACTAGTAGAGAAGTCCATTACATTTGAATTTACTGCACTGCATCAATTTCTATGTACAATATTCTCCTGGTTTGTCTCCATTCACTCTGCATCAATTCATGGAGGTCATTCCAGTTCACATGGAATTACTCTAGTTTATTATTCCTCTGAGCACAATAGTATTCCATCACCAACAGATACCATAATTTGTTCAGCCATTTACAAGTATTTTTCCTTATTATTTCTTTGGGGTACAAACACAGGAGTGCTATGGCTGGATCAAAGGGCAGACAATCTTTTAGTGCCCTTTGGGCATAGTTCCAAATTGCCTTCCAGAATGGTTGGATCAGCTCACAACTCTACCAGCAATGCATTAATGTCCCAATTTTCCCACATTCTCTCCAACATTCATTACTTTCCTTTGCTGTCATGTTGGCTAACCTTCTAGGTATGAGGTGATACCTCAGAGTTGTTTTGATTTCCATTTCTCTGATTATAAGAGATTTAGAACACTTTTTCATGTGCTTATTAATATTTTTAATATTTAATATTTTTAATTTCTTTATCTGAAAATTGCTTATTCAGGTCCCTTCCCCATTTATCAACTGGGGAATGGCTTGATGTTTTGTACAATTGATTTGGTTCCTTATAAATTTGAGTGATTAGACCTTTGTCAGAGGTTTTTGTTATAAAAATTGTTTCCCAATTTGTTGTTTCTCTTCTAATTTTGCTTATATTGGTTTTGTTTGTACAAAACCTTTTTAATTTAATGTAATCCAAATTATATATTTTACATTTTGAAATTTTTTCTAACTCTTGATTGGTCTTAAAAATCTTTCCTTTCCCAAAGATCAGACAAGTATACTATTCTATGTTCACCTAATTTACTCATTGTTTCCTTCCTTATGTTCAATGTTCAAGTCATTCACCCATTCTGAGTTTATCTTGGTATAGGGTGTGAGATGTTGATCTAAACCTAATCTCTCCGACACTGTTTTCCAATGTTCCGAGCATTTTTTGTCGAATAGTGGATTTTGGTCCCAAAAGCTGAGATCTTTGGGTTTATCATAGACTGTCTTACTGAGATCACTTACCCCAAGTCTATTCCACTCATCCTCCCATCTGTCTCTTAGCCAGTACCATACGGTTTTGATGATCATTTAAACAGTACATCATAAACATTTAAACAGCACATTAAACAGTACATCGTCTTAAACAGTACAGTTTAAGATCTGGTACAGCTAGGCCACCTTCCTTCGCATTTTTTTTTCATGATTTTCCTGGATATCCTTGATCTTTTGTTCTTCCAAATGAACTTTGTAATGTTTTTTTTTCTAATTCAGTAAAAAGTTTTTTTTTTTTTTTTGGCAGTTCAGTGGGTATGGCACTACATAAGTAAATTAGTTTGGGTAGGACTGTCATTTTTATTATGTTAGCTTATCCTACCCATGAGAAATTAATGTTTTTCCAATTATTTAGATCTAGTTTTAATTGTGTGGAGAGTGTTTTGTAGTTGTGTTCATATAGTTCCTGTGTTTGTCTCGGCAGATAAATTCCTAAATATTTTATACTGTATGTGGTGATTTTAAAGGCAATTTCTCTTTCTAACTCTTGCTGCTGGGATGAGTTGGAAGTATATTGAAATGCTGATGATTTATATGGACTTATTTTGTATCCTGCAAGTTTGCTAAAATTGTTGATCGTTTTGAGGAGCTTTTTGGTTGATTCTCTAGGATTCTTAAAATAGACCATCATATCATCTGCAAAGATTGATAGCTTGGTCTTCTCATTGCCTATTTCAATACCTTCAATTTTTTTCTTCCCTAATTGCTACTGCTAGTGTTTCTAGTACAATGTTAAATAATAAGGTGATGATGGGCATCCTTGTTTCACTCCTGATCTTATTGGGAAGGCTTTTAATTTATCCCCATTGCAGATGATGTTGGCTAATGGTTTTAGATATATATTATTTATTAATTTTAGGAAAGGGCCATATATTCCTATGCTTTCTAGTGTTTTCAGTAGGAATGAGTTCTGTATTTTGTCAAAGCCTTTTTCTTCATCTATTGAGATAATCATGTGATTTTTGTTGGTTTGCTTGTTGATATGGTCAATTATGTGAATGGTTTTCCTAATATTGAACCATCCTTGTATTCCTGGTATGAATGCTACCTGATCATAATGAACATTCCACATGATTACTTGCTAGAGTCTTTTGGCTAGTATTCTATTTGAGATTTTTGCAACTATGTTCATTAAGGAGATTGATCTATAGTTTTCTTTCTCTGTTTTTGATCTATCTAGTTTTGGAATCAGTACGATATTTGTGTTGTAAAAGGAATTTGGTAAAACTCCTCCTTTGCTTATCTGTCAAATAGTTTGTATAGTATTGGAATTAGTTGTTTGAATGTTTGATAGAATTCACATGTGAATCCATCAGGCCTTGGGGATTTTTTTCTTAGCAAATTCTTTGATGGCTTGTGCAATTTCCTTTTCTGATATGGGGTTGTTTAAGTATTCTATTTCTTATTCTGCTAATATAGGCAATTTATATTTTTGTAAATATTCATC
This sequence comes from Monodelphis domestica, assembly GCF_027887165.1. Lineage (NCBI taxonomy): Eukaryota > Metazoa > Chordata > Mammalia > Didelphimorphia > Didelphidae > Monodelphis > Monodelphis domestica. Next base: position 197,373,287 of record NC_077227.1, read on the forward strand.
CATATCACCTAGATTGCCATATAATTGGGCATAATAATTTTTAATGATTGCCTTAATTTCCTCTTCATTAGGGGTGAGGTCTTCTTTTTCAGCTTGCAAACTCTCAATTTGGTTTTCTCCTTTCCTTTTTAAAATTAGATTGAACTTTGTCTATTTAATTTGTTTTTTTCAAAGTACCATCTAGTCTTATTACATCAATAGTTTTTTGGCTTTCAATCTTATTAATTTCTCCTTTGACTTTTAGGATCTCTACTTTAGTCTTCATATGAGGATTCTTGATTTGTTCACTTTCTAGTTTTTTAATTTGTATGCCCAATTCATTGACCTCTGCCCTCTCTAATTTGTTAATATATGAAATCAAGGATATAAATTTCCCCCTGAGTACTGCTTGGGCTGCATTCCATAGATTTTGAAAAGATGTCTCATCATTGTCATTTTCTTCAATGAAATTATTGTTTCTATGATTTTTCTTTAACCAATTTTGGAGAATAGTATTATTTAATTTCCAATTAATTTTTGATTTATCTCTCCACATACACTTACTAATTATTATTCTTATTGCATTGTGATCTGAGAAGGTTGCATTTATTATTTCTGCTCTTTTGCACTTTTTTACAATGTTTTTTGTCCTATTACATGGTCAATCTTTGTAAATGTACAATGTGCTGCTGAAAAGAAAGTGTATTCCTTTTTGTCCCTATTTATTTTCTTCCACATATCTAATAACTCTAGTTTTTCTAAAATTTCATTCACTTCTCTTACCTCTTATTTATTTTTTTGGTTTGATTTATCTAGTTCTATTAGAGGAATGTTCAGGTCTCCCACTAGTACAGTTTTTCTATCTATTTCATCCTTGAGCTCCACTAGTTTTTACATTAGAAATTTGTATGCTATGCCATTTCGTGCATACATGTTAAGTACTAATATTTCCTCATTGTCAATACTGCCTTTTATTAGGAAATAATTAACTTCCCTATCTCTTTTAATTAGATATATTTTTACTTTGGCTTTGTTAGATATCATGATTGAGACTCCTGTCTACCTTCCTCATGTGTGTTTCTTGTAGGCAGCATATGGTAGGGGTCTGGTCTCTAATCCACTTTGCTATTTGCTTGTGTTTTATGGGTGAGTTCATTCCATTCACATTCAGAGTTATAATTACCAGCTGTGTATTTCCCAGCATTTTGATTTCCACTCCTAGTCCTGCCTTTTCTTCTTTCACTATTTCCTTCTACACCAATGTTCTGTTTTTAATTAGTCCTCCTAATTCCCACCCTTTATTTTACTTCCTTTTCTACCCCCCATCCCTTCTTATTCCCCTCTTATTTTCTTTACAGTCTTTTTATACTACCCCCACCCCACTCTCTCTCTCCTTTGTACTGCTTCCCTCCCCACTAGTCCATTTGTTACCCTTCTACTTCCCTATAGGGCACAAATCAATTCTCTGCCCCAATGTATTTGATTGTTCTCCTCTCTTTGAGTCAATTTCAATGCATGTAAGAGTTGAGTATTTCCTATCTCCAACCTCTTACTCTTCCAGTGTATTGATGTTCTCCCCACTGCCACCATGAGCTTCTTTGTGACATAAATTTACCCCCTTTTGTTTCTTTTCTCATTTCTTTTAGTATTAACCTCTTTTTTAGCTCTAGTTGTATGTGTGTGTGTATGTGTGTGTGTATATAGAGAGAGATGCATATATATGTATTTATGCATACATATATTTATCTATATATTTATGTCTTGGCATTTCATCCTATAGAGTTTGTCACTGTTCCCTCTCAGTATAATTCTTCTAGCTGCCCAGATGATAATAACATTTTTCACAAGTTACCAATGCCCTCTTTTCTTATAGGGATACATATCATTTTAACTTATTGGGTCTCTTAAAAAATTGTTTTTTTTTGTTTTGTTTTGTTTTTCTTTTTTTCCCTCTTTCTTAATTACCTTTCGATGAGTCTCTTGAGTTTTGTGCTTGGGCATCAAATTTTCTGTTCAGGTCTTGCCTTTTCTTTACAAATGTTTGGAATTCTTGTATTCTGTTAAATTACCATCCTTTGCCCTTTAAGAATATAGTCAGTTTTGCTGGGTAATTGATTCTTAGTTGTAGATCTAGTTCCTTTGCTTTCTGGAATATCATATTCCATGCCTTTCGGTCCTTCAGTGTAGATGCAGTCAGATCCTGTCTTATCCTCATTCTGGTTCCATGAATGGCTTCTTCTTAGCAGCTTGTAATATTTTTTCCTTCATGTGATAGTTCTTGAATTTGGCTATAACATTCCCGGGTGTTGTCAGTTGGGAATTAAGTACAGGAGGTGATCTATGGATTCTTTCAATCGCCACTTTTTTCCTCTTGTTCTAGAATATTGGGACAGTTTTCTTGAATAATTTCCTGTAATATGATGTCTAGGCTTTTTCGTTTGTCATAGTCTTCTGGTGGACCAATGATTCTTAAGTTGTCTCTTTTGGAACAATGTTCTAAAGCTTCTGTTTTGTGAATGAGGTGCTTCATATTTTCCTCAATTTTTTCATTCTTTTGATTTTGTTTTATAGTGGCCCACTGCCTTATGAAGTCACTTGTTTCTAGTTGTTGTATTCTGGATTTTAAAGACTGGATTTCATCCCTGGCTTTTTGGTCAATCTTTTCCTTCTGGTCTGATTTTCTTTGAAGGTCATCTTTCATCTTCTTTGCCTCATCTTTTATTTTCTTTGCCTCATCTTTCATCTCCTTTGTCTCATTTTCAAGCTGGTTAATTTTGGCTTTCAAGACATTATTTTCTTGTTTCAGTTCAAGTGCCTCTGTTTCCAGATGACTTATCTTGCTTTTTAAGTTCTTTTCCCAGTTGTCTTCAGCCTCTCTTAATTGTGTTTTGAATTGTATTTTGAGTTCTTCCAGAACCTGTATTCAATTTGCTGGGATTTCTGTTTTTTTTGCTTGTTGTCCTCTCATCCTTCTCTGTTCCATTTGCTCTTTGTTCATTGCCCATATAGAAGTTGTCAATTGTAATGTCTTTTTTCTTTTTCTGTTCTTTGCTCATATTTATCCATTCTTTGCTCCCTGCTATTGCCTGACCTCTTGCTCCTCTCTTTTTTTGTGTGGTTTTGGGCTTTTCTTTCAGCCTTCACCCTTGGAGCTTTGTCAGCAAATCTCTCAGCTCAGTCTGTGGGAGAGGGGTGTTGGAGCTTGAGCTTCCCTGCCCTCTGAAGGCTTTGATGGGATTAAGTCTAGCTGGGTTGAGCTGGATGTACCCTGAGACCAAAACCTCTGGATGGGAGGGGCAGTATGGAATGTCTCTGCTACTACAACTAGGCTGCCAGATCTGCACTCTGAGTTTCTTTTCTAACTGTTTCCCCACTGCCTATGTTGGACGCTCTGAGCCTGGCACAGCTTTTCCCACAAGGTACTTCCTCCAGACCAGCACCTTTGCCCACTCAGAGGTTCCAGCTGCTGCTGGAGACTTAGTGCTCTAGGTTGGGGAGGGGTCCAAGGACCTTCCTTCCTCCTTCCCCTTTACCTGGGGTTTTCTCGAATTCAGACTTTTGGGGGCATACCTTTTATTTCGAGTCCAACAGGAAGATTCATTGGTTCTGTCTTATTGTTAGGTTTGATTTTCAGTCCCCTAGGAGCATTTAGTTTGTAATCAGTAAGGAAGGTTTTTCAGAGGTCTGAACTTTCACTGTCTCTATGCAGCCATATTGACTCTGCCTCTCTTGAGGAATTATTTTAACGTTGTTTAGAATGAAATATTGGGACAGTTCAGAGGAACAACTTCAAACAATGAAAGGATGATGGTGCCTTTGACAGAGATAGAGAAGTTTGGAAGAACATATTGTTGGTTCATTTATAAATATTTTAAAAAATAAGTATTTTTAAAAAAGAAACACTTTAGGACAAACCAGGACAGTTACAAGATAGAATGACTTAATTTCCTTTTTTGATATGACTAATAGACAGGTAGATCAGAGGAATGTTGAAGACACAGAGTTTCTGGCTTTTAGCAAGACATTTGACAAGATATTTCATGGTATCCTCATGAATAATATTGAAAAAAATTATGTTGGTACAGTAAGAAGAATTTGGAAGTGATTTCATAACCAACCTCAAAGAAAAGTGGTTGATATTGTTGAAACTTGTTAAAAAAAATCTCCTTTTTAAGTTAAATTTACTATATTAAGAAAAATATTATTTTATGATTTATTTAGTGGAGGGGCAAGTCCAGTGACATGAGTGGGATGTGTGATATTAGTTTGAACATTTCTCTCACTAGGCCAAATATACTTGGATAATAGAATAATGTAAATATATTTTTTTTCTGGCAGACCTGACTAAAACAGAACAATAATAATATTATTTTCTTAAGCAAAGTCAATTTGGAAGGATGTCTCTGGTAGATTACTAGAGAATTGTATCATTGTCCATGTTATTATGCCATTTTAAAAAGGCTTATATGAAAATACAGATGTTAAGGTTATCAAATTTATAAATGTTAACATATTTGTTGACAGAATTCTGATTCAAAATACCAATTGAATATAAATAAAGATAAAATTCTACATTTATGTTCCAAAAAGGTGCTAAACAACAATTTATGTGAAAAAGACCTAGGAATTTTAGTGAACTGCAAGCTGAATGTGAATCAACAGTATAATATGGTAGCAAAAAAGCTAAGGCAATCTTCAACTACATTAACAGAAATACCCGTTTTTCCACAGAATCCCTATTATGATGTCTTATTGTAGCATGAAGATGACTCTTTTTTCCTAATATGTGACAATTGAATACATGAGCATTAGTGCCAAAGACATGATTGTGTTTGTTGTCCAAGATCCAGCCTTGTTAAGCACAGAGAGAATCATCACCAGTGGGATGGCTAAGTGATAAATTTGTTGCCTGTGACAATGCATGAGATGAAGAAAAATGTCTTTAGTCCTAGGCAACCATCTTTTCTGTCTCTTCAATAATCCTGTCAGAGCTATGGAAAAGAGAGAGAAAGAATAGTGGTGAAGAATAATAAATTTCCATTGAAGAATATCAAACTTTTGTGGGATACTTATTAAGATTAGTTTAATTGGTAAACTTTTTGAATATTAGACTTTTGTCCAATTACCATTTGAATAGGAAACACCAGAGCACTGCATTTCACACATCAATTATCTATCTGCAGATAAAATGAAAGAATATAAAGGATGTTGCCAGTAAATAGAAGGATGACTCATTGGTTCTCCCTTCAAGAGGCAAGTAAAGTAGGTGGCCAAATCAATTTCATTATGTTTTCCAGTACAATAGGAAAAAAATTTCTTTGTGAAAGATTTGGTCATCTCTATTGTACCCATCCTGAGCATAAGAAAAAGATTAACATGAAGAAAACATCACTTACATACCCACTTCTGTTACCCAGAAATAAAGAGGCCAAGTTGTTTTATAAAGAATTGAGTAAGATAAAAAACTGAATCAATATATTATTTGATAAAATGAAAGCAAGGGTAACATGGGAACAGATAATGAGAAGATATTCTGGAAAATGTTATAGAATTAAGCAATGGAAGAAATTAGACATCTTTCAGAACACTCAGATGCCTCATCTCTGCATATTATGAATATTTCATTCAAGAAGAGTCAGAAACTCTTCATGATAAAAACTGAAAAACCCAATATAACTGAAAAACCAATATAACATAAAATGGAAAGTGAGAATATTTTAATACACAAGAAAGTAATTTCCAAATTGGTTTTCCATATGTATTCACATCATGGATTAGTTTGAACGAAGATCAAATTCAACACCAAACTAGAAAAAAGAATATTGATAAAAAGATATTATGCAATTACAATAGTTCCTTCCTTATTTTAAAAAGCTGTTGACTATTATTACTTTTTGCAAAAGTTTAACTACTGTAAAACAATTACTACATTGAGGAGGCTAAAAGAACCAAGAAACTGTTTCAACCTACAGATAGATAATTGTTCTCCTTTCCAATCAGAGACAAAAGTCAGGGACAAAACTGGATTCACTCTCATTTAAAAACATTTAAAAACAAGATGGTGAAAGGTTATTTAGAATCTCCCAATAAAACAGAAAAAAAGTGGATGGGAAAGTCAACCCGTAAATTTGATATGAGACCCAATCCAAGAATATAATCTGAAAAGAGCACAATAATTAGAAAGAAAAAGAACCAGTCATTGTACCATTTCCATAAAGTTCTTCTCAGTAATAATGAATCCAATCCATTTGGACTCTGACATATCACACTTATGTGCCACATTTGGGAATAGAAATGACACTTAAGAAGTTAGGAAGAAAGTCTAGACTAGATTATCAGTCAGTCAATTTATTAAGCACTTACTTTGTACCAAGGACTGTGTTAAGTATTGGGAAATAGAGATAAGAAAAAGGAAATACAGCCCCTGCCCTCAAGGAGCTTATAGTCTAATTGTAGTAGACAAAATAAAAAAGAAAGAAAGAAAGAAAGCTGAAAAAGTATGTATGGAGGGGTTACCAAAGAGCACTCTATACACAGAAATGATTTTTGTGGAGTAAAAATGAAGCCAAATAGCTGACAGAAAAAGTACCCCCTAAATAAATATCTTAAGAAGGAAAAGCAATTTTGAAAATATTGAGGAACAAATTTTTAGATATGTCATAGAGATACTAAATGAAGTGAGGCCTGAAAAAGAATAAAATATAATTGGGAAACATTTAACAAAATAAATAAAAATACAAGAAAACAGATATGTGAGTTTCAAAGTGAATATGAGGCCCACAGGTATCCATATGTATGGTTTAGTGGACTCCATTTCTATTTGAGTTTGATAGCATTGCTTAAAAGAATTTCAATAACTAATAATCCATATGTCTGCAGTGTAATTTCTATAAAATCTTTGTGATTATAATCTATACATGTATTGAATGTATCAATGATTAAAATATGAATTGGAAACAGGTAGATTTTCTCTTACATTTTAAAAAATTGATGTTTTTTTGTACCAATACTACAGATAATTTCTAGCAAGTACACTGTTCACTCCTTCATACAAAAAAATTTTTTCCAGAAAACTACTTTATTGATCACCATGAAAAAATGAGTGTGTACTTAAATTTATTTTATGGTAATAATACTGACTGTTATATTTGAGCTGACTTTTTTCTCTTTCCATATGGATTATGCTTGTGTTGTTTTCATTGTATATAAAATCCATTTGGCTCTTCCTTCTTCACTGTGTATCACTTTATATAATTATTCCTGTCTCCTCTAAGGTCTTCCAATTTATTATTCCTTACAATGTAGTAATATTTTACTACTATCATGTACCATAATTTGATTAGTTAGTGACTGATCAATTTTGTTTGGCACACACCTTGTTTCCAGATTTTTACTATCACAAACAATTCTACTTTGAACATTTTTGCATTTATGAGTCTTTTCTTGTCAATTATCTTCTTGGGAAGCAGTCTCATTAGGGTAATCCCAGGTCTAAGCAGTGGGATAATTTAGCAACTTTTCTTGCATGATTCCAAATTTATTTTCAGTTTAATTATTTTACAGCTATACTAGCAGTGAATTGCTTCACTATCCTCCTTTAGTTTGTTAAGCAAGGTATTTCCCATACATATGTTATGATTATATTATATGCCTTTATAGACATAATCACAGAAAGATCTTATTCAACAATACTTCTAATATTTATTTCAGTTGAACATAAAACAGAGTAATATATAATAACAAATAACATGCATATGGTTCTTTAAGGTTTGCAAATCATTTTACAAATACCTCAATTGACCTTCATAGAGGCAGCTAGGTAGCACAGTGGATAGAGCACCAGGTCTGGAATCAGGAGCACCTGGGTTCAAATGTGGACTCAGACACTTCTAGTTATGTGTCTTAAGTATCAATTTTAAAACAGGAGATAAAGATCATTTAAAAATGACCTTTATAACAACCCTTGGGGGTAAGTACTACTTTTTTACCTTTATACAGTTATTTTTGTATTCAGCAATTAACAGATTTTTTTCATTGTCCATTCTGAATCCTTACCCTCTCTCATGCCCGACTGAAGTGAGAAGTAGGACAACATTGTACACATTTATAGAAATATAGTAAAGAATCAACTGTAGAAAGCACTATTTTTATCTTCACTTTGCAAATGAGGAAACTGAGTTACAGAAAGTGACTAGCCCAGAGTCAGGTAGCTAAATAAATGACTGAGGGTGGATCTGAACTCATGTTTTCCTGACTCCAGGTCCAGCACTCTATCCATTTTATCGTCTAGTTAAGCTTTATATTCAACAATGCTATTCTTCACTGTTGAAGGACATCTGGAATAAAGTTCAAATTAAAGGGCAATTTCCTATAAATACTGAAGTTCTTCAGATGTTTCTCCAAATAAAATGGGCTTCTATTAAATGCATAAAGGGCCAGAATATAAAAGAACCCTTTCATAGACATCTATGACTAGACAAAGGAGATTGGTAAAGGAAAAATAAATAAATGATTTTTTTCTATTGCACAGACTATGACATATTTGGATGCAGTCTCTCTCTTTGTGTATAAGGATATATATATATATGCATATATTTCCCTCTATCTGTATATCCATATTTCTATTTCTATATATTATCTATCATTTTATCTTTGGCAGTCTTTGTAGATGAACAATGAAACAAAGTAGCCTAAATTGCATTTGTGAAATTATTAAATGCTTTCAATGATCCCTGATCTTTTAAAACAGAAAACGGATCTCAAAAGTAATTTTATCTGGTTGGATATTATACAACACCACCATTGCAAAACTGAGGATTATTCTAAGAATAATAGAAATAACCATGACTACTATGAGTAGCCTAATCATATTATCAAAGATTATTTTTTCTTCAAGAGATGACACATTAAATATCATGAAGGAAATGCATCATCAGGAAAATTGTATGGTTCATGTAGGAACTTTAAGGGATGCCATCTTATTCCTGAATTTCTAGAATAACTTAAAATGAGTATCATGGACTCCTCCATTTCCCTTATCTAAACTTATCTTGCATTTCACTATCAGTAGTCATAATAAGGCAATACTTTTTTTCATGTTACGCTTGTACTCAAAAATGTTTGAAGACTACCATTGTTTATGGCTCCAAATGTATCACAGTGGATTGTAAAAAATAGACTCGAATACAGGACTACAATCCCCACGAGCCTTTTATAGAGTTTAATTACAAACAGGAGGAAGAAAAAAAATATAATACTCTTTGCCGAGAGAAACTAATTTCTACCTGCCTCAGTCTCCCCATCTCCCCTAAATTTTAATCTTTACAGGATAGACTGCTGATTTTGAAGTGAGGAGGACGTGGATTCAAGTCTCACTTCAGATATATCACTATCAGATATATTATCGATTAATCTTTTAGTTCTAAAATGAACTCTCCTCTCTTTCCTACCTCAGACTTTAAGACAATAAATCGTAGAAGAGTTGCTGATCTGCATTAGAAGGGCCAATTTCCTCATCCAAAGTGATTCACAACAATGAAGTCATGAGTCCAGAATATCCTTCTCTCCCCTTATTCCCCACTGCTTAAGGCATCAGGTCTAAATTCTTAAACTTCAGTTTCAATACCTTCTTCATCTGGCTTCTTCCACTGAATACAACAGTCTGTCTTAACATCTCCATTCTCTGAATTCTTATAAAAATAGCATGTATCCTGCATGTTAGCATTATGCATTGCCATCTCCTATTTGTTTTAGTTTCAAGTTTATTAATCAGTTAACATAAACCCATGCTATCAATCTATATATCTCCTCCATTTTTCAAACAAACTCTTACAAAAAGGTATCTATGCTTATTTCACTTATTTTCACCTCTTACATACTCTCCAATTCTTTGTGATCTCAACCTAACCTTACTATTCAATTTAAATTCTCTTCTCCAAAGTCATCAATTGCTTCTTAATCTCCAAATCTAATGGCTTTTTCTGAGCCTCATCATTCTTGACCTTTCTCTAGCACTGGTCATTATTGACTGCCCTCTTATGCAGGATATTTACTTGTCTCTGGGTTTCAGTCACATGAGTCTCCTGATTGTCCTTTCTCCTGCCTGACCACATCTCCTCCTTCTTTGCTGGTTTATCATCCATATTATGCCGAAGAGGTATAGGGAATGCCCCCAGACTCCCGAATACTGTATATCTAATTCATCTGATATTTATTCTGCTTATGTTTGTCCTTACCACTCTCATTAGGATGTAATTTCCTTGAAAATAGGGATTGCTTTATCTTTTGTGTTTGTATTTGTTTCACCAGCACCTAATAAAGTGCTTGGTACACAGCAAGAACAATGAGCACCACATTATGTTATTTTTTAAATTCTTATTTTCTGTCTTAGTAATGGCTCTAAGAAAGATGGGCAAGAGCTTGGAAAACAGGGTTAAGTGGCTTGCCCAGTTATCAGATGACTAGGAAACATCTCAGGTCCTCCTGACTCCAGTCTTGGTACTCTATCCACTATGCTATCTAGCTGGTCTTACCATATTTGATTTTAAAGAAAATATGAAACTGGCATTAAACAAGGCTATCAACTCCTCTAGGACAAGTGACCATATATAATTCTGCTGGATCCTTTATTGCCTAAATTCTTAACATAGACTCATGATTTTTAAAATATCAATAACTGAATTTCATTAAAATTGATTTCTTGTGTAATTTTATTTGTTTTGTTTTATGCATTAAAATTATTCTGTGAAGGAATCCAGAAGTTTCACCAGATAGCCAACAGGTCCCAGACACAGAAAAAGGAATCCCTGCTTTAAAGAATGCAGCATATATTAAGTACATAGGAAATGATTGATTGATTACTTAAAATAAGGACCACAGTGTAATCTATGCATCAAAACACTTCTATAATTTCTACCAACTTTTCAGAGGATTAATACAACTGGAGAACTAGGATAAATATGAAAGTCGTTTTTTTGATGTGCAGTTCCCCTGAATGTTTGATAAGCATCCTCTTAAAGCTGTATAAGCCAACATTCAAAATCATATTATTTCTCTTTACTAATATTATGGTATTGCACATGTGGCACACCAATAAATGAATATTAATGAAATTAAATGTGACTTAAAATTCATGGCACAATGGAAATGCTCAGGAACAATTCAAAACAATGACAGTCACTTGTTCTTTCTTCTTTCCCTGGATGCTATTGTTGTTTGCCTAAGTGGAATCTACATTCCCACATGAACTGGAAATGCACAACTGTTAATAGCATTCCTATGGTTTGGCTTCTTCCTATGTGGCCTCCAGTTAGTTCATCATAGTTTAGTTAAAATAAAGTATCACAAGTTATCTTTTCAAGTATGAAAGTCTTTTCTGAAGGCTGTTTCTATGGCCTCTACTACATAAATGTTAGAGAGCTGAGATCAATTTCCACTCATTGTTTTCTCTCCCACCATCCTTCTACATATAGAATCACCATCATGCTTTCTGGCCTCTCTTAGGCTTAGCTATGTTCTTTCTTAGGCAGGAATCACATATAGCTATGTGATTCCAGGCAACAGAAAATACAGGGTGTCTTTTTATTGCTACTAAAGCCATGTTATCTCTCCCTAGCCACAGAATCAGTCTTACACTTGGTTTTGAAGTAGGAAGCAGGGTATAATGGACATAGAAAAAAAGACTTTGGAGAAAGAGGATCTAGATTTGTGTCCTGACTCTGCTAGTCCATATTAACATTTGGTCTTGAACAAGTCATTTGTCTTTTCTTGGGCTATTCTCAACCAAGATATATCACTTATTCTTGTGTTCCAACCAACACCTGTGCTTATCTCTAATGGAGATTCTGTAAAATCTTACATAATATATGTATATATATATGTCTATATGTATAGATATATATGTATAGATAAATATATATATGCATACACACATAGATATAATGCAACATAAAAGAATTGGAAAGATGGTAGGCCTAATAGTCATATAATGGGAGTATAGGATGGACAGATAACAATTTGAATGCTGCTTCGGTTTCCATGACAGAGACATAGACAGACAGACAATCAGACAGACAGACAGAGGCACACACACACACACACACACACACACACACACACACACACACACACATATATATATATAGAGAGAATAGATACACAGACAAGTGCTTGATAAGTCAATATTAGATATATATACATCTCAATCTATGTAACATTTTTAGTGTCTATTAAATTTGACTTGATGGTACCCACCTTGCTTGATTATATTTGTTATCAACTTCCTTCTTTTCTCCTATGTATTTTAACATTAAATTGATGCTTCTTTAAAGATCCATAACATATTAAAAGAACTAGAGGGAAAAGTCTTGATCTAAAATGAGTAGGAATTCTATGGAATATTTAAAGAAAGATATGGACAAGAAATATATCAGAAAAGAAGGCATGAATGAGTATGGTATATACAAGTAGAAGGACTCAGTCTAAGGTAGCTAGAATAATATTAGATTTAGAATCAGGAGACCTCTGTTCAAATCCCTGGTATGTTGCTTATTATATAACTCTAGAAAAGTTACTTTATCTTTCTTTAAAAAACCAAGGAATCACTAGTATTCCAACAAAAAAGATTAAATGAGATGTATACATATAATATTCATCCATAACATATAACATATTATATATAACACTCATATAGTATATAATTTATTTATAATAAATAGCATAACTATATGTATATGTGGTGAATATACACATTCCATATGTACATATGTTTCAAATTCATTCTCTATGTTGAAGGCTTCACTTAATCTCCCCTGATAAAACTGTACCTTGCTGTCTAGATAAAACAATCTTTGGGTTTAATGTTAAAAAATTTTTTCAGCCACAAATTGAGTAGCACATCTTCAATAATGGTTTCCCTCCTTGATTTATCAGGTCACACGTGCTATTTGATAAAAGTACTACTTTTCAGTAATAATAATTTCCACTCCAGATAACACTAAACCCAAATCGGGGGCAAAAACCTTGAATGACTGAAATGGAAATGATTCAAATGAGAAAAGCCTTAGAAACCCAAATAAAAAAAAGAAGAGAAAAAGAGAGAAAAGAAGTAAGATGTCTGACCAACCAAATGAAATCTCCAGAGCATTCCATATCATGTACTTCATTTCAAATAGATTTTACAAAGAAAGATTTGACCAATATTCCTCTGTTATTGCATATTGGATGTTCTAGGAATAGATTCATAATGTATTGCCAATAATAAGCTCTCCTTCTTGTACCCTTCACCTTTCTATTATCCTTCACTGGAACACTCAATTTACTCTAAACACACACACACACACACACACACACACACACACACTCAGACTAACAAGAATCAAAAGGAGTACAACACAAATACTCTTCTCTCCATCCGAACCAGGTTAGTTTTTAACTTCATTAAATTGCTGTCATATGGCGTCTGCTGACATGCATCAGCCTTCGAGAGCCTCACTCATCAGGTATTCTCTAAGATTGTTAACGAGAACAGCAACTCTCATTAGGGGTTCCCCAAAAGCAGCTAATTAAGGGACAAAGGTTGCTCAGATTGTGACAATTACACCTGTAAGGTCCCTGCTGCAACACCCAAATCTCTAACAAACCTATGTTTGGTGGCTTCGTGCAAGAAATAAAGAGCTCGTCCATTAAAAAAAATGAGAGGCAGAAACTGTCAAGCATTTGAAAAGCTTTACGAAAATGATCATCCAATTAGTGGCTATGATCAAATCAGGCATGAACTCTCTCTGGATGGCTCCATAATTTCCCTTCTTGCATGGTGTAATTTCATATAGCTCAAATGAACTCGTGAGAGGTAATTCAGTTCCAAACAGTTTTCTCATCACTGCTAATTATACTAATACATTGAAATGCCTCCTACAAAATGCATGAGCCCTTTAAGCCACCTCATTAATGTGATATAATTTTTGCCAGAATATATATCAAACCTATTATCACCACAGGTTTTCTTTAGCATCCCCCCCCCAAATGTCTATCAAAGGCTTAAAAAAAGTCGATTTCTTTGGGCTGGTCCTCTTATAATTAACTGTTTCTTTGAACTATGGCTGTCTATTGTGGTATTTTCCCCCCAGCACTAATGCTATCCAGTAAGACATCCCCCAGACCCACCAGCTTTTTCCCCCTCTGAGTATTTGATTCCTTAAATCTTTTTCCCCTGTTGTAGCTGATTCTTTAAATGGCAAATGGGGCATGCAATGATGTGCAAAAATGAGTTATACAAACTGAAAGCAGGGGTGTAAAAAGAAGCATCATCTGAAACTAAAATAAAGACAGATTTTATGGTATTTATGTCAGTTAATTTAACTGCTGGTAGGGGCTTTTGTTGAAACATGAGTTAGTTCCAGTGTTTAACCTTGCAGTATTAATTTATGCTTTATGGCATGAGTACTTTATCATTCCCTCCTTGGGAAGACAGTTATCTCATTAGCCAGAATTTAATGAAATGCAAGGATACACTTCTTAATTTCAAAGATTACTATAACACAAATCAGGTGTAAATCTCAGACTGACTGCCCCTTCCTTTGCCTGTTTAAAAAAAAGGTTCATTTTACAATCATATCACAGAAATTCATCTGGTGGGTAACATTTTATCATGGCTAGTCTAAAGGCATCTCTCGTCTGTAAAAGTTGGTTTAACTTTGCATCTGGTAATATTGACTATCCTGGAGATACCATTGAGTTTCCAGATATTATAATTTGTGATTCACCATGGAAAATAATGAAAAAAATTATATGTTTGCTACATCACCAGTGCCCTAAATTCATTTGCAAAGTACTTACTCACCTTTAGACTAACTTGGTTTCTCTCATAGGAACATCATTCTTTGCTTCCTTCAAAACTCTGTTAATTTGCCATTTATTGACTCCCCTCCCCCCTGCCAATCCTCTTATCTAACTTCAAACTACTTTATATTAACTTATCTGCTTACTTTTTTGGGGCACATTTAAAAAATATAAGTACTTTGAGGACAGTTGTTTTCGTTTCTGACTTTGGATCTGTAGTGCCTAATCCAAAACATTGTATGTGGTAGTTATGCTTGTTTAATTAACTATACATGTGCATGTCTGCATATGGGTATGTATTATGTATTAGCATAAATTTACATATTATTTTATAAACTTTATTATCTTTCTCCCATAACCTCAACAAATTGCATAATGAAAACAAAAAAATCCTTATTATATATACATGTACATATATGTATGTCTTGTTGGAATGTGAATATATATATATATGTGTCTATGTATGTGTGAATAATATATGTATATATATTCATAACCCAACAAAACAAATTCTTTCAGTGACCAGCCCCAAAAATGTTGTTCCATTTTGCATTTTATGTCAATCAACTCTATCACGAGGTGTTTGTTATAGTTAATCTTCATGTCTTTAGATTCATAGCTTAACATTGCATTGAATTCAAAAGTTTATCAACGTTGTATTTCTTTATTGGTTTTGTGATACAAATTATTCTCTTAGTTCTACTTACTCTTCTTTGATTATAAAAAGGTCTTCTCCATTTTCTTTAAAACTGTCCATTTTTTTTATTGCTTTGGTGCAATGATATTTAATTACATTCATGTACTATAATTTGTTTAACTGTTACTTAATGGTTATGTATTTCCCCCCCCTCCACCTTAACATGGATTTATATTTATTGGAGATTGTATGCAAGTTACTGAATTTTGAAATATAATTCTAAATTGCTTTCCAGAATGGCTGGACTAATGAACAACCCAATAAGTAGTCAATTCATGTTCCTGTTTTCCCACAGCTCTCCAAATTTCATCATTTTGATCTTTTATTATCTTTTCCAATGTGATAGGAATCAGCAACCTCAGAGTTTCTTTAGTTTGTATTTCTCTATCAGTGAATTTGAGCATTCTTTCTTGCAGCTGTTGATAGCTTGGATTTGTTCTTTTGAAAATTCAGTTAAAGAGGAAAATGACAAATGTTGGAAGGGCTATGTGAAAACAGGCATGCTTTTACATTCTTAGTGGAATTGGTCCAGGCAAGAAATTTGGACCTAGGCCCAAAACTTTATTAAAATTCATTAAATTAAAAGTTCATTCTCTTTTCCCCATCTATAATCCCAAAGAAATCAAAGTAAGAGTAGAAGGGACTGTATGTGAAAAAATATTTATAACAATTCATTTAATGGTTGTCAAAAATGGAAACTAAAGGGGTATCCTCCTTTAG
Source organism: Monodelphis domestica (assembly GCF_027887165.1). Lineage (NCBI taxonomy): Eukaryota > Metazoa > Chordata > Mammalia > Didelphimorphia > Didelphidae > Monodelphis > Monodelphis domestica. The sequence goes on from NC_077227.1 coordinate 197,389,521, forward strand.
GGAATGGCTAAATAAGTTATGGTATATGAATGTAATGGATAATATTATTATAGCAAAAGAAATGATAAAATGAAAAGTTTCTGAAGAAACTGAGATGACATTTATGAACTTACACAATCAAAGTGAGTAAAAATAGGACAAATTATGACAATGTGATTGAGAAAATCAGTTTTGAAAGAACTGAACTCTAATTAGGATTAAATCACTAGTAAAACCTATGATAAAACACCAAGTCAAAAGAATAAAACTGAAGCATTCTACTCATCTTCTTCTAAAAAGGTGATGAATTTATGAAGCAAAAAGCAACATGTGTTTTCTGACAGAGCAATTCATTTTGCCAGAGTAATCATTCCTGCATTAAGGACCTCCTTTTTTGTTTTTGTTGTTTTATCAATGTCTGTGATACTAATGGGAAGGATGTATTAATAAAAGAGAAATATATAAGTAATTGAAAAAGAATAATTAATAACAGCAGTATCATCAAGGGCTCCACATTTTGAGATATTTTGTGCCTACAACAAGCATACCCAATGCATTAATTTTAGTTATTTTTATAATTTAAAATTATATATGTATATGTTTCTTTTATATTTGATTAGTTTCTACATTAATAAAGTTGTAATGAATTCTTTAAAAAAGAAAACGATTTGAATCCAACATATTTTGTTCCATCATAACTGAAAATTTTTAATTGTTGTTGAACCATTGTTCAACAATAATTGAACAATTTATATCTCCCTAAGATGTCATGGGGTGCATATGTTAGGAAAAGAATCTGTGTTTGTCATATGGCAAAGGCAAGAAATAACAAGGAGACAGCTAGACTAGCTCCACTGATATCTTTGTGATATCACAAGAAAACAAAGGAAACCTTCAGTATGTTGAATAGACTCTATAGTATGAACATTTAGCAGGACATAGACAAGAGTCACACAAGATGGGCAGACTTGGGTAATTGCAATTTGAAACATTGGAGGGATCATCCAAATTTATAATATGTATCTTTTTGAGGATTTGACGGTATTAAGTAGTACACCAATCTATCAATATTTATTATGTGCTTACTATGTGCCAGGCATTGTGCAAAGTTACAACCAAAACTTTTATGAAAAAGATGAAAACTAGTTAAGGACAAAGATCCAGATGTTCAATGAGCAAATGGTAAACCAAAGAATGATATGCAATCTAGATGAATTATTCTACCTTGAAACATTTGGGAATATGTAGATTGCAAATAATTAGTCACAGACAGCATATGGAATATACACATACACATGTAATATATTTGGTACATATATGTATATGTAACTGTGTGTATATGCATGCAAACACATGCATGTACACAGATATATTCTGTCACCATGAAGAGACAAATAAAGCACATGATAAAATATAAGTATATACTTTTTCATCCAAGATGAAGAAGAAATAGAAAGCGAAGGAATACATGGAGAAGAGAGTTTCTAGTTAGAAGCTGAACTGACTCTTATGTTATAAAATGTGAGAAAAACTGTTTTGAGACATTATAAAAATGCCTTTTTTCTTCATATAAAGTAGTTGATTATGAGGGGGTAAAAAGTATATATCTGTATCTATGCATCTATGCATTTTTGTACATATGTGTATGTCTATCTGTCTGTCTGTCTAGCACAAACTTTATATACTTTGTACAAGACTATTAAGTATTCTGACAAATTAAGAAGGAATGACTCCAACAGAGGTCTCATGGAGATGAACTCCCCACCACAGTCAATCTTCTATTCAGCTATCAAAGGGATCTTTCTAAAGGATAGGTCAGACTATGGCATTCCACATTCAATTAATCTGAGTGGCTCCCTTTTATCTCTAGGATCAAGTAGAAAATCCTCTGACTTTTAAAACAGTTCATAACCTGGCCCCTTATTTAAATTTCTGGTACTTTTATACCTTTCTCCCCTTCAAATCCTCTATAATCTAGTAAAATGGCCATGCTACTACATCTTCCAGTGATGTACATCACACATGAATCCACAATGGAATGATTCTTCAATTTTGGCTTTTAAAGTGAAAGGGGGCCTCAGACACCATCTAGTCCAACATACCTATATTATAGTTGAAGGAATTGAGTCTTAGATAGATGTAACTTTCCCAGAATTATACAGTTAATAACAGTGAGAATTAGAACCCAAATATTTTGATTGCTAGTACTCTTTGATCATTTTCCAATACTATCTTTAATTTACATTGGCCTAGATATTAAATAAGTCATAGAGTTTAGTAAGAAATGGCTATTAGGTTCCATGATCTTATTTAAAGTTATATCTTTTTTTTATTTTAATATATTTTATTTGATCATTTCCAAGCTTAAAGTTATATCTTTAAGAAAAACTTTATCATTCATCTTAGAACCAATACTAAGTTTGGCTCTAAGACAGAAGAGCCTTAAGGGCTAGGCAATTTGGGGTTAAGTGATTTCTTAAGATTCACACAGCTAGGAAGTGTTTGAGGAGTGTCATATTTAAACCCAGGACTTCCTATCTCTAAGTGTGACCTTCTATTCATTGAGCCACCTAGCTGCCCCCTAAATCTGTATCATTACATAGGGTCATGGAATCCAATAGCTAATCCAGCTGCTGATTCAGGGATTTGTCTTGCCTTCAACCAAGTGTAATTCTCTTTTAACTGGAGCTTCTGCACAAAAATAATAATGATAATAAAATAACCAATATTTATATTTCTTTGTGTGTGGATTAATTAGAAATATAAAAGAACATTTCTTCATTCTTGGGAAATGTGGGTGTCCCTCCTAATTGACAAATATTGTGCCTGGTAAGGAAAGCCTGCCCCTCTGAGTCCAAATAACTTTTTTTCCAAGACATGCAGGTTCATTCCTTTATAGGGTTTAAGCAGTGAGGTAGGGATCTGTTTGAAATTTTTTTTCTTACACTGAGCTCAACATTTGTTTGCTTTTAATTTTCTTATATTCAGTTAAATATTTCTGAATTAGTGATGACAGTTGGCCAACTTTTCATATTGGAAAGAAGACAAATATCAGAATCATAGAATTTAAGAGCTGCTTAAGTCTAGAATGCCATCTCTTTCTATATGTATCTGAAAGATTTTCCCTCTATAAATATCTGATGAGTGGTTACTCAGCCCTTCTTTTGAAGAGCTCTAATGAGGGACAAACAACTAACAGTAATTATTATTTTAAAAGATAACATTTTAATATACTAAACACTATGTGAGAGACACTGTGCTAAATGCTTTATAAATATTATTTCATTTGATCCTCACAATAACCCTGGGAAATAGATGTTATTACAATCCCCATTTTGTAATTGAAGAAACTGAGGCAAACCAAGGTTAAGTGACTTGCCCAATGTCATATAACTAGTAAATATCTGAGGTTAGATTTGAGTTAAGGTCTATTCTGCCTGCAGACCAGTATTCTCTCTTTTATGCCACTTAGCTGTCTCATCTACCATCTGAGGTGGTCCACTCCACTTTTTTTATAACTCTGTGTTATAGTTTTCCTTAAGTAAAATCTAATTTTCCATCTTTTCAAGAACAACCAATTGTGAAATGTCTGATTGGCAGCCAACAGGTCACAAGCAACTTTATTTACTGCTAGATAGTATCTTCCATGAAGACAAAGGCAATGTACATTTTAAGCTAAATTGTTTCTGGTTTCTGAAAAAAATATGGCATATAGAATAGTTTAATGTAAAAAGATGAAAAACTATGGAATACCACTGTGTTATAAGGAAAGAGGAACAGATAATTTCAAAAAAAGCTGGGAAGTTCTATATGAATGGATGCAGAGTGAAATAAGCAGACCCAGGAGAACATTGTACACATTAACAGAAATATTGTAGAATGATCAACTGTGATAGACCTGGCTACTATCAGAAATATAATGATCCAGGACAAATCTGAGGGGCTTGAGAAAAAGAATGCTATTAACTTAACCTCCAGAAAAATGACTATTAGAGTTGGAATGCAGATGAAAGCATATGATTTTCACCAGTTTTATTTGCGTTTATGTTTAAAAATTTTTGGTTTATATAAAATTACTTACAAAAATGAACAATATATAAATATTGTTTATATTATATATAATATATGATATTATAAATATATAAATAAATATGCTATTTCATGCATAACTCAGATTGAATCTCTTGTTAGCACCAGGAGGGAGAAGGGAAGGAAGGGAGGGGAAATAAGTTCAATCATATAACTTAGGAAAACTTATGTGAAAACTTGTTATTATATGTAATTGGTAAAAAAATTCTTTTCATATGAAAAACTAGCATAACTGATCAACACATTGAAAAAGTCTGAAAATATTTGTGACTTACACAGCTAGTAAATGTCAGAGGCAGGAACTGAATTCAAGTTCCAAATTCAATTCCTGATCCAAAGTCCAATATTCTATTCACTGAGTCATTTGGCTACTTTGGTGCTAGGAGCTTTATATCTTTCCATTTCTACCAGTCCCATTCTGTGTTCCACATATAGTAGATTCACATAGAGTACTTATTTAATCAGTTTGTTGAGTTGAAGTAACTTAATTGTCATTCTTTATTTTAAAAAGGAAAAAAATAAAGTTAAAAATACCTATCTCCTAAATAGGATGTTTATTTGTAAGTTCACATCTGGCCTAAACTTTAATATATATTTTTATTAATACATTGCAAACTTGCTATGGAGCTATTCATAATAAAATAAGGATAAGAATAAAATGGGTCTGTCTTAGATGCTGTCCAAGGCAAATTAGTTGATAGAGGACTTCAAAGACTTTATATTAAATTATATGTATAATTTAATAATAAATTATATTAAAATAATGAGGAGCTCCTTAGGAATATCTCCCATAGCACAATGTTTGGCACAAAGTAAACACTGAATCAATGCATTTCTCTCTCTCTCTAGACTCTAGTGATGAAGAGGAGGAGGGAAAGAAGATAATTCCAACTGTGATTTCATCAGGATAGGGCATTCCTAGTGTGGAAACTTCTTTGACCAATGCAATCAAGTAACTTGTTTGCATTTTATAGTAGAAAGTTGCCTGAGGGAACTGAGATGTTAGATACCTAGTTTAGCTGGTATATGCCATAGGCAGGCATTGAACCACACATGATCTTTCGGGCTCCAAGATTGTCCCTCTAATGTGTCTGCTATGTTGCTGTAGTGATGAGATAGTTGTATCAATTTAAAAACTAGATTTAGCTCATTGTTCTTAGTTGGGTTCTCCTTCCCTTCTACCCCTACCTTTATCAAAGATTAAATAGTTCTAGTTCAGTGAACAAAAGCAGAGATAACCAGCCTGAACACAATGACTGGCACACAGTAGGTAGTTAATAAATGTTATTGAAATGACAACTTCTGAATTAGGCTTTATTACTTAAGCTCTACATGACTTCGGCATAAGTTATGTCCCTGTCTTGTTCCTGTTTCATGCATTTCATCACCCAAATAAAGATATTGTATGCCTACTGTGTGATCGATACTGTGCCAGGCACGGCAGAAGATGCAGATACAAAGATGTACAATCCTATCTGCTTCCAAGGGGCTGAGAACGAATTAGTTAATGTCTGCATAAAACATTTTGAGCTCATCAGAAAAAAAGGTGCTATGTAAGTAGAAGATATTATTAATACTGAATGCTGGCAAGGCATTATTGATTTTTACAAGAACTAGATATCTTTAAGGAAAAAGACTCCCCAACCAGCCTGCCTCAGAGGGTATTATATTTAATGTATGTAAAGTGCTTTGAGACTTACAGTTAAAATCCTAGACTTTGTTCTGGAGCCAGGAGCTGATTGCCTCTCAGTATAACTCAGTGGGAGAGTTCCTAGAAGCATCTTCAGCCTTACAGCAACTGGTCTCAAAAAGCCCTGAGATTAATAATAATAATAATAATAATAATAATAACAGCTGATTTTTGTATAGTGCTTTAAGATTTGCAAAGTGTTTTATATATTTCACCTCATTTAATCTATGCAACAACTCTAGGAACTAGGTACTTTTTTTTAGCGTTTACTTTCCAAATTAGAATCAATACTAAGTATCAATTCCAAAGCAAAAGAGTAGTAAGGGCTAAGCAATTGGGATTAAATGACTTGCCCAGGGTCCCACAGCTGGGATGTTTCTGAGGCCACATTTGAACCCAGGACTTTCCATCTCCTGGCTTGGCTTTCTATCTATTGAACTACCTAGCTGTTCCAGTAGGTTCTTTTAATAATCTTATTTTATAGTTGAGGAAACTGAACCATTTGATAGAAGTTGAGCCATTTGTCCATGGAGTCAGTAAGTTCTCTGGGGCTGGATTCAAACTCAGGTTTTCTTGACTCTAAGGTTAATGTTCTACTTCTACATGACCTAATAGCCTGGGAATCCCACCACTAACAAATCTATTTGGAAGGAATATAAAGTTGTGATTTGTTGATAACATCAGAAGAATTGACAAAATCATGGTGAGGAATGCTCTATGCTCATGGTGCACGGAGGTTATTTGATCATTAAGCAATAGTTTGCTTAAAACTATAATAATAGTAATAACATAGAAATAGAAGGGTTTAAATAGCCATGTAAGACTAATTTCTTGTTAAAAGAAATGAAAGAAGGGTCTCTATTAATGAGTCTGATCTTAATGACTGATGCATATTTTACTAGGATTCAAAGCAGGCTACACAATCTAACATACCGAGTAGCAAGAAAGACATGGCCACATGGCCAGATTTATATACCACAACCTTCCAATCCTTTATAAAAGAGCAGGGGACAAATCCCTGTGCTACAAACCCAGACTCCAAAATATCCTTCAGAACTCAACAACTAAACTACATTGTATCCTTAATTGCTGTGATCTTCTCCATATAATACTGACTCATAAAAATTTAAGAATATTTAAACAGATATTGCAAACCAAACATAACCTCCAAAGTATATGGGCAGAAGAATGGGAGGAAGGAAAGGAGAAAGGAAAGAAGAAAGGGAAGAAGTAAGGAAAGGCGGGAGGAAAAAGGTGACTAATTAATCATTTATGTGCTAGGAACTATACTAAGCACTTTGAAAATAATATCTCATTTAATCCTCACAAAAATGCTATAAGGTAGGGGATAATTATACCAATTACTATTATATTATATACCCATTATTAACATAACTAACTAAGAAAACTGAGGCAGACAGATTAAATAATTTCCTCAGAGGTTAGGGTGAGTTAATTAAACAATTAACTCAGGGTTACTCAGCTATTTACTTTCAGAACTGGACTTGAATTCAGGTCTTTCTGACTACAGGCTCAATGCTCTATCCATTGTGAAAGCTAGCAGCTTTGAGTGGAATGAGAAGCTCTCAAAATATAAAGATCTGATGGAAGAATTCCAAATTAAGGGGGGATACTTTGAAATATGTGTTAGTTCTGTCATCTTGTCTGAAAGATGCTTTCCATGATCTATGCAAGATGAGGTTACTCTCACCACTTGTATTCAATTACAAAAAAGTACAAAAGTCTGCTAATGTCAAACACACATCAGATGACAATAATAGGACAGCACCTTGTCCCAGCACAATTTCTTTTAAACCTTATTGAATATAAGAGAAGAAAAAAAAACCCAATATTATCAGCAATAAAACAACACTCAGGTCAGTGGGGATTTTTTTGTGAATTGCAATTCCTACATTTTCTTCTTTCATGGTCATTATCACATATACACACATAGCACATTGCTTCTTCAAATGTTCAACTCAGGTTGCATCTATGGCTAGAATTCAAGGCACATCTATACATGCAAACACACACATTTACAAACATGTCTATATATGTAGATAGAGCCTGACTGTTTAGAGCAACTCAACTGTGCAAGAGTCAAATGCCCTGCATTTATAGTCATAGCATCTAGCATATGTCCCCAAAAGACTTCCAGTTTTGACCTTCTATATCTAAGTGTAAAAGTAGTGTGGGACTTCATTTTTGGAGGGCTTTATAAAAGAAAGAAAAAAAAGGGAAAATATGGCATTTCTTGCCTTGGTTAAATAAGATAGAATAGGATATATATATATATATAGTATTACATGTGTAATAATTATATGTAATAAGTCGTATATCATATATTAAAGAAAACTATATGTGGGTACACACATGTTTGTATATACATACATACATACATACATACATACATATATGTGATATATAATGAAACTAGGTGGCACAGTGTATGGAGTGCCATTCCTGGAGTCTAGAAGGCTTATCTTTCTGAGTTCAAATATAGCCTCAAATACTTACTAGCTATGTGACCTTGGACAAATCACTTTACCCTGTTTGACTCAGTTTCCTTAACTGTTAAATGAGCTGGAGGAGGAAATGGCAAAATATTCTATTACCTTTGGCAAGAAAGCCCCAAATTGGGTCATGAAGAGTCGAGCATAAGTGAAAAATGTGAACAATGAATGTAATATACAAAGCTACAGTTTTAATATGTAATTTATGAATATATGATGCTGCACATAAATACAAAAAACAGTTTTCTATCTATATATCTATGTATGGATGTGTCTCTAAGCTACTTGCTGACTGTGAAGTCTGAACCTTTTTATCCTCTATAAAATAAGATTGGACTAGATAAACTCTGACAGTGATTTCAAACTCAAATAGAGACAGGGGTAAGGGGTCACTAAATTATACATAAGAATTCCTACAGGTATAATACTGATTGAATTTTTATTTATTTTCTAAATGCTTCCCAATTGCATTTTAATCTGGTGTAGACTCTATTTGGGGACTTTACTCATGGTGTTTTTGACACTTTTGACACCCTTGCTCTTATATCCCTGCCATCTCTTACAATCTGGGATTATATATTCTAAAAATCCCAAGAATTTAAGTTTAAACCTCCCTCTAATAAGAGTATGGGAGATCAAGAACAAGAATCACTTTGTTCTTCTTTTATATCCTTAGTATATTTTCTTTTCCATTATTGCCATATGTGTATGTATTTGTAACCTTCTTAACTATTGTAAAAGTCCACGTGTGGAGGGTCCTGGTCTTAATTTTTGTGCTTTCTTCCCCAGCATATCATACACTGCTCCATAAATAAGAAGCATGTAAGGAAAAAGAGGAACCATGATGAATTAAGCAGGCTAACGACTTGCAATCAGAGGATCTGGTTTGCATCTCAGTTCTGATACTTGTTAGGTATGTGAACTTGGGCAAATTGCTTAGCTTCCCTGAGTCTCAGTTACCTTATCTCTAGTTGGAGAAGTTTCAACTCAATGATCTCTCTTTTTTTACATTCCTAGATGCTATTATCTTAAGAGATATTGATCTAATTGAATAAGAATCATGGATAACCAATTTTAATCACAACTAGATCCTATATGGACTACTAAATGCTGGGTATTTGCTGGTAAGAAGGAATGGATATCAAGTTGTACAGGTCAGTTGTTATGAGGAAATAACCACTTAAAATCAGATGTTATGTTTTGCCAAATATAAATGACCAATAAAATACCTAAGAACTTTTCTTGTAATTCAAAGAACCCTTGGCCACAAGGGGGATGATCTATAGTCTCAGATTTTACTAACTGGAGAAAGTAATTTACTCTTACATAGGATAAATTATTATCAAAGACAAATATAAATCTACCTTCTTGTCCAGGACACTGTGTTGCTTCATTTTATAAATGCAATGCACTTTTAAAAAATAAATATACCTTTATTAGGTTCAACAAAATATTCCAATAGATGAATTATTGAATTGTTTCTCCTCACTTAACTATTTTTATCCAATTAATGGACACAAATCTCTGTAAAATCATTGAAAAAATTTGATTTTCTTCATAAGTATTGTAAAATGTTTCAAAAGATAATAAATTTAATATTCTTTTCTAATTTGTTTTTTTTAGCAATAAATCTTTTAATCTCTTGTAATTCTACCATTTAGCTCAGGATCATTAAAAAATACCTTTCTCCTTTCTCTTAGAATTAATACTAGGTATCAATTCAAGGTATTAATCAAGGCAGAAGAGTGGTAAGGACTAGGCAATTGAGGTTAAGTGACCTACCCAGGGTCATATAGCCAGATAATGTCAAAGAGCCCAGGACATCCCATCTACTGAATCACCTAGCTGCCCCTGACAATCATTTTAAAAAGTATAGATGAACTTAGAGTAGGGGAATTTGGTCAAGGGAGAGATGACCCCAATACTCATTTTTAGGGTAATACTGACAGTCTAGACAGGAATTCTGGACTTGACAATCTGACATGCTAGAAGGTAACTAAGAGGTCATCTTTTAGAGAAGTGGAACTTGGAGCACAGAGGAGTCAAGTGATTTATCCAGGGTCATATAGGCTATGAGTGAATGGGCCAGGATTTAAGCTAGGAATCCCTGCTCCTGAATATTTTCCCTTCTCTACCATACCATGTTTTAATTGCTCATGGAATGGGATGAACTTATTAGTTTGCCCCTGGATCTTTTACATTTTAAAAGTTGGTTCATTTGTTTACAGTATAGGGATAATTAGCTGATACATGCATAAATATATACTGTATTCATTATATGTGTATAACTATTACATGTATGTAATGTGTATAGAGATATATGTGCATCTATATTTATATCTGTATAATTTTTGAAGGATCAAATGGAAACTATTTATGCACTGCATCCTGTAGAAATTCAGTTTTAGATTTCACTATTCATAGCATCATTAATGAAGAAAAGCTGCAAGAAAAAACAGACCATTTTCAGGAATGGGATTCAGAACATTAGCACCTTAATTTACATAAAATTAGTTACATCCTGCTTCAGTAATTTAATTTGTTTGACCAGTACTTTGCATCTGTGAAAAATAGATTCCAAAAGACCAGTCAAGGAATTCTATATATTCTCTACAAATGACTAGTCTCAGAATAATATGAGACTGAGAGAATTAATTACAAGACAATTCAAAATGCCACAGTGAAAGCTTTGGAATTCAAGGATGAGAATTAAACTATTTTTTTCAGAAGTCTGTTTCATGCTTGAAACAACTTTCCCTATTTTTCTAGGTTTTGTTATATTCATTTCAGTAAAGATAATGAAGCAAAATTCTATGTTAGATGTTGTTGTTATAGAAAACTCCAAATCAGCCTTGCTTTTTGCATAAAAAAATATGACTTTACCTTTTAAATGTCCATGAAGATATTCATAAGGTTCACAAAAATGGAGAAACTAATATGATACAATATTAACCCATTAAAATACTATATTTATAGCCTTTTGATATATATAATATTCTTTTTTTATCTTTCTTGATATTTACCTAGTATTTCAAACACTTAGAGAATTCTCAATGTGGAAGTTCCCTCCACTGATGCAGATTGGCAACCATTTGCAACTTCCTGGCCTGGAGAGTTGCCTGAAGCAAGTTAGTGGCAAAGCCAGGATTTGAAAGAAGGTCCTCTCACTCCAAATATAGCAATCATTCTATTTTTTTGAGTGGGGAATGATTTAAGGGTAGGGTAATAAAGGAAATGGAAAACACATTTTTCTTTGCATTTGAAGTTAGATCACTTGAGTTCAGATCCCAATTTTATTACTACCCACCTATCTTGGACAGGTCACTTAACCTCTCAACAGTTTTCTAATCTGAAAAATAAGAGTTGAGCTAGATGACTTCTGATAGGATGCCTCATCTATGTTCCTGTGAAATATATGTAAGGAAGAGATGGTCCAAAGGACCATTTTTAGGGTAATGCTGCTGGCCACTTAAGCCATTTAGTCTTTGGGTCACAGGAATTCTGTACATGACTTTTTGATAGTTGTACTGGAAGGCAACTTAAAGGTCATCTTTTATAGATGAGGAAAATTGAGGCACAGGACAATATTTGGAAGATTTCTGCTCCCTTTACTTTCAAGTATTACCTTTCCAGTGAAACCTTTCCAGATCCCCTCAACTGCTAGACCATCCTTGAACTTATTCTGACAGAGAGGGAGAGAGAGAGAGTTCAAAGATTGTTTTAAATATATGTCCCAAAAAGCCATTAAACAAATGAGTACAGGCAAGGCACTGGGTAAAGAGGGGATCCCAACCGAGGTGTACAAGGCCTTAAATGGAAAGGCGCTCCAGGCATTCCACATAGTGCTGACTAGCATATGGGAAGAGGAAGACATGCCCCCAGAACTCAGAGATGCCTCTATCGTAGCCCTATACAAGAACAAAGGCTCACGAGCAGCCTGTGACAACTACAGAGGCATCTCACTACTCTCCACTGCCGGAAAGATCCTCGCCCATGTTATACTCAACAGACTCCTGCCATCTGTTTCAGAGCAGAACCTGCCTGAATCACAATGTGGCTTCTGACCAGATCATAGCACCATCGACACGGTCTTCATGGTGAGGCAAATGCAGGAAAAATGCCTTGAGCAGAACCTAAGTCTCTACATTGTCTTCATAGACCTGACAAAGGCTTTCAACACAGTAAACCGGGACACATTGTGGGTGATCCTCAGCAAGCTCGGTTGCCCAGCAAAATTCAAACTGATCCAGCTCTTTCATGTCGACATGACAGGGGAAGTCCTATCTGGTGGAGAGACTTCCGATCACGTCAACATCTCCAATGGCGTGAAACAAGGTTGTGTCCTCGCTCTGGTACTATTCAACCTATTTTTCACCCAAGTATTACGACATGCTGTGATGGATCTAGACCTGGGTGTCTACATCAAATACCGACTGGATGGCTCACTATTCGACCTTCGCTGCCTGACTGCAAAAACAAAGACAACAGAGAGACTCATCCTGGAAGCTCTCTTCGCAGATGACTGTGTTCTCATGGTCCACCAAGAAAATCATCTCCGAACCATTGTGGACAGGTTCTCTACCGCAACAAAACTGTTTGGCCTGACTATCAGCCTCAGCAAAACAGAGGTGCTGTTCTAACCTGCACCAGGGAGGCCAACTAACCAGCCGTGCATAACTATCGATGGCACGCAGCTTTCTAACGTCAACACTTTCAAGTACCTGGGCAGCACCATCCCAACAACGGGTCTCTAGACCATGAGATCAATGCCAGGATCCAAAAGGCCAACCAGGCACTCGGGCGGCTGCGATTCAAAGTCCTCCAACACAGAGGTGTAAGCACTGCAATGAAGCTCAAAGTGTATAACGCAGTGGTCCTCAGCTCGCTCCTGTACGCTTGCGAGACATGGACACTGTACCGGAAGCACATGAAACAGCTGGAGCAATTCCACCAATGCTCCCTCTGGTCAATCATGAGGATCCGATGGCAGGACCGAATCACCAACCAGGAAGTCCTCAACACAGCCAACTCCACCAGCATCGAAGTCCTGGTCCTCAAAACCCAGTCTGGACACATCATCTGCATGGACCCACAGCGAATACCAAGACAGGTATTCTATGGTGAACTGTCAGCTGGACTCAGGAAACAAGGCCGACCAAAGAAAAGATTCAAGGATCAGCTAAAGTCAAACTTGAAGTGGGCTGGCATCATACCAAAGCAACTAGAACTCGCTGCCTCTGACAGAAGCAGCTGGCGAACCCACATTAACCATGCCGCCACCACCTTTGAAGATGAGCGACGTCGATGTCTTGCCACTGCGCTTGAACGCCGACACCAGGCCACAACCGCACCTCCCGTAACAACTGGTGTCCCATGCCCCATGTGCCACAAAATTTGCACCTCAGTCTTTGGACTTCAAAGCCACATGAGGGTATACCGTAGATGAAACTGCACAAAGACAATAGTCATACTCGATCACAGAGAGACTACCACTATATACATTTTATATTTATTCTCTTTATTTTTATTCTATATTAACATAAATGTCTTTGTTGCGTCCCCTTTTAGAACATAAATTCCTCATAGAAAAGGTTATTTTATTTATTGCATTTGTCATTTCAGGTTCTAGCACAGTGCCAGGCACATCTTGTGGCACTTGAGAAGTGCTTGTTGATTAATTGGTGATTTGACTTTAGTCTCTTAACCAAAAAACTTAAAAAAACAAATTGATAATTCAGGGCTCCCCAAACCCAATCAATTTTGACTGGGTTACATTTTTATATGTAAATTTCCCCAAAATCAGTCTCAGAAATCTATTTACAAAAAAGAGAGGGATCTGTGATTTCCCTAACACAGGAAACTCTGAGTAAGGAGCTTACTTCCTTTGCCTAAGATCTTCCTCTTATTTCCAGTTTATCAGCTTAGAGAATTCCCTAAGATATACTGAAGGTTAGATGACTTGCCCAACATCATATTGCCAGCATGTGTTGTGGAAAGGAAACAAGACTGACCGTTGGTGGGGGAAGGGGCAACTGGGAGTGGCAGTTGGGTCTTGTGACTAGCACTTCCTTCCTGTGGGGCTGCACTTCTTTCCTGGTGTTGGAGGTGGGAGGAGCTCATTGAGCCCAGTCTGGAGTGGAGTGCCTCTACTCTGTTCAGCCTGAAGACACAGGCTTCTGAAGGTTAGAACTGTTCTTGTTTGCTTTCTGTCTACTGCTAAGATTCTGAAATTAACAAAACTAGCACAGAAGACAGGAGTGGGAGAAACCCTATGCCAGCCTGTGGGGCCTGGCCTCAGCTCTAAAAGCTGAGACAGATTCCAACCTTATTTAGGGACCTCCCTTGCCCCTCCTTCCTGATATCTCTCCAATCCCAACTGGTCATTAAACTTTATTTTATTTTAATTCACAGTCAGATAAGTGGACTATCTTTTCTGGGCATAGAGGGAGCTGAACATTAGTTCAGTCATTCAACAACAAACAGTCCTTATTGGACCCCTGCTGATTCCTCTCAGCAGGGGACATCTCTCTCCTTTGCCTCACCAAGCAATATTCCCTCTCTCCTTTAAACTCCTCCATACCCTGCTACAAACCTCCCATTATCCCCTGTTCTTCATATCCTCCCCATCTTTTCCCAATAAACATTACAGTGTCAGAAGTGGGACTTGAAATCAGATGTTCCTGAACATTTCTATCAAGTCCATCCCACTATTCAATATGCAGTGATACCCCTAACATTAGTTCTAATATGTAATTATAGCATGACTTAAAGTATCTCCAACACAAACTTTCCACGCCTCATGTATTGCATGCATATGCTGTCATGGCATTACTTAGTTTTCTTCTTCACTCCAATATCTCAGTCATTTCCAAAGGTCCTAGTCTAGCTTAATATCCATCATATGATTAACTTACCACCTTCTAAAATTATATTTTGTCTACTTTAAAACAAAGCAAATGTATATGTCCTAAAAGGTTTCAGGAACTCATTTCTCCTGTCTGTTCTGCAATACCTCACCTCCCCATTCCCTTTCCAATCCCTGCTAAAGTTCTGAACCATTTCTGAAAGCGCTCATTTGTCCATTGGTAGGTCAAGTGATTTGCTGAATCTAGCTTTTATTGATTAAATGCTGTTTGGGGGAGTATGCATTGAACATTACTGATAAAAGGATTGACTTCCTTTGAATAATACATTGTTGGCCTGTAAACTAAATGATTAAAAAAAATAACACCCTACAGAAATCCTGCTAAATGCACAATAGGATGGAGAACTGAATAAGAGCACAAGTGAACAAGCTCCCATTGTACCATGGTATACCTACAAAAGAAAATAGAATTGTTAAATCAAATCTGTTAAATTCATTTTCATTGTACAACATTAAAATATATTCCATAAAATGGCAGAGCTCTTCTTAAATACCTGATAAAAGAACAAGTCTCTGAAAAGTATAATTTGTGAACAACAAGGCTATCTATTTAATAGATTTCTGCTGTGGTTTTGATCATATTTAGAATTATATTGCTTTTTTTGGTTAAATTTTCTCAGATTTTTCCTTAACCTTTTTTTGGATCATTTCTTTGAAACATACCAACCTTTTAATGTATGGATAATTTATTCAGTACCTACATTTAAATGCTCTGTAGGCGTAATTTTCCTATTTAAGTTTACTTCTATAGCTGCTTTCACTTTATCTCAAATAGATTGCTCATTGTCTACAAATTATAACAGGACTGACGTGTTAGTGTATCAATTCTTAAATTCATTTCAATATTTTAACTATTTGCATAATAATTTAGGCAGATGAGAAGCTTCTCCAATGATACATTGTTTCAAGAGTATTGTCAGAATACTTTAGATATTATTAATTGTTGTGTTTGCAACAAAGCACAAAATAATTTCTTTTAATATGACCTTATGAATATGAACATGAGGCTGTTTATGCTCCTGTATTGTTATTTTTCCCAGAAAATGTTTGAGCAAATTACGGGTAATTAAGTTTGAATGAAGATAGTTATTTTATTTTTCCAAATGAACCAGACTTTTAAATAGCTCTAAAAGCACAATCAATTTGATTTTTCAATCCTCTTTTCCCATCTTTAGTAATGTTACCAATTATGAAGATTTATTTCATCAAGAGAATAATCTTTTGTTTACCAAAATCCATAATCATGTTTAATGTTGTGTTAGAAATTAGTTGTTGCTTCCATTGGAACCATCTTACAAGTTGTACTTGAGTCTGCATTTCATTACAGGCTTCCTGTAAAGCCCTATTTACCTAGATGTGGATATAATGCTGAGAACTGAAGAAATGAGGCACTTTGATAAGCACAATAATTTAAGTAGAAACCACAAAGAGAAAAGGAGATTTTTTTTCCTTTTCATACTCCTTATGTCATTTTTCTTTCCTCCTTGCTCAAAGTAATACATTTTCTGTTTCTGGTTAAACTGAAATATGGCATGGACGTTATCAGTTAAATCAGTTAAATCCTGATGATATTATATTTACTCAGAATATTTGACACAAAGCAATATTGTGAGCAAATATAATATCATCAGTAAGAAAAAAAGAATTAGAAAAATTTAGTTATTCAAGGCCCTTCCTAATGAAGTCACAAAATCCTAGGAACACTGAGCTTGACTTCTTGAAGTCATTCTTCTGGTTGACAAGGTACAGAATGTCCTGTGTTTACAGAAGTGGTTGCTTTGATAGTTTTGCTTAACTGTTTTTCTTTCTTTTAATGGAAGGTTCAATGAGAAGATCCCATACTATATTATATAATGACTTCATTTTAGAGAACACAAAATATCCACAAAAGGTCTTTTCAAAATTAATTTTTGCCAATGAGGCAGTTAGGTGAGCATGGGGTTAGGAAAATGAATTCAAATCTGGCCTCAATCACTTACTAGTTGTGCAATCCTAAGGCTAGTCTAGTAACCTTTCTCAGTCTCACTTTTCTTAACTATAACATGAGGATCATGATAGCATTTTCCTCACAGGGTTGTTGTGAAGATCAAATGAGATAATATTTAGCACAATGCCTTGCACATAGTAGGTGCTTAGAAAAATACTTATTCCTTTCCCATTCCCCTAAATTAAAAGATTAGATAGTTCATAGACCAATAGGACACTAGTCCTCTAGTACAATAAATTGCTTTCAGTTAAAGACTTTCAAAAATAATGGATTGACCTAAAGGAGCAAGTTGCAACATCCAGCATGGAGGAAGGATGATGAGGCTTTTCACATCCTCAAATCACATTGAGAGGCAATACATATACCTATATTCAGAATCGATCCTGGCCCTAAAAACTAGTTGCCAGAGGAAATGTAATTCGTAAACTTAATCAAGAAAACAATCTGTAATCTGGAAATAAAGAATGTTAGATTTGGAAGGGATCACTTCATTTTACAGATGAAAAAAAGGGCTCCACTCAAGAAGGCAAAGGGCCACTTTTCAGAGAGTCACGGGGGTCTCTTAATGTCCTGGGGCTTCTACTTCTGTGTAAAATGGGCATCATGATAGCTGTACTATCTATTCTGTGAGGTTGTGATGAGGAAAGCACTTTGAAAGCTATAAATAACAACTAGCGGTGTCAACAACAATGATCATGATGTTTTGCACGATACCCTCTGGAGATAGTCCCAAATAGTGTGAAAAGACCACAGTAACAGTAATTGACCTGAATCAAACATTGGCTAGTTTTGAAAGGCAGCCTCAGGCTAAGAGTTGCCAACAAAAATCAGAAACAGAAAATCTGGATTCAAATCCTGGTTCTGATACTTTGGACAACTTACTTCTCCTGCCTAAGCCTCAGTTTTCCTCTACAAATTGGGGGTAATAATACATAGATGTAACTTTTCTTAATCCTCTTTTATTATCAGTAGGCAACGCATTTCACTCCATTTTTTTCCATCAAAGGAAAAAAAAAAGACCTGCTGGGATGGGTATAAAAAGGTATTTGGTGTCATTAAAAAGGGATAATCTGAGCCCGACACTGTCAAAAGAGTTACTGGGGGCATTGGGAGCCTTCCCGGATTCATTTAAGTGAAAGAACATTTTCATTTACTTGTTTTCTGATGTGCACCATTCACCTACTTCTTAGGATTGTGATGAAAATTAATTAGTTAAAATGTGTCAAGTGCTTTAAAAATCAAAAGCTCAGGCTAGTGTGAGGTGTCAGCGATGGAACCAATTTCACTCTGTGAACCTTATTCTACATCTTTCAGTGGCTCTATTCTGGTACCACATTGTGAAGAATAGAGGGTACAGCCCTAAATCTTAGTTCTCACTGGCTCAGGGTTAGTTTTAAGAGGCATTGGTTCTCTCTCTATTTGATACAGGACATTTGTCTAAAGTCTTAGGACTTTCACTCTTCTTACTAAAAGTCCTTTATCATTTATTCCTTTATCCTTTATTCCTACTTTGGATGCTGAGGCATTTGCCCAAGCCCTTGAATCAGGATGGTTCTCTTGTTTTAACAAATGACCTTAACCCAGAGCCTAATCACTTTCTCTCTGTCCTCCTTCATTCCAATCATTTTTGGATACTTTGGCCTCAGTAATTATCTGTCTTTTCAAGCTCTTTCTCCATCAAATAATTACTGAATAAATAATAACTAACCATGTGGCTGGCATGGTACTATTATGACAAGATGGCAAGAATGTACTTTCTAGACTTTACTTACAGGAGTTTCTGTGGTCAAAGAAATTATTCCCAATGGCCAGTTTGCTGGTGATTGTACCGTTAGACTAGTATTTGGACATCAGAAAGGACTGTTAGAAGGGACAAAAGTCTTTTAAATTTGTTGGAAACTTTCAGAGCTTATACTTATATTTGCTGAGCCCATAAGGGCTCATGATAACTTCCATAGTGAGATAATAAATCAGAGAAAAGTTCAGCCAGGAAGCACAAAAAAGACAAAAGATATGAGTTACCCATGTTCTTCAATATTGCACAAGAAAATGATAGAGGTTTTTTTTTTTAACCCTTACCTTCTGCCTTGATTGGTTCCAAGGCAGACGAGTGGTAAGGGCTAGGCAATGGGGGTCAAGTGACTTGCCCAGGGTCACACAGTTGGTAAGAGTCTGAGGCTAGATTTGAACTCAGGACCTCCAATCTCTAGGCCTGGCTCTCAATCCCCTGAGCTACCCAGATGCCCATAAAATGGCAGAAGTTTTAAAGGAAGGTCTCTAGAACATTGGATAGAGGCTCTATGGAGAATTTGGGGGAGAGTATGGGCAAGAATTTTATAGGACAAAAAAACATATTTGTACTATTAACAGTAGCATCCACATTGATAATCCCAGGAACCCAGTAAAGTATTTAAGAATTTATGAGGGGAACGTGCATTTATAAAATAAGAAAAAACCCAATAAAGTGAAAAATAATTAGAATTATATATAAAAGAAAGCTATTTCATGACATTGATTGGCACCAAAGTTTCTTAATTAGCACAATCTCCTCATAAACATTCCCATTGCACAAATCCTGTGAAACCATCCAATTACAGAGAGTTCTTAACTCTTCTCTTCATTAGCTATTTCCAGTTTAACTACAATCAAACATTCAGAAGTCACCTCACATGTGATGAAATAGGGATAAACTTGGAAAAGACTGAGGCTAGAATCCTTATGTTCTTGCACTCATCTAACTGAAAGGATAGTTTGGGGAAGGGGAAAGTGAGAAAGTAAGAATTGGGGTAATTCTCAGTCAATTAAAAAGCCTCCTGAGGGTGTGATGGGTATGTGGTATTCAATCTCTATTACAGTAAATTTGACTAACTGGTTTTGAGTGTGTCTAAAGGTGACCAATAAAAAACATCTCAATAGGTCAATAGGAATAGTATCTAATGACAAAAATCAGAAAAATTCAACCCTGCACTTCACACTGAAAGTTCACAAAAAGTATCCATATATATTCATAAAGAAGTAAAAAGAACTTGATCAAAACATGCATAGATTGAGGTCATGGATGAGTTGCAATTTGTGCTTTTGGAGGTATTATCCACATTAAGAACTTCTGAAGTATTGAAGAAGGAAATAGAAATGAACAAAATGGCGGGACTTTTGGAAGGGAGAGGTGGGGAAGCAGTCTGATAATACTATAAGTATTCTATGATGTCATTCAATGGAAAATATCCATTATGTATATATAATGTATATATGTATGTTATGTATATATAGATGTGGACTGATATAATTTGTATGTATGCATATATTATCTATATAAGGTTTATATCTATATATCTTTAATATATAATATATATGTATAGGTAGATTTTTATTTCATGACTCTTGGATAGGAGGATTTAATATAAAATCAGATAATAGGCACCATAAAAATTCAGAGGTTATAAGATTGGAGTGTTTTCTTTTAAGGAAGATTCATAATAATTATATATTATATATATATGTATATGTGTTAAATCATATATTTCTCTAATTATGTTCTTTATATTACTTCTTCATTTGTAATATGTTTCAGGATGCTCACATATACCATCTATAAACCTCTCATGGTCTTTTTGTGACCCCCTTATTCTTTGGAAACTATAAGATTATACAACTCTTAGTCATATACTATAAACAGAAGAATATTATTATTAAAAAAGATGGTCCTTTGTTTCAGGGACAAGTTTGGAGTCATTAAAAGAACTCTGCCATTTCCCAAAAGCAATCCAATCCATTCTCCTCTTCATTTTCAATTCTTGGTCCAGGAAATTGTCCATTTGCTGTTCAAAATATATTTACTAATGCATGAGGTCTATGGGATGTCCATCCAGCTGCATACCACAGCCTGGACAATAGCCACTTTCCACTTGTTTTTGTTTTCCTTCTATGTAGCTAGGCCAGATTCTTTTGAGAGGTTATGGAATCCATTCAGGAAGCTCTTCAATGTTCCTGGGTTTGATGGAATCAGCACAAAGATTATCTGCATTCAACAATATTGGGAAGAGAACCATCTTTAGGGAATCCCTCTTCAAAACGGACTCAGCTTTGGATATCCTTTATGGGAGTAGGGAACTTTTTTTTTAAAAATTCAAACAGATCAGTTAAGTGGATGGCAGTCATAATAGTAATACTAAAAATGATTATTTTACTAATATTTATATAGTACCTACTATATGCTAGCACTGTGTTAAGCACTTTCCAGGTACTATCTTTTTTGATTTTCACATCAATCTTGTGAAATAGATGTTATTTTTATCCCCATTTTAAAGAGGAAGAAAATTAACCAAATAGAGGTTAATTGGTTTGCCCAGGCTCACAACTAGTCTGAGTCCAGATTTAAATATGGTTTTCCTGACTCCAGGCCTGGTTCTCTATTTACTGACCTACTTACCTTTGATTTAGGAGAAAGTTGTCTTTATTTTAAGTTCAAATGTTAAATTATTTTACACATTACTTATGGAGATATATCTAAATGTAATATTAATATAATTAGTCAAAATAATTTTGAAGCACCTAGTTTGATTGGATAGAGAGGCAAAAATAATTCCTATCCTTATGAGCTTACATTCCAATGGAAAAGAAAACATATAAATAACTAAGCATATATAAGATATTTACAGAGTAGATGGGAGATAATCTCAAAGGGGAAGGCACTAGCAGCTGGAGGAAGGAGGAAGGGCCTCTTATAGTAGATGGTATTTGAACTGAGTCTTGATGAAAACTAGAGACCCTAAAAGGTGGAGATGAGGAGAGTGTTTTCCAGGCATTAAAAATATCCTGTGCAAAAGCATGGAGATGAGAGATGTGCTGTGTGTGAGAAACAGAAAGGAGGCCAGCATGGTTATAGAATTTGATCATAGAACACATGGAGAGCAGTAAATTAGTACAAGACTGGAAAAGCAAGAAGGGACCATCAAAAGTTTAAATGACAATGCAATAATCCAGGACAATTCTGAAGGACCTATGAGAAAGAACACTTTCCACATCCAGAGAAAGAACTGTGGGAGTAGAAACACAGAAAAAAAAACCAATTGCTTGATCACATGGTTTGATGGGGATATGATTGGGGACGTAGATTCTAAACAATCACTCTAGTGCAAATATTAATAATATGGAAATATGTCTTGATCAATGACACATGTAAAACCCAAGGGAAGATGGTGGGAGGAGGAGAGGGAAAGAACATGAATTATGTAAACATGGGAAAATATTCTAAATCAATTAATTAAATAAAAATTTTCAAATAAAAAATAGAGTTTAAATGCCAAATAGCAGATTTTATTTTTGATGCTAGAGATAATAACCATTATGATTTAATGGGTAGGTGAGATGACATGGTTAGAGCTTCACTTTAAGATTTCTTTTTGACTCCCAGATAGATGGATTAGAACAGGAAGAGATCTGAGTCAAGAAGACCACTAAGAAAGCTATCAGTGAGGTGTGATAAGGGACTGGACTAGCCTGGTAGGCTTGGGACAGCATACATGGGAGACATTTTGAAAGTAGAAAGGATGAGATTTGTCAGTGAAGTAGATTGGTGGGGCATGAATAATATTAGCTTGTCTAGAGTGACTCCAAGATTGGGAGTCTGTGTAACTGGGAGATGGTAGTGCCTTCCTCAATAACAGGGAAATTTGGAAGAGAGAAGGTTTTTTGGGGAAAGGCAATGAGATCTATTTTGGATATACTGAGTTTCAGAAACCTACTAGAAATCTAGTTTAATATATCCAGATTAAGGGCAAAAAAAAAGCCTTTATAGAAAGATCAATTTTATAACTTCAAAGAAGGAAGCCATACAGCATTTTTAAAATGACCAAGGAGGGGCGGAATCTATCAATAAGTGTAATAAGATAGACAGAACCATGGTAACCAAGTTCACAAAAGGATAAGGGGTTTGAATATATAAACATTACAAGCAAAACCACCCCAATCTTTTGGGGTTCCCAGAAATATTACAAAGAAGTCTCTTCCCTTCCCACACACATATTTGTAAATTACACATGATACCTTCCTATATTCTTGCCCTGCTTGGGTAAAACGAAATCATTTTCCAAATCAACTCCCCTCTATTGGTGATTTGTCACAGCATTTAAGTAGAGTGCCTGAAGTGGCTCTGCAATCGTCTGGGTGGGGTAGAATATGGGTCTTTGGTAAAGTTTTCTTTGGTGTCTTTATTGTAGGAGATCAAATCAATTTCTAAGAATTGAGACTTCTCTGGTTCTCAGTTTTTTCATCTGTAAAATGAGGGAGTTAAATTAAATACCTTAGCACTCTTCCTTATCTCACAGTCCAAATTTAATAAAATTGTTAAAGTATTATCCAAAGTGATTATCATCATCCTAATCAAAAGCTTATCTTCATAGGGTGCTGTGCTAGGTGAGGCACAAACTTCAGTCTCATTATCTAAGACAGACTGAAGCAGACAGACATATGAAGGACGAACAGTCAAGAGAACATTGAATAAATACATAAATTATCCAACGTGTTTGTCTTCTGTACAAGCAGAGAAGTAAATATATTTTGTGGGCTGGTGAGGGAAGAGGGTACCAAGGAGCTGATGTGCAGACAGGAGGAGGTGGGGGGAGGAGGTTCCTCCATCTTTCTTTGAATCAGTCAGGAAAAAGCTTCAGAGGCAAAGCGCAATTTCAGGATGATGGAAAGGAGAGAGCCTGGCGAAGTAGAAAAGAGAGGAGTTGGGGCTGGTGAGCGTGATCCCGGCAGAGGCCAGCCAGGGAGAAGGCTCAGAGGAAGATGTGGGATGAATGGGCTGTGCCTTCTAAAAGGTGCCAGCCCCAGAGTTTGATGCTTGTGAAGTGAAACTGTTCCCTTGTTATAAGTTAGCTGGAGCTGCCGCCAGTTTGAAATTCAGTGACAAGTCAAGATGTCGTGCCAGTCAGATGTTGTTCTACAGAAGCAACGAGGTCCAAGTTCTGGAGGACATTTCCCCCCCCCCCCCCGATGGCAGTAATTTAAGCAGTGTGAAAAATGGTGCAAACCCTCTTTTAGGTCATTATATTATTGTGCATCATCGGCAATATATTTTGAGTCGGGCACATACTCGTCTGGTTAAATTTATTTGTTTTTAACAAATCATCTTTGAAAACCTCCATCCTTTATCCCGGCTGTTTCTTAAATCTAACATATTTATCATAAAGTATTTTATTTATCAAATTTTATTTGCCGTCAAGAGAGACAGACATGAATATAATGTTTAAAAAGATGTCTATTGATGTGAGACAAATGCAAGTCCTGGGGAAGAAGCTCAGTGAGTTGGAGAAATGTAAATGCTCCCCTGCATTTTATCTCACATGACAAAATGCATTATGGTCAAAACAGAATCTTCTCTAAGATGCAGGTTTCCAACATCTGCATAATATGTTCTATACTTTTAGTTAAAGCTTTTTTTAAAAAAAATTCAGTGAGCAACCATTTTGTCATGTACTCCACAAGCTTATTCTAAGCTGCTTTCTTACAACACTTTTATATATGTAGGTATTTGGGGGACATTAGAACCAATTATAATTACCTTGGCTATATAAAACAACACCTCCTTATGCAAGGAGGATGTGATATAGGGGGTGCAGCATATATTGGTGTCAAAAGCAAGCTATTTTCATCAGACAATTATAGTTGTCTTTGACATCAGGCCTACATTTCCCACCAATTAGTACAAACTGCAGGGTGCAATTCTAGAATTCTGCAGAGCTAGCAGCTAGTGGTACTAAGTGGAATTTAGGGCATTTAAATACTGTAATGCCCAATAAATATTCTGCTTTTACTTCAATTGGTTCAAATCAATAGTCTCTGTTGTCTGCACATCATTTTTCCTCGGCAGGAGAGTGCACATAGATTTTATTTTATTTTTTTTGTTGGGAAATTAATTCTTCTTGTCAATAAAATGTGCTCAATTTTCATTTTAGCCCCTCATATCTCCTGAGTACCATTAAATGCTATTTATTATCCCAAATTTACAAGTTATGTGTGTCAGTGGTGGGTTGGGTAGTGGGACAGGTATCATTAAGAAGCAGTCTAGAAGAAAAAAACAGATTCTGATTTGTTTTTCTGGCAAATGGAAAGTTAACCTTTGTTTAATTATCTCAATTGGGAAAGAGAAAATTTTTGTTTTAAGAGGATACGACTTGGATTATAAGGTCTGTATGTAGTCATTTACATAATGCCAACCAAGATGGTGTCCTAGAAAGTAGAAACATGGCCAATAAACCAGTTGTTTTGTCTATGGAAGACCAAAAAGCAGTTTTAACTGGCTTTAAAAAGAATGTGATGGACTGAATCAATCAGTTTGTTATGAAATCAATTAACAACTATTAATACAACATCTACTAAATACCCAAGTGTGTGTTAGGCACTGAAGGGGAAACAAGGACAGTATGATTCATTTCTTTCTGTGGCAATTTTACTTTAGTTTTTCCATTGCTGAAAGAACTGTCTTTGAAGCTTGTTAGTATATTATAGTGAAAAAGCAAACTATAAAATATAAAGAATTATGAATTTCTGAGTTAAAGGGTTAAATATAAATTTTAGAAGTGATAGCATCAATGAGAAGTTAGATACCACCCTTATGTTTTAGCAAATAATAATAATGGCTACCATTCATGTGACTTTTGAACATTTGCAAAAAGCTTTACAAAAGCAAAGACCTTTATTAACCTACTTGATCCTCACAACAACCCTGAGGTGAGTGTTATTATTATCTTTGTTTTAAAGATGGAAAAACTGAGACTTGAAAAAGGTTAAACGACTTATCTAGGATCTTGATGCTAGTAGATATTTGAAATGAGATTTGAACCAAGGCACTGGAAATTCTGAGTCCACCATTCTATGACTTCATAGGCATCCTTTGTTGTCTAGCTTCACTAAATGAAAAATGACTAAAAATGGGAAATATAGTTAACATGGTTATTGTATATGCCTACTAGATCATCTTAGCTAAAGTCAACACAAACAGGATTCCTTTTTCAAAATTTTTCAGAGGTCTAATAAAAAAATCTGTAAGTAGATGAGGAAGGGAGATATAAATATGCAAATAAGTCATGGTGACAGATAATGACCCTTGTCTTGGTTAGTAGAAAGGAAACTGGAGGTTGGGTCTTCCTATGAGGGGGGAAGTAACACCTCATCGTAAGCAGAGAATCCTGGATTGGGAAGAGGGTTCCTTCTGTCATTAGGACTTTCCCAGTTATATTCCCAAATAAACATTGCTGAAAGAACTTTTATAACCTATTTTCCCTAGCAAACACAAATGCAATACATCCACAGTGAGCAGTGGAGGATACTGTATAAATGGAGATTTTGAACCTTTGACTTCATTCCCCAGAAGTCTTTAGTTTTTCCCAAAATTCCCTGTGGAGATACAGGAGAAATTATAGGGAATTTTGGGAAATATTAAAGACTTCTGGGGAATGAAGTCAAAGGTAAAAAATCTCCATTTATACAATATCATCTTCCCTAGAGAGCAATGTAAACTAAAATATATGGTTTAGAATCAAGATTTCTCCAATACCCCTATGAATCATGTTGACCCTACTCATCCATTCCTTATTTTTGGACAAAGACCAGAAATAAATCAGGTAAATTTCAAAATCACCAGCCATCCTCTTTAGACATGTCTTTAATGATGTATAAAAATGTCTTTAGTAATGTATAAAAATATTTTTAAAATTTCCCCCTTCTTAGAAGTCTTCAAACAAAGTTGAGAGAACCCCTTGTTTGGGAATGTGAGAGGGCTGATTCCTTCTGTGTACTCACTGAGGTCCCTCTTACTATTTCTCCTGCTCAGTCCTGTATCAGATACTCAATGCAATAACTGTCAGCCACAAGTGAACTTCTCTGATAGGCTCATCACCAAAGGCCAACATGTCTTATGCCTCTGAGCTATTATTTCCATTTTCTGTGTTGACCTTGGTCAAGATTGCTACTATCTCCAGCCAGACTGTTGCAAAGGCTTCTCTCTTCAAAGTTTCCTTTCTGTCCTCAGACTTAAGTGATGCTGCTGTGACCCATGGATGCTAATTTTCTTCAGGCTACTTGTGGTTGTTCTTGGAACCATTCTAATCACCAACTCTACCATAGACCTTGGCTGACTTGAATGCCTCAGAACTAGGCAGTAGGTATGTATTCAACAATATCCTAAGGATTTAGATACATTGGATCCATAATGTCATTCTTCATAACATTAGGGCTTGAGGGAACCTTCAAGTCAGCAAGAGCAACTCTCCCAATTTAGAGATGAGAAAATTGAGGTTCAAAGAGAATAAGTGACAGTCACTGAGCTACTGTCTCTGAGGCAGGATTCCAAGGCCAGATCTTTCTGATTTCAAGTTGAGAATCTGAACTATTATACAATACCCCATTTTTCTCCAGTGTGGTCTTAATACATCATGATCTGTTGTCTGAAGAAGTCTTGGAATTTGCACCTATAATTCAAAAATTGTGGGTTGATGCCTTTCAGCAGCTGCTAACTGTGAGCATCACATTTACCCTCTCTGGGTGCTTACATTCTCCTTCCTCAGACCCTGCCTATGGAATTTTATCATTGCTATAGCTTCCTTTTTCCTGACGCTGAGTATATCCTTCCATCGGTGCATGGAGGATATAAGCTTATAACACCCATTAGCATTAATGGGAGTTATCCACGTAAATCCCCTCACATCGATGAGAGAATAGGCCCCTTTTGATTTTAGAAATCTTTCCTGTGAGAATTTCCCCTGTGTCTAGTATGGGCATATAAATGGCCATTTTATTGTATTAAATATGTATCACATCCATCATTTTTAATGCTGTGCTGTGATGAAGGCTTCTCAGTTCTGGGATCAGTTCTGAAAATATTTAAACTTGGCAAGCTAAACAAGCCTCTGCTGAATAAGCCGGAGGGCCCTATTCATAGGAACATTATCTACCATTTATGCTGGCTCTAAAACACATATACATACACACACACACACATCTAAAACAGAAATTACTTGAGAAGAAATGTGGCCAAATATTGTTTTTGAGTAAATGACTAGCTTTTAATATTTGTTAGCAGTAACTTTTTCATCATTTAGCCAACACTTAAAATATGCAGATCAAGAGAAAAAAGAAGTTGTTGTCTTGAATTAAATTATTGCATTTGGAGTCAGAGGAGATTTAGATTCAATACCTGGTTCTATTACTGTTCTTATAATTTTAGGTAAGAAAATTTGTAGCTCTGGACCCCGTTTTTTTTTTTTTAATCTGAAAAATGAGGGACCAGGAGGCAATTAGATGCTGCAGTGGATAGACAGAACACTAGGCTTAGACTCTCGAAGACTTAAATTCAAATCCTCATTCTTGCTAAATGCATGACCCTTGGCAAGTCTTTTAATCTCTAAACTGGGCTTTCCTCATCTGTAGAATGAGGCTAACTCCATCACCTAATTCACGAGGTTATTGCAAAGACCAAATGAGATAGTCTGTGTAAAACACTTTATAGACCTCAAAAAGCTATTTGTGTATTAGCTACTTTTGTTATTCCTGCCAGCTCAAAATCTATGAACTGGATTGTATTGAATACAAACCTATGAATGGTTTATGTTCATTCACAACATCAATAGCTATAAGTCTCCGAGGGATGTGCTACTCTAAGAACCTTTAATGTTAGCTAATAAACATTTCCAGTAATAAAAAGGAAACAAAAAACTTCCCTAATCATATTTTCCAAACTGAGTACTCAGGTGAGAGAGATAATGAGACTAAACATTTCTCTGGACCTGGAGTCTGTGAACTTGTGGGTGGGTGTGTATATATGTGTGTATATAGATATATACTTACATGCATATGTATTAATGTTATATATCACTGTATTTTTTCACATTTTAAAACATTATTCTATAATTTGGTGAAGCAGTCTATAGACTTTCATTAGACTATGAAAGTATCTCTAACCTCAGCTAAGCTGTTACTTGAATAGTTACTTGAGTAGGCAGATTGCAAATCTCTGGTAGTAGTTATGGAATTAATGGGTGGGTGTGTGTGATAGAGAGACAGAGACAGAGAGAGACAGAGAGATAGAGAGAAAAGACAGAAAGAGAAAAAGAAAGATAGAAAGAGAGGAGAGAGAGAAGACAGAGAGAAAGAAAGAGAAAAATAAAGATAGAAAGAGAAGAGAGAAGACAGAGAGAGAGAAAGAGAAAGACAGAGAGAGAGGAAGGGAGGAAGGGAGAGAGAGAGGAGAGAGAGAAGACAGAGAGAGAAAGGGAGGGAGAGAGAGAGAGAGAGAGAGAGAGAGAGAGAGAGAGAGAGAGAGAGAGAGAGAGAGAGAGAGAGAAAGAGAGAGAGAGAGAGAGAGAGAGAGAGAGAGGTTTATTTAGTGTGGAGGATTAGATGAAGAATATTAAGATAGAAGAAAATTTGGAGGTCTTCTGATTGATAAAAGCCAGTCAATAAACATCATTTATGTGCTTATTATATACCAAACAACATGCTCATTGCTGAGGATGCAAAAAAAAAAGGTAAAAGCAGCCTTAACCCTCGAGGACCTCATTTTAATAGGAGAGACAAACATGGAAATAACTAGATAGTACAAGATGTTTTCAGAATAAATGGATGGTAATTTGAGAGAGAAACCACTAATAGCCAGGGAGATTGGGGAAAGCCTTCTGGGGAAGGTGAGATTTAAAATTATTCTTGAAGGAAAGTCAGGGAAACTAAGCAGCAGCAGTAATGAGGGAGGGCATTCCAGGCACACAGTACAAATGCAAGGAAATGGGAAATGGGACATACAAAACAAGGAGGCCAATGTGGCTGAATGGCACAAAGAGTATGTGAAGAGGAGTAAAATGTAGGAAGCCTGGAAAGGTCAGAAGGAACCTTGAAGTACTTTAAATAATAAACTGAGGATTCGATATTTGAACCTGAAGGTAAAAGGGAATCACTGTGATTTATTAAGGAGGAGGATGAGTTGAATAGATGCAGACTTTAGGAAAATTTTTTTAGCATCTGAGAAGAGGAAAGATCTGAGTCACAGTAACTGGATTTAAATTCCAATACTTTCACTTACAACATCTATGGCTTTGGGTAGATCACTTATCCACTTTAGGCCTCAGTTTCCCCATCTGTAAAAGGTGGGGATTGAACTCCTAAGTTCCTTTAGAGCCCTTTCTCCATAAACTCTGTATCTATGATCAAAGCTCAAGATGTATACATTAGTTATTAATATATAAATGCTCTGGAAGGAAAGTCAATCATTATGGAGGATTTGGGGAAAGCTTTCTTTACTTCAAAACTCCAATATATATGAAGGATCTGTGATCAAAACCAAGTAGTGACTCCTTTCATTACTAGAATGACTCCTTGTCTTGGGAAATAGCCTTTGAGAGTTCCAGAGGTCAAGAAATCCATCGTCTAGAAGTTACCTGATTAATAAAGTTCTTTGTAACTAACTGCAACTAACTGTTGTCCTTGCCCAAAGTCCATTGAGGGTCTCTTCTTGAAGTCTTTCTTACTTGGTAGGTCATTTTAGAGCTTATATATAACAAATCTCCAAAAATGTACGGTCCCCTCCACTCCTCAAACAGGGCACAAAAGAGCATTAGATCTTAGCTGTAGAGACAGAAGACAACTAGAAAACTAAATAAAAGCCATTCCCATCCTCACTTTTCATACAGGAGGAGCTTAATTGATTTATTTACAAAGGCTTCCACAACATGGTAGTATCTGAGTCAGGGTAGGAATCTTTCTTCTTGAATCTAAGGCCAGTGCTCCACATTGTACCAGAAAGTACCATTTTTGTTTTATCACAGACTGGAAAAAAAAACAAAACTGTGGCTACTCTTCATTTTCAGAACTTCTGTAAAATAATTCCCCCAAATTATGGAAGCAAAGTTCTTTAGTAGAGTAAATAATATCAAGTAGGCTACAGTCAGGAACTCATAAGTTCAAATCTAGCCTCAGATACTTACTTATCTGTAGGACCAGAGGCCAATCATTTAGCCTCTGTTTGCCTCAGTTTCCTTTTATGTAAAATGGGAATAAAATTCCTCCTAGGGCTATTGTGAGGCACATTGTAAGTACGATATAGGAGGCAACTGAGCTGCTCAGTGGATTGAGAGCCAGGCCTAGAGATCGGAAGTCATGGATTCAAATTTGGCCACAGACACTTCCTAGCTGTGTGACCCTGGGCAAGTCATTTAACTCTCATTACGTAGCCCTTACCTCTCTTCTGCATTGGAACCAATACACAGTACTGATTCTAAGGCAGAAGGTAAGTGTTTTAAAATAAAAAGTAAGTACTATATAAATGTTAGCTTTTATTTTATTATTTTTATTATATTATAATATTATACATTAATTTATACCTCTATATAACATATAAAATATACCCCAATAAATATGTAGTTTATAATATATAAATTATTATATATTAATTTATACCCCAATGAACAGATTTCAAATGAAACCTATCTTGTTGGAGTTAGTCTTCCCTAATCCTTCTCATCAAAAAAGTCTAAAGATTAAATATTTTCTAATTAGGCTAGCACAAGTCTTCTAAGAAACTTCTGAAATAGCAATTGGATCATTCTGATGAGGAGACAGTAGAGAAGAGACATAGGATCCAGATATGTAAAAATCTACCTAGATTTTGTTCTGTTCATTTAACACACAGTGTGGCCCTTTCTGAATGCATTTAACATGCAAAACTAATTATGGGGAGGGGGGAGAGCCAGGCCTAGAGATGGGAGGTCCTGGGTTAAAATCTGGCCTCAGACACTTCCCAACTGTGTGACCCTGGGCAAGTCACTTGACCCCCATGGCCTATCCCTTTCCAGTCTTCTGCCTTGGAACCAATACACAGTATTGATTCCAAGATGGAAGGTAAGGGTTTAAAAAAAAAAAACAACTAATCTTGTGCTAAATTGTTCTTTCCCTGTGTGTCAGTGTATATATTCTGGATATGTATGTGTGATTTTATATATATATATATAAAACAATAGCTCTTAGTCCAATCTTACTTCTTCCTCCTGAAGAATCAAGGAAAGGTGTACAGAAAGGAAGAAAAAATAAATCGAATATATTTTTTTCTTCTTGTTCATCTTCCTTTATACCAGCTGGTTTATTTTCTAATTTTGCTTTTGCTCTTTTTAATGTTTTTGTTTTTTCAATATCATCCCTATAGAGTTTTAATACTTCCAATGGGGTAGGCAAAATAGAGAACATTTATGCCCCAATAAATGTCATCACATCCTAATATTTTCTTCCCTCATGAAAAACGTTATCGCCCTTAAGACCTATAGGATGAAAGACAACGTCTAACTGTGTTAAGATGACCATTTCAAAGTACTCAGAAATCATCATCGTGCAGTGGAAATTGGCGCCATGCTCAGAAGCCCATCCTGAAGACTTTCAGAACATTTCCTAGTTAAGAGGAGTAGAGCTGAGTTATTAAGAGAGAGGTTTTTTTTTTTTTTTTAAATATGTATATATATGTGTGTGCATGGAAGTGGGGAGAGGGCTGGCGGGGTGGCAGGAGGGGAGTTGGGGGTGGGGGAAGGAGAGGCGGGATTTAGGAAGACAAAGGCCCAAGGCAATTGACGTTAGGGTTTACAATGGTTTTGCTGCAAGCATGCAGAACTAACTGGGTTTAGATTAAGGCCGTCTAATTAGTGTCATGTCAAACTGGCAGTGATCATAAGACAAGAGAGAGGTCACTCTTGTCATCTGCTTGGTCTTTTGCCCTTAAATATAGAGCTGCATAAAGCACAATCTCCTTCTTGTTAATGGAAGTAGAATATGTATAATCTACACATGCAATGAAAAGAAAATGTGTAAGGAAATTTCTTTTTCCCATTTCCTCGTCAGGAGCTGTGAATTTTAGTGAGAATTAAAGTAAGGCTAATTCCGCAGTCATCTTCTGACCTGTCAGGGTAGCTGTCACCCTCACGTCTCTCAATGCAGGTCTTTAGCTTCTTCTTGCTGAGTGCAGCCTTTGCCGACTGACAGAAAAATACCGACCATGACAAGAAAAAAGAACATAATGTCCTTTTCACCCATCACTACTCAAAATTGCTCAATCTTTACTGACATATTATTATACATTGTTTCTCTGGAAAAAGCACTTGCTTTCTTTTCTATATGAGAAGTAAGAAACTTTCAAGAGACAAGAAACAGTTCTTTAGAAAAGATTAAAGCCTATAATTATTTTAAATTGTCTATTAATATGCAATATGTTGCCCTTTAATATGAATAAGGTGTAGTGAGGGGCTCCAGTCATTAAAGGGGCACCCACTAGTGCCTCTGTAGTTAAGGATCTGTCACTTCTTTTATTACAGAACCAAAGGAGCCATGGTGGGATAGGCTGCTGTGTTTGGAGACAACTGTCCCAAGCTTGGCCAAATCCTTAAAAATTCATTGGCGACTAGGTAGAATAGATTCCTCTTATTTCTAAACCGTTTCCAAACTAAACCAAGTAACAACTCGGGATTAGAGAAATTCTTTAGGGTTTTTTTGTGTTTTTTTTTTTAATTTGGGGGGGCTTTTATTTCACTTAAAATGGAATGAAATGAAAAATCTTATTTAAAAATGGAAAAAGAAAAATAAAAGAATGAATTTTTTTGCTCAAAAATGGAAAAAAAGGAAAAAAAAGAAACTGAAAAATGAATGAAAAATTTTACTTAAAAATGGAAAAAGAAAAAAAAAGAACAAGTACGATGCTCCGCAATCAGCTATTATAAATTGCAAAGAAAGATTGGTCTGTGATACTTTATCTCCCACAATTAAAAAAAAAAAACAAAAAGAAGTTAAATCAACCCAATGCACAGGGCTTATGTCTTTAAAGTCCTTTTCCTATCATCTGCAAGCTTCCCAAATGCAGAGAAAAATCAGAGTGCAGGCTCATACTCTCCTCCATAACAACAGCTCTCCACACCACCTTGGTCTTGCAAGAGTCTCAAACAGCAGGTGAGCTGCCATTTACTATTTGGAGGAGCAATGAAAGTGGGTGAAAGTTGAAGCTTCTATTGTGCCTGTCAATTCCTTTACCTTTTGTGGGTCAGGGATTCTGGATATTTCTGGACAATTACTCTAGGTCCTAGTAGGCTCTTGTTTGGAGAACAATCTAGGGATTAAGTGCTGACTATAAATAATTAACCAATATACACAGGGAACACACTTAGAACACTGGTGTTTATTTTCGAGGGGAGTAATCTCAGCAACATAAATACACTCTGCAGTGGGTACTCATTTTCTTAATTCACAATATTTCTTGGATTTTTTTTTAACTGAGTGAAGCATGTGCTATTTCATCACATGACATTGCTTTGAAAAATCTCTCTAGTCTCAGTTGTGGACCTTAATGCATTATGCAAAACCCAGGGATTTGGATTTTTGACATTGCATACACTCACAATATATTCTAAAGGGAGACATTATATGCTAACTTCTCGTGAAATCCTGCAGCAGCTGCTTGGTTAATATAATATGTTGAAAAATATTTATGTGGTTTGTTTTCTTTTCTGTCAACCCTAGTATCTTATGAGATTTTTTTTCAAATGGCCAGTAGCTGAAGTAGTGACTTTAGTTTGACTTAATATTATGCCACATTGACAGATGAAAACTCCTTCTAAAAATGTCATTTGAGTGCTCGACTAATTTGCATTTAGCTCGAAAGCTTTTAGTGCCTTGCACATTCACATTATAAACATTTGGGTGAACATTAATACCCCAGCTAAACAAAAATGCTATTCACTCCAACCATTTCTTCCACTACATAAAAAACTATAAACGATTCTCCTACAAAAAAAAAAAAATTGAATGCAACCCGAAAATCAATTATAGTAACTATTTAGAAATGTAAAGGAAAGGCAGTAAAAAAGTGACAAAAAATCTTTAATTGTAGGGAAAATGTGCATCTTTTTTTCCCCCCAACATGTGAATAAAATGCATTTCCTTCTTTAACAATCACAGTTACAATAGATCCATGCATCTCACAGGAAAAAATTGACAATTTGATTATGACTTGTACTTTTTGCCGGGGCCATGAAAGTGGTTTATGTTTGAAATGTATCAGCTGGAAAGTACTTATTACTCATAAACGCTCTGCTATTTCACTTTCTGCAAAGTGAGCTGTTAACAGATACAATTTGAGCAGAATAGCCAGAGGAGGCCTTTTGATATGCAGAAGAGGTGATCCCCGTGCTGAGCCTTTAATTGGGTTTTTAATTTTCCAGGCCATCTGACAAAATCAAACATGATCCCAGTGCTTGAAATGTTGATTGGAGGCTAAGAAGAATGTACTACAACATGGCATTATGAAGAGAAAGAGGGAAGAGCTCAGGTAGAGAGAGAGACACACAGA